>NC_034203.2:38951240-39045785 GCF_002021735.2 Oncorhynchus kisutch
GTGCTGCATGCTGCTGTGCTGCTGTGCCGCTGTGCTACATGCTGCTGTGCTGCTGTGCTGCATGCTGCTGTGCTGCTGTGCTACATGCTGCTGTGCTACATGCTGCTGTGCTGCATGCTGCTGTGCTGCTGTGCTGCTGTGCTACATGCTGCTGTGCTGCTGTGCTGCATGCTGCTGTGCTGCTGTGCTACATGCTGCTGTGCTGCTGTGCTGCATGCTGCTGTGCTGCTGTGCTGCTGTGCTACATGCTGCTGTGCTGCTGTGCTACATGCTGCTGTGCTGCTGTGCTACATGCTGCTGTGCTGCTCTGCTGCATGCTGCTGTGCTGCTGTGCTGCTGTGCTACATGCTGCTGTGCTGCTGTGCTACATGCTGCTGTGCTGCTGTGCTACATGCTGCTGTGCTGCTGTGCTGCTGTGCTGCATGCTCTGTGGGACACTGTGCTCTGATAGTTCATTTGGGTCTTTAATGAATGCTCACTGTACTGTAGAGAGGGTCTAGTAGTCTCTTCTCATACTGTAGAGAGGGTCTAGTAGTCTCTTCTCATACTGTAGAGAGGGTCTAGTAGTCTCTTCTCTTACTGTAGATATAGTCTAATTGTCTCTTATCCTACTGTAGAGAGGGTCTAATAGTCTCTTCTCTTAGTGTAGAGGGGGTCTAGTAGTCTCTTCTCTTAATGTAGAGAGGGTCTAGTAGTCTATTAATATACTGTAGAGAGGGTCCAGTAGTCTATTAATATACTGTAGAGAGGGTCTAGTAGTCTCTTCTCCTACTGTAGAGAGGGTCTAGTAGTATCTTCTCTTACTGTAGAGAGGGTCTAGTAGTCTCTTCTCCTACTGTAGAGAGGGTCTGGTAGTCTCTTCTCTTCTCTTAATGTAGAGAGGGTCTAGTAGTCTCTTCTCCTACTGTAGAGAGGGTCTAGTAGTCTCTTCTCCTACTGTAGAGAGGGTCTAGTAGTATCTTCTCTTACTGTAGAGAGGGTCTAGTAGTCTCTTCTCCTACTGTAGAGAGGGTTTGGTAGTCTCTTCTCTTACTGTAGAGAGGGTATGGTAGTCTCTTCTCTTACTGTAGAGAGGGTCTAGTAGTCTATTCTTTACTGTAGAGAGGGTCTATTAGTCTCTTGTCTTCTCTTACTGTAGAGAGAGTCTGGTAGTCTCTTCGCTTACTGTACAGGGGATCTAATAGTCTCTTCTCCTACTGTAGAGAGGGTCTAGTAGTCTCTTCTATTCTCTTACTGTGGAGAGGGTCTAGTAGTCTATTAATATACTGTAGAGAGGGTCTAGTAGTCTCTTCTCTTCTCTTAATGTAGAGAGGGTCTAGTAGTCTCTTCTCTTAATGTAGAGAGGGTCTAGTAGTCTATTAATATACTGTAGAGAGGGTCCAGTAGTCTATTAATATACTGTAGAGAGGGTCTAGTAGTCTCTTCTCTTACTGTAGAGAGGGTCTATTAGTCTCTTCTCTTACTCTAGAGATGGTCTGGTAGTCTCCTCTCTTACTGTGGATAGTTTCTGGTAGTCTCTTCTCTTACTGTAGAGAGGGTCTAATAGTCTCTTCTCTTACTATAGAGAGGGTCTAGTAGTCTCTTCTATTCTCTTACTGTGGAGAGGGTCTAGTAGTCTATTAATATACTGTAGAGAGGGTCTAGTAGTCTCTTCTCTTCTCTTAATGTAGAGAGGGTCTAGTAGTCTCTTCTCTTAATGTAGAGAGGGTCTAGTAGTCTATTAATATACTGTAGAGAGGGTCCAGTAGTCTATTAATATACTGTAGAGAGGGTCTAGTAGTCTCTTCTCTTACTGTAGAGAGGGTCTAGTAGTCTCTTCTCTTACTGTAGAGAGGGTCTATTAGTCTCTTCTCTTACTCTAGAGATGGTCTGGTAGTCTCCTCTCTTACTGTGGATAGTTTCTGGTAGTCTCTTCTCTTACTGTAGAGAGGGTCTAATAGTCTCTTCTCTTACTATAGAGAGGGTCTAGTAGTCTCTTCTCCTACTGTAGAGAGGGTATGGTGGTCTCTTCTGTTACTGTAGAGAGGGTCTAGTAATCTTCTCTTACTGTATACAGGGTCTGGTAGTCTCTTCTCTTACTGTAGAGAGGGTCTAGTAGTCTCTTCTCTTACTGGGGAGAGGGTCTGGTAGTCTCTTCTCTTACTGTAGAGAGGGTCTAGTAGTCTATTCTCTTACTGGGGAGAGGGTCTAGTAGTCTATTAATATACTGTAGAGAGGGTCCAGTAGTCTATTAATATACTTTAGAGAGGGTCTAGTAGTATCTTCTCTTACTGTAGAGAGGGTCTATTCGTCTCTTGTCTTAATGTAGAGAGGGTCTAGTAATCTTCTCTTACTGTATACAGGGTCTGGTAGTCTCTTCTCTTACTGTAGAGAGGGTCTAGTAGTCTCTTCTTTTACTGTAGAGAGGGTCTAGTTGTCTCTTATACTGTAGAGAGGGTCTGGTAGTCTCTTCTCTTACTGTAGAGAGGGTCTAGTAGTCTTCTATTTCTGTTGACCGGGTCTGGTAGTCTCTTCTCCTACTGTAGAGAGGGTCTAGTAGTCTCTTCTCTTACTGGGGAGAGGGTCTGGTAGTCTCTTCTCTTACTGTAGAGAGGGTCTAGTAGTCTATTCTCTTACTGGGGAGAGGGTCTAGTAGTCTATTAATATACTGTAGAGAGGGTCCAGTAGTCTATTAATATACTTTAGAGAGGGTCTAGTAGTATCTTCTCTTACTGTAGAGAGGGTCTATTCGTCTCTTGTCTTAATGTAGAGAGGGTCTATTCGTCTCTTCTCTTAATGTATAGATTGTCTAGTAGTCTCTTCTCTTACTGTAGAGAGGGTCTAGTAGTCTCTTATCTTACTGTAGAGAGGGTCTAGTAGTCTCTTCTCTTACTGTAGAGAGGGTCTGGTAGTCTCTTCTCTTACTGCAGAGAGGGTCTAGTAGTCTCTTCTCTTACTGTAGAGAGGGTCTAGTAGTCTCTTCTCCTACTGTAGAGAGGGTCTGGTAGTCTCTTCTCTTCTCCTACTGTAGAGAGGGTCTGGTAGTCTCTTCTCTTCTCCTACTGTAGAGAGGGTCTGGTAGTCTCTTCTCTTCTCCTACTGTAGAGAGGGTCTGGTAGTCTCTTACTGTAGAGAGGGTCTAGTAGTCTCTTCTCTTACTGTAGAGAGGGTCTGGTATCTCTTCTCCTACTGTAGAGAGGTTCTAGTAGTCTTCTCTTAATGTAGAGAGGGTCTGATAGTCTCTTCTCTTACTTTAGAGAGGGTCTGGTAGTATCTTACTGTAGAGAGGGTCTAGTAGTCTCTTCTCTTACTGTAGAGAAGGTCTCGTAGTCTCCCTCACCATGTTCTGGGCTCTCTGCTCTGTTTCCTCCTCCCGGGTATAATATGTCTGGGTTTTTTTAAAGCGAGGGTGCGTTTGTCCACTCTTATCAGCAGAGGTGTAGGGAGAGACCTCCTCTTTGATGCCCATCCTAGGTTTTTCCCAAATGGTCCCCTATTCCAGAGCCCTACGGTCCAGAGCCCTAAGGTCCCTGGTCAAAGGTAGTGCACTACGAAGGGAATAGAATGCCTTTTGGGACGGAACCCTACTGGCGATGACAGCAGTATCTCCCGCCACAGGAAGGCCCAGGCTCTGGCCTTGTGTTTGACGTCCAATCAGATTACAGATCCTGCCAGTTGTGAACACCAACGCTGAGTGCTGCATCATCTTTTCCAGCACTGCTGCCTCCCTGATGAGGCTGGATACTCTTGGCACCCTATTCCCTACATAGTGCATATCCCTATGGGCTCTGGTCAATAGTAGTACACTAATAGGGTGGCATTACAATGCTACTAGCTAGAAGTGTTTTCCTGCCACTGTAATAAGAGTATATCATTAAATGACAGAGGGGAATTCATTCAGCCTTAAGGCTGTGATACAATTGCAAAAAAAAAACATTTTTCCATAGAAAATGTGCACGTTTTTATAATCTGGGAATAGTTATCGGCAGTGCCACTTAGTGGCCAGTTTTTAATAATCCTCCAAACACAGAACACAGATGTTGGTAATGAGATCAGTCTGCGGTTCCAAAATATTTTGGGAAAACGTGGCAGATGTTTTTGAGCTCACACCCTGGGGTGTGTGTCACTGTTCAGGCACCATGTTATGCGGTTCTATGCACCGTGTCTCCAGTGCGCCTTCACAGCCCAGTGCGTCCTGTGCCAGCGCCCCGCACTTGCCGGGCTAAAGTAAGCATGCAGCCAGAACGGGTTGTGCCAGTTCTACGCTCCAGACCTCCAGTGCGCCTCCACAGTCCAGTACGTCCTGTGCCTCCTCCCCGCACTCGCCCTGAGGTGCGTGTCATCAGCCCAGTGCCATCTGTACCGGTCCCACGCATCAGGCCTCCAGTGCGCCTCCATAGTCCAGAGCTTCCGGCGACAGTTCCCAGTCCAGAGCTTCCGGCGACCTTTCACAGTCCGGAACCTCCTGATACGGTCCATGGTCCAGAACCTCCTGAGACGGTCCATGGTCCGGAACCTCCTGAGACGGTCCATGGTCCGGAACCTCCTGAGACGGTCCATGGTCCGGAACCTCCTGAAACGGTCCGCGGTCCAGAGGCTCCAACGACGGTCCGCGGTCCAGAGTCTCCAACGACGGTCCGCGGTCCAGAGTCTCCAACGACGGTCCGCGGTCCAGAGTCTCCAACGACGGTCCGCGGTCCAGGGTCTCCAACGACGGTCCGCGGTCCAGAGTCTCCAACGACGGTCCGCGGTCCACAGTCTCCAACGACGGTCCGCGGTCCACAGTCTCCAACGACGGTCCGCGGTCCAGAGTCTCCAACGACGGTCCGCGGTCCAGAGTCTCCAACGACGGTCCGCGGTCCACAGTCTCCAACGATGGTCCGCGGTCCACAGTCTCCAACGACGGTCCGCGGTCCAGAGTCTCCAACGACGGTCCGCGGTCCACAGTCTCCAACGACGGTCCGCGGTCCACAGTCTCCAACGACGGTCCGCGGTCCGGAGCCCCCAGCGACGATCCACTGTCCGGAGTCCCCGGGGACGATCTACAGTCTGGTTCCTCCAGCAACGATCCACGGTCCGGTTCCACGGAAGCGGAGGGATCAGCAAGCGGAGCAGGGTCTACGCCCCAAACCGGAGCCGCCACCGAGGCTAGATGCCCACCCGGACCCTCCCTCATAGAGTCAGGTTTTGCGGCCGGGGTCCGCACCTTTGGGGGGGGGGGGGGGGTACTGTCACGCCCTGACCTTAGAGAGCCTGTTTATTTCTCTATTCGGTTAGGTCAGGGTGTGATTTGGGTGGGCATTCTAGTTTTCTATTTCTTTGTTGGCTGAGTGTGGTTCCCAATCAGAGGCAGCTGTCTATCGTTGTCTCTGATTGGGAATCATACTTTGGCAGCCTGTTTTCCACCCTAGTTTGTGGGATCTTGTTTTTACACAGTAGCTGTATAGCCCTGCAGAACTTTACGTTCGTTTATCTTTTGTAGTTTTTTGGTCTTCATTTTAAATGAAGAAGATGTTACACTTTCCACGCTTTGGTCTCATATTGTTACGACGTATGTAACAAAATCTAGTTAACAAGCTGTAAGAGATGAGGGAATAAATGAGGAAATTGAATTTTAATTTCATATCTCCATTGTCAGCAATATTGCCTAAAAAAATTGCTAGTGTATCATCATTTTTACCCGTGTCTGTCTGGCAGTCCATGGGTGGTCTTTCCCTAACTGAAGCCATGTTGAGCCTGTCTGACCTTAACTGAAGCCATGTTGGGCCTGTCTGACCTTAACTGAAGCCATGTTGAGCCTGTCTGACCTTAACTGAAGCCATGTTGGGCCTGTCTGACTCAGACCCTAACTGAAGCCATGTTGGGCCTGTCTGACCCTAACTGAAGCCATACTGTATCTGTCTGTTCCCAACCCTAACTGAAGCCTTGTTGGGCCTGTCTGACCCTAACTGAAGCCATACTGTATCTGTCTGACCCCAACCCTAACTGAAGCCATGTTGGGCCTGTCTGACCTTAACTGAAGCCATGTTGGGCCTGTCTGACTCAGACCCTAACTGAAGCCATGTTGGGCCTGTCTGACCCTAACTGAAGCCATACTGTATCTGTCTGTTCCCAACCCTAACTGAAGCCTTGTTGGGCCTGTCTGACCCTAACTGAAGCCATACTGTATCTGTCTGACCCCAACCCTAACTGAAGCCATGTTGGGCCTGTCTGACCCTAACTGAAGCCATGTTGGGCCTGTCTGACTCAGACCCTAACTGAAGCCATGTTGGGCCTGTCTGACCCTAACTGAAGCCATGTTGGGCCTGTCTGACCCTAACTGAAGCCATGTTGGGCCTGTCTGACCCCAACCCTAACTGAAGCCTTGTTGGGCCTGTCTGACCCTAACTGAAGCCATGTTGGGCCTGTCTGACCCCAACCCTAGCTGAAGCCATGTTGGGCCTGTCTGACTCAGACCCTAACTCAAGCCTTGATGGGCCTGTCTGACTCAGACCCTAACTGAAGCCTTGTTGGGCCTGTCTGACTCAGACCCTAACTGAAGCCATGTTGGGCCTGTCTGACCCTAACCCTAACTGAAGCCATGTTGGGCCTGTCTGACCCCAACCCTAACTGAAGCCATGTTGGGCCTGTCTGACTCAGACCCTAACTGAAGCCATGTTGGGCCTGTCTGACCCCAACCCTAACTGAAGCCATGTTGGGCCTGTCTGACCCCAACCCTAACTGAAGCCATGTTGGGCCTGTCTGACCCCAACCCTAACTGGAGCCATGTTGGGCCTGTCTGACCCCAACCCTAACTGAAGCCATGTTGGGCCTGTCTGACCCCAACCCTAACTGAAGCCATGTTGGGCCTGTCTGACCCCAACCCTAACTGAAGCCAGGTTGGGCCTGTCTGACCCCAACCCTAACTGAAGCCATGTTGGGCCTGTCTGACCCCAACCCTAACTGAAGCCATGTAGGGCCTGTCTGACCCCAACCCTAACTGAAGCCATGTTGGGCCTGTCTGACCCCAACCCTAGCTGAAGCCATATTGGGCCTATTTCAGAACAGAGGGTTGACTCACTGGGTAATAAAATAATTTTGATGCAAAATTACAACTTTCATTAAGAATTATTATTATTACAGAGGAGTGTAAACATAAAATCAGTAAAAATGAAATGCCACAAGTAGCAATTAGTTCTTATGGAAGTTGGATCATACTGGAGACACAGGACGCAGCCCTAATGGCCCCCTAATCCCTATATGGTGTACTACACTTGACAAAGGTCCATAGAGCTCTGGTGAAAAGAAGTGCACTATAAAGGGAATAAGGCACCATTTGAGATGCATCCACATTCTCTAACTCTGTCATCTGAATTGAACTAACCAGTGTGGGCCCTCAAAGTTAAATATGCCATAAAAACACATGCTTTCTCATCCTAGATCTAGAAGATATAAAAACACATGCTTTCTCATCCTAGATCTAGAAGATATAAAAACACATGCTTTCTCATCCTAGATCTAGAAGATATAAAAACACATGCTTTCTCATCCTAGATCTAGAAGATATAAAAACACTATAGAAATAGGGATGGCTGTTTTGGGTTTTGCCACAACGACTTGAGGTCGAGCCTCATGGTTCATCTTGCTGCTGGACACTTCAAGACCCTTGACAGACTGTAAAATGAGAGAGAAACTATCCAATAAGTACCATAACATTTTTACCAACTACTTTTGACCAGAGCCGTATGGACCCTGGTCCAAAGTAGTGTACTGAATAGCAAATAGGGTGCCATTTGGGACCTTGTCAAATCCTTCTCAAATGAATCCTCACTGCTAGAAATGTGGAGAAATGTCCCAGGCAGAATTATGTTTTTATTTATTTTATTTATTTATTTTACCTTTATTTAACCAGGTAGGCAAGTTGAGAACAAGTTCTCATTTACAACTGCGACCCTGGCCAAGATAAAGCAAAACAGTTTGGCACGTACAACAACACAGAGTTACACATGGAGTAAAACAAACATACAGTCAATAATACAGTATAAACAAGTCTATATGTCTATATATAATGTACACTACAGTTCCTGACCTCATGGAGAAACTAACTATATAATGTGAAGACAGAATAACTGTGTCATTTGGGAATGTTTGTTGACTTGGTAAATACGTGGGAAGAACAACCTACATCCACTGTCCGGTAGCATATATGGAACCAGAGCCATACAGTATATTTAGAATATTTCCAATATATTAAATATATGGCTCTCCTGGAACTATAACACAGTAATATATGTGCATAAGACCTAATTGTCAGGACATAGTTAATCAAAGACTGAGCGCTGGGGTGAAAAATGTCCCACACACACAATAGTATTCCATCTAGAAGACTGTACAGTTCTCCAACAAACAAACCAGCAGGCCAATGTTCTGTTCCCAGTTGGAATGTTGTGACTCACTGGCATTCCTTGGAGATAAGCCAATGGGAGGGCCAGATAGTACCTGTGTCCCAAATGGCAACCTATTTACAATATCATTCTCTACTTTTGTCCAGAGCCCTATTGTCCGTGGTCAAAAGGAGTGCAGTACGTATTTAATAGGGTGCCATTTGGGACACCCCAGTAATAGGGGTTGACAAGTCTGTGACAACAAACATGAATTCATCCCTATCCCCAGAAGAGATGTATTTATGTTCATGTCAACTGGCACAACTAAAACAAAGCAAAGAGAACGACAGTCACAAATTCATGACTTCATTCCACGAAAAAAAAGCATACATTTCCATTGCACCTATAATTTTGGCTTGGCAGGGTTTACACATAATGGCCTCTCATTAAAAACTAGAATTAGTGCTTGTGAATCACGCGTGGTTCAACTGTGAAGCATACCATGGGAAAACACTATAAACTACCGACACTTTAATTATCTGAACCAAATTGGTCTGAGAGATCTTTTGTATTGTGGCATAACCTAAAGAGCGGCAAGACTAAATGCAGTGCGTGAATGGATGCTTATTGTAGATCATCACACGTATTGCAAAGACCCAGAGCTACTGTAGGTAAGACTTTAGAACTGTGGATCTGTTCTCTAAAGGGAGGCTTTACATGCTCGAGGCTCATTAACACAACCCATAGGGCTCTTGTCTAAAGTAGTGCACTATATAGAGAATAGGGTTCCATTTGGGCCACAGATATGTTCACTAGGACCAAACTAATGAGGAGTTTAAAGCTGTATGAAGACACATGGCCATTGTGTTCTTGTGTTAGACCAGTACCCTTCCAGGGCTCCACAAAGGGACAAGGCAGTTTCCTGGACAACTCATTTTCTTGTTGTTTTGTATTTGTTACTTACTGACCATAACTAACTACGGCTACACCAGTCTACTGCTGCTGACTACCCTGATCCTCTATCCCCTCCCAGCTTCTCTCTCTCTCGAAGGATACATACGTCCCAAATGGCACCCTATTCCCTATAGTACATAGGACTCTGGTCAGCAGCGGTGCATAGGCTGCTGTTTTGGACACAGACAAAGCCCAGTACCTCAGATCATAATGCTGTAATAGCGGGTTTTGCATGCAATATACTTTTAGTCTCGAACTAGTTTGTTGGGCAGCATGTTAGAATTAGAGGAGTCTCTTTGCAACACAGCTACCTTAATCCCACTCATCGGATGAGAATGTCAATGCTTGGTCCATGTACTCTGTCACCCCTCAATACTGTAGCTCTATTTAAGATAACAGGGGGAGAATTTAAAAAAAAATCAAGATTCAAAGAAATGAATGGATGCATGAATTAGGTTTCATTTAAGTGTCTCAGTCGTAGGAAGAAATCGTATTTATGTTTTAGATCATTTAGTAGACGCTCTTATCCAGGGCGACTGTTGGAATTGAACCCACAACAAATCCCATGTTCTACCAAGTGAGCCACATTAAACCGGAAAGGAGGGTCTGTTGATAAATATGGTGGACATACAGTTGAAGTTGGAAGTTTACATAAACTAAGGTTGTAGTCATTAAAACCTGTTTTTCAACCAATCCACAAATTGCTTGTTAACAAACTATAGTTTTGGCAAGTCGGTTAGTACATCTACTTTGTGCATGACACAAGTCGGTTAGTACATCTACTTTGTGCATGACACAAGTACTTTTTCCAACAATTGTTTACAGATTATTTCACATTATATTTCACTGTATCACAATTCCAGTGGGTCAGATGTTTACATACACTAAATTGACATTGCCTTTCAACAGCTTGGGAAATTCCAGATAAGTATTTTATGGCTTTAGATGCTTCAGACAGGCTAATTGACATAATTTGAACCTTCAAACTCAGTGCCTCTTTGTTTGACATCATGGGAAAATCAAAAGAAATCAGCCAAGACCTCAGAAAAAGAATTGTAGACCTCCACAAGTCTGGTTCAACCTTGGGAGCAATTTCCAAACGCCTGAAGGTACCACGTTCCTCTGTACAAACAATAGTACGCAAGTATAAACACCATGGGACCACACAGACCGTCATACCACTCAGAAAGGAGACGCGTTCTGTCTCCTAGAGATGAACGTACTTTGGTGCGAAAAGTGCAAATCAATCCCAGAACAACAGCAAAGGACCTTGTGAAGATGCTGGAGGAAACAGGTACAAAAGTATCTATATCCACAGTAAAACGAGTCCTATATCGACATAACCTGAAAGGCCTCTCAGCAAGGAAGAAGCCACTGCTCCAAAACCTCCAATAAAAAGCCAGACTACGGTTTGCAACTGAACATGGGGACAAAGACCGTACTTTTTGTGGAAACGTCCTCTGGTCTGATGAAACAAAACTAGAACTGTTTGGCTAAATGACCATCGTTATGTTTGGAGGAAAAAGGGGGAGGCTTGCAAGCCGAAGAACACCATCCCAACCATGAAGCACGGGGGTGGCAGCATCATGTTATTGGGGTGCTTTGCTGCAGGAGGGACTGGTGCACTTCACAAAATAGATGGCATCGTGAGGAAGGAAAATTGAAGATATATTGAAACATCTCAAGACATCAGTCAGGAAATTAAAGCTTGGTCGCGAACGGGTCTTCCAAATGGACAATGACCCCAAGCATACTTCCGAAGTTGTAGCAAAATGGCTTAAGGACAACAAAGTCAAGGTATTGGAATGGCCATCACAAAGCCCTGACCTCAATCCTATAGAACATTTGTGGGCAGAACTGAAAAAGCGTGAGAGCAAGGAGGCCTAAAAACCTGACTCAGTCACACCAGCTGACTGGGCCAAAATTCTTGTGGAAGGCTACCCAAAACATTTGACCCAAGTTAAACAATTTAAATGCAATGCTACCAAATATTAATTGAGTGTATGTAAACTCTGACCCACAGGGAATGTGATGAAAGAAATAAAAGCTGAAATAAATCATTCTCTCTACTATTATTCTGACATTTCACATTCTTAAAATAAAGTGGTGATCCCAACTGACCTAAGACAGGGCATTTTTACTAGGATTAAATGTCAGGAATGGTGAAAAATTGAGTTTAAATGTACTTGGCTAAGGTGTATGTAAACTTCCGACTTCAACTGTAACTGTTGACTCCGCCCAGAAAGAGGATACGAAAGATGATTATTAGATGTAGAGTATGCTGTCAAATGGCACCATATTCCCTACATTTGATCAGGGTCCATATGGGTCTTGGGTTATACACAGCCTCTCTTTGACCCTATGGTCATCAGAATTCATTTAACCTTTGATCTTCCCAGTCCCTACCCTCTATGACCCCTGTTGCATAGGAGACCCCTCACTGGGGCGGCAGGGTAGCCTAGTGGTTAGAGCGTTGGACTAGTAACCGGAAGGTTGCAAGTTCAAACTCCCGAGCTGACAAGGTACAAATCTGTCGTTCTGCCCCTGAACAGGCAGTTAACGCACTGTTCCTAGGCCACCATTGAAAATAAGAATTTGTTCTTAACTGACTTGCCTCGTTAAATAAAGGTAAATAAAATGTGAAATAAAACTGTGCCAGGCAAGACCTGAGCTCTTTAGTGCCACCCTGTGGACCAAATAGGGATTTCATCCTAACTAATCTGCATTGTCATCATACTGTATGAGTCCGGCCCTGTGTTTTGCATAGTCTTGGTCCAATTCTCATTTCTGAAAGAGGATTAAAATGCAGGATAAAACATTGTTATGTCCCATGTTTGCAGAAAACACAGGTTCCTAAATACGAGGCCCATTTCTATTACTTCTGGAACCAACAACAGCGGGATAGTACTCACACAAACAAACTCTGAGCTTTAATTTATATTCATACTGCTTTTCCAGAAATATAAATTATGTTACTAGGCATGCATTGTCCCATTCAGGAACACATTGTGGAATCTGCAAATAAATTATTTTAGCTAGAAAACATCCCTTCAGTTGTAGCAAGCAAACATTAAAATTACACAATGTACTGTATATCACCTTTATTAATTTGAGCTATACCAACAAATGTTTTATCCATCACTCTTTATTAAGAACTAAACCATCCTGATCTCTCAATGCTCAGAGTACCACAATCTTCTCATTCAGGGCGATCTGTGCTTGAGTCAGATTAGATAGATAGGTCACCATCAACAGGTCCTGTGAAAGAGAAACGGTATACATTCACACAAATGTCATGAGTGCAAGGGACATTTATTATGGCTGTTCAACTGAATCAATTCCACAGATGAGGAGCCGTACGTATCAAGCGTCTCAGAGTAGGAGTGCTGATCTAGGATCAGATTCCCAACCATGTAATTGTGATGTAAAAAAGAAAAAAGAAAGGCAAAACTGATCCTAAACCAGCACTTGATGAATACAGGCCCAAATCCAAGAGGCATAATTACTTACGTTGATGTTGGAGTTGAGCATGGTCTCAAAGTCCTCTGCTGTGATCTTAGGAACCTTGTTGACCAGATCCATCAGGTACCGTCCCACACTGTTATCTGCCATCTGCTTACCAGACTGACAAACATAAAGAAAAGCTTAGGTTATGGCCACAAGAGACGCATAAACACAAATTAATTAAGTCGTAACTCAACTAAAATCAACTATTTTCCGATGAGTTGCATACGGTAACAAGGTTGACATAACAGACGTCTCCGTAATGTAATATGATAAATATGTAATAATATGTAATATGATAATGTAAAATGTAATGTGGGCTGCAGCCATAATATAGGCTCTGTGTGTGTAGGCTACTCACCAACACATCCTCAATGTAGGTCAGTACCGTGGCCAGCATGTCCTGAACACGGCCTGCTGCCCCGCCCACCTGGCAGAGGTCAGAGGTCAGCCCATTGGTGGTGTTAGGAGCATCTCTCGTCCTCTGGAGAAGGTCAACTAGAATATACAAATTATTTTATCAATTTTATTAAGGATTTCCACACCCCAACAAATAAAACCGTGTCCAAACCAGGAACAAATGGGACAGAAAACAAGGGAAGAAGAATGAAGGTTCTGACCTCCTATCCTCTCTGTGTCGTAATACTTGTATTTCACACTCAGGGGAGTGAACATCACACCGACAGTCTTTCCCGGCACACCCATCTGGGCACTGTCATGGCAACCGAAGCAATGGGAAAAATGATATGAATTTATTTAAAACTATCATAAGGAATGCCAAAGTGCTTAAAGGAATGCCAAAGTAACAAAACAGCAAATGCAAACATTACAAAACAACTGAAAGATGAGATCAGGAAGTCACAGGGAGTTGAAGCAACTCTGCTTGGGATGGAGTCAACAAAAGCTTTTCAGTGGACCAACTAAAGTACTGAGACAGAAGAGAGACTGGTTAAAGTGAGGGAAGTCACAGACCTGACGTAGGCACGGATGTTCATCTTGCCACTCTGCAGGGCTGTGTCCATGGTGAGGTGAATGGGGTTCGTGGCCTCTCGGCTGTAGTACTCATGGATCAACACAGAGTGCTCAGTGATCTCAAAGCCAGTGGCATACCTGTTGAAGGAGAATGGTTTGACTTTAGAGCAGTGTTCTGACACAGCCAAACAGATTTATTTAGTTTTTATTGAATTAAATCTAGTAAATTGAATAAGTTGTCAATAATTGTTAGTACCAGCGTGGGACAAAAGCTTTTTTCTAATGGGACTAGGGAAGAATATAAGCCTACTCACCATCCAACAATGACCTCGCTGGGTGACACCCTCTTATGAAGATCGTACATGTTCTTGGCAAACTCCATGTCCACAGCAACCTGTCACCATCACAAAGACACCAGTTTCACTTCTAGGACTACATGTGCAAGCTTTCCTCATTTCTACACTACAGCAATAGCTAGATAGTATATAGTTGTATCAGTGACACTTCTCATCACCTCATCTTCAGACTCATTGTGGGGGACGGAGAAACAGTTGGTGACCTCCACAGAGTGCTTGTCAATGGTACCTGAGGAAGACAAGGAATTCATTAAGTAAGGAATGCATTAAGTTGCGATCCTCGTTTTGTGCCGATGATACGGGGACAAATTTAACTATTCTATGGAACCTGTTACTCGCTAGCAAGCAAAGTTTCAACAACATAAACATTCCACAGTAATCTAGGCAAGCTAAAAACGTGTAATACTTGGTCAAATTTTTATAATCAGAGGAGCTTTGGTATATTTTTGGATCAAGAGGATGTGAGAGCCTGGCAATGCATCAGCAAAGTGATGCAAGCTAAGTTAGCCGTAGCTAGCTAGCTGAGACAGGCTGTTTGCCTCCCTGCGCGTCTAATCCATTTTCATTAGAGCTCAAGTAAGTTTATAGTTAAATTACCAAGCAAGGTTCCGATCACACGACTCGCTCCCTCATTTCTCCGTTCGTAAGAATCGCCGATGGAGGCGAGAACGACAGGGTGAATTTTCACCACGGGGCCATACACCGACATCTTGAAAAAGGAACAATTTTACGCTTCCGGTCGCTTTATCGGCGTGTGACAAATACAGACAAGGTGCGTCACCTGCTGCATTGGAAGGGGTATTGCACACAGAGGCGACCTAATAATGCAAAAATTAAACCCTTATCATAAAACATAATAGACTAGATGTGATTAACCATTGAATGCATCAGAAGACCCTTTTTTGGGGGGAAAACAGTATTAAATACTATAATTGAAATGCTGTTAAGCTATTTGGCTGTTCAGAAACTGGTTGTTTCACATGGATATGAATTCATTTATTTTCAAAACGTCATCCTCCACAGACCGAATATCATTACGACCTTCTGCAAGCCTATTGAAGAATATGTCAACTGGATCATAAAATGATCTCTATAGCAACCTCGGGTTGTAAATGCCTCCTCACATCATCGGCATTTAAATGTCCAGACTTTACCATCAGTGTAAGACAGTTGACAAAACAGCACAATGGTTTAAATATCTAATGCTTATCATGATCATGAATCTGGGTGATGGTTTATGAATGATGGTGATGACAGCATCCTCCTCGACTGTCGCTCCCATGTTCTAACACCTGCGCAGCTGCTGGTAATTCATACAATTTTATCTGATGCGGATCGCTGCTGGCTTCACTGTCTATACCCAATGGTCTGTACGGACGAACTGCCACCATTTTAAACTCTTTGAAGACAAACTTGGAAAACATAAGAATATGCTATTTGTGAGCACGCTGTTTATTGAGGATTACAGACATCTAAAAAGCAGAGTCGTTTGGTTGGGGTTGCCTTTGTTTCCTGTTGAGAGAGTAGAGGACTGATGCTGCGTCGAACACCCTCCTCATCAGCAGAGCCGATGATAAACATTTAAATTGTCGGATGATCGAACCTGAGCGGAAGATCTCCGAGGCTCGCTCTTGGACCATCCACTCATCTGTAAGGTCCTTTATAAATAAATAAATAAATAAGGGGACGGGATATTGTTTTAATAGGATAAGGCAATTGCCAGATGAAACCCCACTACAGGTAGGATAAATCACTGTTGTTTTCTTTATGATTGATAAATGTGCATTTTCTAATCGAATACATTAAGAAATGTTTAATGCGTCATTGTTGAATAGTCAACACCGTAGGCTATAGGCTATTCCATCACCCCACGCGTTTAGTTACCGAATATTCTATCCAAGTAGTGTTTTATATCACTGGAGGAAACGGGGCTCCATTTTATACTAACACGGTGATTATGCACATTATTAGAATGGAACCTGTTTTATAGCTGTTTTGTGTTCTTATATTACAGAATACGTTAAAAGTGACATTGTACGTTTTACTGATAAATAATAGCCTCCTTCCTGTCATTTATTGTGCTCCCATAACAGACAGGCACAGGCTATGCATGACCAATCTAATGACCTTATTCTTAAGGCTGTATGTACAGCATATGGTTTTGTCTCGTCAATATGTGACTCTTTCTCGGACCAAATTCACTTTCCCCATCCCCCACAGTCAGACAGGAGAAATGACCAATCTGTCCTTGTCAGCGGAATTATTCAGCTCTGACTCTCAAATGGCACCCTAGTCCCTTCATTACTTTTGACCAGAGCCCTATGGGCCCCTAATCAAAAAGTAGTGCACTACATAGGAAATATGGTGCCATTTGGGACATAGATCAGGGCTTCACTCATTCCTCTCTGTAACATCTGACCTGTTCCATTAATATAGATTAGACTGTACTGAAGGTAATAGGAGGGTTTGTGCAGAGAAAGTTAACTCAAGGACAGATAGAGAGATGGGTATTGAGTCAGGACAGAGAGAGAGATGGGTATTGAGTCAGGACAGAGAGAGAGGTGGGTATTGAGTCAGGACAGAGAGAGAGGTGGGTATTGAGTCAGGACAGAGAGAGAGATGGGTATTGAGTCAGGACAGATGGAGACGTGGGTATTGAGTCAGGACAGAGAGAGAGGTGGGTATTGAGTCAGGACAGATAGAGAGGTGGGTATTGAGTCAGGACAGATAGAGAGGTGGGTATTGAGTCAGGACAGATAGAGAGGTGGGTATTGAGTCAGGACAGATGGAGATGTGGGTATTGAGTCAGGACAAAGAGAGAGATGGGTTTTGAGTCAGGACAGAGAGAGAGGTGGGTTTTGAGTCAGGACAGAGAGAGAGGTGGGTAATTGAGTCAGGACAGAGAGAGAGGTGGGTATTGAGTCAGGACAGAGAGAGAGGTGGGTATTGAGTCAGGACAGAGAGAGAGGTGGGTATTGAGTCAGGACAGAGAGAGAGGTGGGTATTGAGTCAGGACAGAGAGAGAGGTGGGTATTGAGTAAGGACAGATAGAGAGATGGGTATTGAGTCAGGACAGATAGAGAGATGGGTATTGAGTCAGGACAGATGGAGAGATGGGTATTGAGTCAGGACAGATAGAGACATGGGTATTGAGTCAGGACAGAGAGAGACATTTTGTATTGAGTCAGGACAGAGAGAGAGATGGGTATTGAGTCAGGACAGAGAGAGAGATGGGTATTGAGTCAGGACAGATAGAGAGATGGGTATTGAGTCAGGACAGATGGAGAGATGGTTATTGAGTCAGGACAGATAGAGACATGGGTATTGAGTCAGGACAGAGAGAGACATTTTGTATTGAGTCAGGACAGAGAGAGATGGGTATTGAGTCAGGACAGAGAGAGAGATGGGTATTGAGTCAGGACAGATAGAGAGATGGGTATTGAGTCAGGACAGATAGAGACATGGGTATTGAGTCAGGACAGAGAGAGACATTTTGTATTGAGTCAGGACAGAGAGAGAGATGGGTATTGAGTCAGGACAGAGAGAGAGATGGGTATTGAGTCAGGACAGATAGAGAGATGGGTATTGAGTCAGGACAGAGAGATAGGTGGGTATTGAGTCAGGACAGATGGAGACATGGGTATTGAGTCAGGACAGACGGAGAGATGGAGACATGGGTATTGAGTCAGGACAGATAGAGAGATGGGTATTGAGTCAGGACAGATAGAGATGGGTATTGAGTCAGGACAGAGAGAGAGGTGGGTATTGAGTCAGGGCAGAGAGAGAGGTGGGTATTGAGTCAGGGCAGATAGAGAGGTGGGTATTGAGTCAGGACAGATGGAGAGATGGAGACATGGGTATTGAGTCAGGACAGATAGAGAGATGGGTATTGAGTCAGGACAGATAGAGATGGGTATTGAGTCAGGACAGAGAGAGAGGTGGGTATTGAGTCAGGGCAGAGAGAGAGGTGGGTATTGAGTCAGTACAAAGAGAGAGGTGGGTATTGAGTCAGGACAGATAGAGAGGTGGGTATTGAGTCAGGACAGATGGAGACGTGGGTATTGAGTCAGGACAAAGAGAGAGATGGGTTTTGAGTCAGGACAGAGAGAGAGGTGGGTAATTGAGTCAGGACAGAGAGAGAGGTGGGTATTGAGTCAGGACAGAGAGAGAGGTGGGTATTGAGTAAGGACAGATAGAGAGGTGGGTATTGAGTAAGGACAGATAGAGAGGTGGGTATTGAGTCAGGACAGAGAGAGAGGTGGGTATTGAGTCAGGACAGATAGAAAGGTGGGTATTGAGTCAGGACCATTTCTTGAGGGACAGAAGACTACTTACCAAAATGCCACCCTAATTCCTATAGTGCACTTATTTTGTCCATAGGGCTCTGTTCAAAAGTAGCATACTATAAAGGGAATAGGTTGCCATTTGGGATGAAAACATAGTGTTATTCAGTATAGTGAAGGGCATAAGTTATGCTCAACACTAGCCCTTCACCACTCCCTGTAGAACATATTTACAGCATGCAGAGCCCTCTAAATACCCCACACTTCTATGATCTCACAATAATCATTTGAATCAATTTCCCCTTCTTGTTTTGTATCCTAGGACCTCAACGTAAAGAACCGGATTAAACCGTCAATAACCATTGGACAGAGTCTGCCATAGGGGAGATATCAAAAACTCAGTAACACACACACACACACCATCATTCCTGATGGCGCTTGAAGACTCTTCCTTCCCTTCGCGGCCAGAGTCCCTCTCTCTGCCCGTGGTGGAGAAAGGGAAGGGACCAGTGGAAGAGGCTAGCGAGGTGACGGCCTCCACCGGAGTGTTTGATGTGTCTGAGGATCTGGGCCATGTGGTTACCACGGATACCGCCCAGCCTGGCGTTAACAGATCGTGGAAGTCCAAGTTGGCAGAGAGGCAGGCCAATGCAGCATCCGAGGAGTACGTTAAGAAGCTGCCTCGGGTGGTGGAGAAGGAGAGGGGTAGATTTGGCTGGGGTGAGTAGTAGTGCTGTTGCCTTTATCGGTGTTCAAAATTGGCACCCTATTTGCATCTCATAAGGCTCTGATCAAAAGTAGGACACTATGTAGTGAATAAGGGGCCATTTGGAATGCACACTTTCTCTCCCAGGACTGTTCTTCTTTTCTGACCTGAGACATTGTTGGCGCCACGAGAGTGAATCTATCTAGAACGAGAGGTTACTAAGCGACCGTCTGACAGTGTTCTGTGACCAATGTAAGGTTTTGTGTTTGGCTTTAAATGATTTACACTGACAGACAGGCTAAATCCCAAATGACACCCTATTTCCTATATATTAGGGTGCCATTTGGGACGCATCCACTGTGTTCTCTCTGGCTCTCTACAGTCTGCAGATAGGTGGTTATTGAATGCATCTTCTCTCTCCCTCCTCCACCTCTACCCGCCCCCTCCCTCCTACTCCCCCTCCTCCTCTACCTCTACCCCCCTCCTCTCCTCCACTTCTACCCCCCCCCCCTCTACCCTCCTCCCCTCCTGTGTAAAATGCCTGTTCCTCTGGTTTCTCCCCCCCAACCCATCTTCCTGTTGCTCATTCCCTTAGTCCTACTGCCGATATGTCACTGTAGTCTTTCCCTGTCTCACTCCTCTTTCTCACTCCTCTTTCTCTCTCTCTCTCTCTCCCTCTCTCTCTCCCTCTTTCTCTCTCTCTCTCTCTGTCTCTCTCTCTCTCTCCCTCGCTCTCTCTCTCTCTCTCTCTCTCTCTCTCTCTCTCTCTCTCTCTCCCTCCATTCCCTCCCTTCCTGGCCTGGTTTCCTGCCTGCAGCCAAGAGACGTAAGACTCAGCGCTATGTGGAGAAGAATGGTCGCTGTAATGTTTCACACGGCAACATGAGGGAGACGTACCGTTATCTGACAGATATCTTCACCACACTGGTGGACCTCAACTGGCGCTGCTCTCTCTTCGTCTTCGTCATGGCCTATGCCATCACCTGGCTCTTCTTCGGGGCCATTTGGTACCTGATAGCCTACCTCCGGTGAGAGGGACAAACAGACAGACAGCAGGCCAAGGGACACTTGGGATAGTCACAAATGATACCCTATTCTCCTATAGTGCACTATATAGGGAATGGGGTGCCATTTCAGATGCATCCATGGTATCATTGTCAGAGAGAGTCACTCTACATGATGCAATTTCTTCTCTGTAGAACAAGTACATTTTTAAATGGATAGTTTTTCACAACCTATATTTTTGTTTGCTCCTCTCTCTCTCTCTTCCTCTCCTCTCTCTCTCTCGCTCTCTCTCCCTCCCATACTTTCTCTCTTTCCACTGCTCCCTTCCTCTCCCCTCTCTCTCCCCTTTCTCTCTCCTCTCTCTCTCTCCTCTCTCTATCCCTCCCATACTTTCTCTCTTTCCACTCCTCTCTTCCTCTCCTCTCTCCTCTCTCTCTCGCTCTCGCTCCCTCCCATACTTTCTCTTTCCACTCCTCTCTTCCTCTCCTCTCTCTCACTCTCTCTCCCTCCCATACTTTCTCTCTTTCCACTCCTCTCTTCCTCTCCTCTCTCTCTCCTCTCTCTCTTCCTCTCCTCTCTCTCACTCTCTCTCCCTCCCATACTTTCTCTCTTTCCAATCATCTCTCTCTCTTCCTCTCCTCTCTCTCTCTCTCTCTCTCTCTCTCTTCCTCTCCTCTCTCTCTCTTCCTCTCTCTCTCTTCCTCTCTCTCTCTTCCTCTCCTCTCTCTCTTCCTCTCCTCTCTCTTCCTCTCCTCTCTCTCTCTCTCTCTCTCTTCCTCTCCTCTCTCTCTCTCTCTCTCTCTTCCTCTCTCTCTCTTCCTCTCCTCTCTCTCTCTCTTCCTCTCCTCTCTCTCTCTTCCTCTCCTCTCTCTCTCTTCCTCTCATCTCTCTCTCTCTCTTCCTCTTCTCTCTCTCTCTCTTCCTCTCTCTCTTCCTCTTCTCTCTCTCTCTTCCTCTTCTCTCTCTTCCTCTTCCTCTTCTCTCTCTCTCTCTTCCTCTCCTCTCTCTTCCTCTCTCTTCCTCTCTCTTCCTCTCTCTTCCTCTCTCTCTCTCTCTCTTCCTCTCCTCTCTCCCTCCCATACTTTCTCTCTTTCCACTCCTCTCTTCCTCTCCTCTCTCTCTTCCTCTCCTCTCTCTCCCTCCCATACTTTCTCTCTTTCCACTCCTCTCTTCCTCTCCTCTCTCTCCCTCCCATACTTTCTCTCTTTCCACTGCTCCCTTCTCCCCCTCCCCCTATTTGTATTTATTTCACCTTTATTTTAGCATTGAGTCCCATTGAGACCAAGATCTCTTTTACAATGGAGCCCTGCATGTACACATTTGACAAAAACAACATAATAATTATTTTTGTTTCTCCCCTCCCAGAGGGGATCTAGATCATCTGGAGGATGAGACATGGACACCGTGCGTCAACAACGTGAACGGCTTCATCTCTGCCTTCCTCTTCTCCATCGAGACAGAGACCACCATTGGTTACGGCCACCGTGTCATCACTGACCAGTGTCCAGTGGGCACCATGCTACTCCTGCTCCAGGCCATACTAGGATCTATGGTCAACGCCTTCATGGTGAGACTCATTGGCTGCACCCCTAATGGCTCCCTACGTAGTGAACTCATTTTGACCAGGGCCCATAGTGTTCTGGTCAAAGACTCTGGTTAAAAGTAGTGCACTATATAGGGAATAGGGTGCCACTTGAGATGCAGGCCCATACAGTCCCTACTGTATTTTATTTACTGTACCCTAAGGGTATATTCTGACACTAATACAATCACATCGGTTTCTCTCCATCGTACAAATAGTTTGAAGAACTTGTAATCATATCAAAAAGCTGCCCCTTAAAAGGACCTTTTCTCCGTCTATGCCTTCTGGAGCTGTTGGGATGAAGCAGAAGTCCCATTTCATTTGGACCTTTGTTTGGACAACGAAGTGATCTTCTTCTCCTCAGGTGGGCTGTATGTTTGTGAAGATCTCTCAGCCCAATAAGCGTGCGGAGACCCTGGTGTTTTCTAAGAATGCAGTGATCTCTCTGAGAGACGACAGACTGTGTCTGATGTTCCGGGTGGGGGACCTGCGCAGCTCGCACATTGTTGGAGCCAACATGAGGGCCAAACTCATAAAGTCTAAACAGACTCAGGAAGGTGAGGCTAGTATACAATCAACCCCCATAGCAGGTCTGCATCCCAAATGGCACCCTATTACCTATATAGTGCACTACTTTTGACCAGAGCTCTATGGGCCCCAGTTAGAAGTAGTGCACTACATGGGGAATAGTGCCATTTGAGATGCAAACAAGAACACTCCACATGTTATTTTCTATTATAGAAGTGATATACTGTGTAGAAAAAATTAAGGCTCTTTCCATGACATAGACTGACCAGGTGACTCCAGGTGAAAGCTACAGTGCATTCGGAAAGTATTCAGACCCATTCACTTTTTCAACATTTTGTTATGTTACAGCCTTATTCTAAAATGGATTAAATTGTTTTTTTTTCTGCCCTCAATCTACACACAATACCCCATAATGACATCACAATACCCCATAATGACATCACAATACCCCATAATGACATCACAATACCCCATAATGACACCACAATACCCCATAATGACATCACAATACCCCATAATGACACCACAATACCCCATAATGACATCACAATACCCCATAATGACATCACAATACCCCATAATGACAAAGCAAAAACTAGATTGTAGAACATTTTGCAATGTATTAAAAATAAAATAACAGAAGTATCACATTTACATGTTTTCGAACCCTTCTACTAAGTACTTTTGTTGAATCCCCTTTGGCGTCGATTACAGCCTTGAGTCTTCTTGGGTATGAAGCTACAAGCTTGGCACACCTATATTTGGGGAGTTACTCCCATTCTTCTCTGCATATCCTCTCAAGCTCTGTCAGGTTGGATGGGGAGCGTTGCTGCACAGCTATTGTCCGGTCTTTCCAGAGATGTTCGATCGGGTTCAAGTCCAGGCTCTGGCTGGGCCACTCAAGAACATACAGAGACTTGTCCCGAAGCCACTCCTGCGTTGTCTTGGCTGTGTGCTTAGGATTCTTGTCCTGTTGGAAAGTGAACCTTCTCCCCAGTCTGATGTTCTGAGCGCTCTGGAGCAGGTTTTCATCAAGGATCTCTCTGTACTTTGCTCTGTTCATCTTTGCCTCGATCCTGCCTAGTCTCCCAGTCCCTGCCGCTGAAAAACATCCCCACAGCATTTTAATTGTATTTATCTAACCTTTATTTAACTGCTGCCACCACCATGCTTCACCGTAGGGATGGTGCCAGGTTTCCTCCAGACATGATGCTGCCACCACCATGCTTCACCGTAGGGATGGTGCCAGGTTTCCTCCAGACATGATGCTGCCACCACCATGCTTCACCGTAGGGATGGTTCCAGGTTTCCTCCAGATGTGACGCTTAGCATTCAGGCCAAGGAGTTAAGTCTTGGTTTTACCAAACCAGAGAATCTTGGTCTGAGAGTCCTTTAGGTGCCTTTTGGTAAACTCCAAGCGGGCTGTCATGTGCCTTTTTACTGATTGCTTCCGTCTGTCCGCTCTACCATAATGGCCTGATTGGTGGAGTCCTGCAGAGATGGTTGTCCTTCTGGAAGGTTCTCCCATCTCAACAGAGCAGCTCTGGACCTCTGTCAGAGTGACCATCGAGTTCTTGGTCACCTCCTTGACCAAGGCTCTTCTCCCCTGATTGCTCAGTTTGGTCGTGGTTCCAAACTTCTTCCATTTAAGAATGATGGAGGCCACACTCCTTCGACCTCATGGCTTGGTTTTTGCTCTCACATTCATTGTCAACTGTGGGACCTTATATACTGTAGACAGGTGTGTGCCTTTCCAAATAATTTCCAATCAATTACATTTACCATAACAAAGGGTATGAATATTTACAGTTTGTAAAAAAGTTATTTCTGTTTTTAAATTGAATCAATTAGCAAACATTTCTAAAAACCTCTTTTCACTTTGTCATAATGGGGTATTGTGTGTAGATTGATGAAGGAAAATAAATAATTGTATCAATTTTAGAAAAGGGCTGTAACGTAGCAAAATGTGGAAAAAAAGTAAGGGGTCCGAATGCACTGTATGATCCCTTACTTGTTAAATCCACTTCAATCAGAGGAGGGGAGGAGACGGGTTAAAGAAGGATTTTTAAGCCTTGAGACAATTGAGACATGGATTGTGTATGTGTGCCATTCAGAGGGTGAATGGGCAAGACAAAAGATTTAAGTGCCTTTGTTCAAAGTATGGTAGTAGGTGCCAGGCGCACCAGTTTGTGTCAAGAATGGCAACTCCTTGGTTTTTCACGCTCCGGTTTCCTGTGTGCATCAAAAATGGTCCACCACCCAAAGGACATCCAGCCAACTTGACACAACTGTGTGATGCATTGAGTATTGAAAACCGATCTGGCCCTAATAGCCACAGGTACTCTTAAATCTCTACCCGGTACACCCAGAAGAGGACTGGCCACCCTCGGAGCCTGGTTCTTATTTTTTCCTAGCCACTGTGCTTCTGCATCTGCATCGCTTGGTCTCTGGGGTTTTAGGCTGGGGATCTGTAAAGCTCTCTGGGGTTTTCGGCTGGGGATCTGTAAAGCTCTCTGGGGTTTTAGGCTGGGGATCTGTAAAGCTCTCTGGGGTTTTAGGCTAGGGATCTGTAAAGCTCTCTGGGGTTTTAGGCTGGGGATCTGTAAAGCTCTCTGGGGTTTTAGGCTGGGGATCTGTAAAGCTCTCTGGGGTTTTAGGCTGGGGATCTGTAAAGCTCTCTGGGGTTCTCGGCTGGGGATCTGTAAAGCACTTTGTGACAACTGCTGATGTAAAAAGGGCTTTATAGATTTGATGATTGATTGAGTATTTTTTTTGTCCAGGGCTGCATTCCATTCCAAATGATCATCTTCTCTTCCTCCCTTCACTTGGAGTGAACACTCGGTGACGTATGTATGACGTTTCCCCAAGGGAGCCTTTCCCGAGCGAGGGGGAGGGGGAGTGGAGGAAGGAAGAGGTCATATGTAAAGTGGATTGGGACGTCCCTCAGGACTAGGCTTAATCTGTATCCAGGAAACTGTCCCTCAAGGTTTAATAACTCACTTCTCTCTCTCGTCCCACTTTCTCCCCTTCTCCATCTCTCTCCCCATCTCCAGGTGAGTTTATCCCTCTGGACCAGACAGACATCAGTGTGGGTTTTGAGACGGGGGACGACCGCCTGTTTCTGGTGTCTCCACTGGTCATCTCCCATGAGATCGATTGCCGCTCGCCCTTCTGGGACATGTCTCAGGGCCAGCTGGAGAAGGACGACTTTGAGATGGTCGTCATCCTGGAGGGAATGGTGGAGGCCACTGGTTAGTCTACGGTTGAGTCCCAAATGGCAACTTATTCTAAAACACTTTTTTAAAACTGCACACTATGAAAGACAGGCAACCGACTCTACTATTTACTTTTCATTTTCAGTGACTCAACTAAACATTCTGCTTCCAGTTACTTCAGGCTCTGGTAAAACGTGGTGTGACCAGAGTAGGGTGCCAATTATAGGATCTCTATGGGTGCACCATGCCTCGGAAGGGGGAGTGGCTTTCCTGCCCACTGAGAAAAGATTTTCTTAGTCATCATAGCAGCTGAAGGGGCGCTGCCAGGGTAGGTTAATGTGTTCTTACAAAGTGTGTGTTGGTAACCCAGGTATGACGTGCCAGGCGCGAAGCTCTTACCTGGCAGACGAGGTCCAGTGGGGTCACAGGTTCAGTCCGATGATGTCACTGGCCGAAGGCTTCTTTGACATTGACTATGGCGCCTTCCATCAAACCTTTGAGGTAAGAACACACACACAAACACTCCAGAAAGGGGAAAGGCTAAAAGTAGCAGGGTTGCTGTGTTAGCTATAACCTGCTGGATGGCGATTCAACATGTGGAAATGAATGGACAATGACGGCCCGCTGCTTTTAATCATGTACCATGTGATCACTGCCACTAGTACAGAACAACACAGCTTAACCATTTGTCAGTCTGGCATGTCTCCTCACTTACTCTTGTCATGTCACCAAAATGATTTTACCCTGATTCTGAAAGTTATTTTCCAAGTTGTCCGATACAGTAACCGCCACTCATACCATAGGTGGACACTCCCTCCTGCTCAGCACACGAACTCTCATTAGCTGCGGCCCGATTGGAGGCTCATCTCTATTGGTCGATCTCCAGTAAACTGGACGAAGAGAAATGGGAGGGATCTTCTCTGACCAACCAATCAGGGAAGCAGCTAGACAATGGGAAAGGAGGGGTCGTCGGCCCCGTTTCATTTACTGTTGGTGAGATCACTGGAATAGAAGAACAATCCGGACCAGGGGAGTTGAATGGAAGTGTCACCACTGACCAGTCAGAATCAGAGGCCTAAAGTAGATTGGGGCACCCTATCCCCTATGCAGTGCACTTATTTTGAGCAGAGCCCTGGTCCACAGTACTATAAATGTCATGACAGGATGAACCACAACTGCAGTACTGTAGATTTACTTTTAGCTAATGTATAACATACAGCCATAGAACATTTTTCCCCAAGGGAGAGTTGGGTGGTTTAAATGGTCCATTTTGTTCCTTCTTTGCTGTGTTGTATAACATTGACTTAGACATGACAAATTATATCAATTCAATTTTGTCTTTCATTTCTCTGGTGATATTTTATTATTACCATGAATGTCTGTGCTTCACTATAATTATATTATATTGTTATAGCTCCAATATCCTCTGTCAACAACATACATTATATGAATTAATACATTTTTTTATTTTTTTTTAAAGAATTAAGTATTGACAATTCTTTGTCAGGAAAGAGGATGTTGTTCAGCCAGGTGAGAACGTTCAGAGACATAGAAAGAGAACTGTGTTTTGGAATGTTCTGGAACGTTCAGAGACATAGAAAGAGAACTGTGTTTTGGAATGTTCTGGAACGTTCAGAGACATAGAAAGAGAACTGTGTTTTGGAATGTTCTGGAACGTTCAGAGACATAGAAAGAGAACTGTGTTTTGGAATGTTCTGGAACGTTCAGAGACATAGAAAGAGAACTGTGTTTTGGAATGTTCTGGAACGTTCAGAGAGATCGAAAGAGAAGCATGTCATGTGTTTGCTGAATTGGGGAGTCAATGTATAAAAGGAATGATGTATTATGGATAGTGTGATAGAAGAGAACATGTATGGTTTTTCACTTTAGCATGTAAAGAGCATATCAAGGAATCGATTGAAATAGTATCTCTAAATCTCTTTATCTAAAAAAAAAACAAGGATTGTTTTAAAAGATTATATAGAAGTGTACATTATGATTACATTAAAACAACCACCATCTTGTGATTAATTTAGATGTAGAATCATTACTGTGTTAACCATTTGAAAGGGTTACATCATATGTAGCTTATCACTGACCATGTCCCAACTGGAGACTAGTGGAAGTATTCATCTAACAAAACAACGTCTTTTCTCTCTTGGGAATGTTTCTGTGTGCTTTCACGTAGAAAGTAAGTAGCACAATGAAATATTTTCTTTCTATAGCCTCTTAGGATTTAAGCACAACTGTGTTCCGCTCTGCTCACCCCAACCTCGTGCTTCTGCTGCTGTGTACATAGGAGCCTTTTTACTTGATGTTTTTAATATATTTAAAAAATCTGAATTATTATCTATCAAAATTAATAAACTATATTCCACAACAACTTTCTTCCTCTTTGCTCTCACTTTTATCAGTGTGGTCATCTGCACTATTTATCCTTGAGAGTATTCACTGTTTCACTGAAAATCTGTCCATTTGTCTAAATGTTTTTGTTGTTGTTGTTGTTGTTGGTTGAGACATTCTGGGCACTGGCAATACTTGACGGATCAGAAGTTTGCCAGGTCATTCATTCGGCACAGAATCTGTGAGAAGAGACTATTTTGTTCACATTGTGGCACTAAAGTGCTCAGGCCTGTTGCATGGCACAGTCATGGGTCCCCTCCCTCTGTCTCCTAGGTAACAGGGGTCTAATGCCACATTCAATTGCAAGTCTGAATTAGGAAACTGGGGAATGTCCGACTTGGTTGAACGGCCTGGTCACGTAGGTACAAGGAGTTAACAGGTCTGAATTGTCCAATTTTACTAGTTCTGACTAATACATGAACTCGACAAAAAGCAGGGAGAGGGCAGGGACCCAGAAAGGAATAAAGGTTCAATGAATGCTGAGGACCAGATAATCAAAGAGAGATGTGCTGAATTCCCCCAAACCCTTAGGCACTCCTGTAAATCTGAAAATAATGAATACGTTTAACCTCGCCTTCTGATTAGCTAGTTAGAGTTTTTTCCTATATTGTTTTTCAAATCGGAGTACACGAAGTGCCAGTCTGGAAAGTTCTGTGGTTCTATTTAAACCTGTGTGGCTCTCGTCACTCCCACAAGATGACGTAGTCGCGGTTTCCATGGCATCGAAAAAAGCTAAGCGACCATCTCCCTGGAAACAGTTGCCGGACACATTCCCACAGATAGGTTTAATTATAAAACATATTTGACGTTCTACTTGTGGGACATGAATATATATCCTATCGCTTTGATTTTATTTTGTTTAGATAATCTTAATTCGCCTATTTTAGGTACACAGAGATTAGCCATTAGGTTTAACGCGAGATTGATTTATCCAGCAAATATTGTTTGTTGTAACTTTCTAACGTTAGCTGACTTTGGGAAGGAAGCCTTTGCTCGAACAAGTGAATATTCTTTCACAGTGTCAATGGAGTTGTCATCAGCCCAGAATCTACAAGCGCTCTCTGCCCTCTTATCCACCCGGGACGAGGATGATGAATACAATTGTAGAGTAAGGCATTGCTAACGATTAATCATTGAGATAAATTGCACTTCTCCAAAGTTAGTTTTGCGTAAACAAACTAGCTAATAAAATTGGTTTTGGCAAACAAAATGTAATAACTTGCCCAGTTAGCATGCTAGCAAAAACCCGATGATCATGCAGCTAGTTAACGTTAGATATGTGACATCAGCTACTTTGCACTTGCTTTCTATGTCAGTCTTTGAAAGTGATTTATTCGTTGAAATATTTTCTGAACAGAATATGACATCCTCAGCCGTAATGGGACCTGGAGATATTGGGCTCCCTTCACCTGCTGCCAACAAATCAGGTCTGTTTTTATCAGATGGCTTGTACCAAAAAAAAGTTGTGGAATATGGAATAGGGTGCCATTTGGGATGTAAACAGTAACAAGCTGTGTATGTAGTTACAACAGTAACAAGCTGTGTATGTAGTTACACCAGTAACAAGCTGTGTATGTAGTTACACCAGTAACAAGCTGTGTATGTAGTTACAACAGTAACAAGCTGTGTATGTAGTTACAACAGTAACAAGCTGTGTATGTAGTTACACCAGTAACAAGCTGTGTATGTTTGGGGCTCTCGAGTGGTGCAGTGGTCTAAGGCAATGCAGCTCAGTGCTAGAGACCCTGGTACAGACCCGATTCACAACCGGCCGTGATTGGGAGTCCCATACGGCGGCGTACAATTGGCCCAGCGTCATCCGGGTCAGGGTTTGGCGGGATAGACCTTCATTGAAAATAAGAATTTGTTCTTAACTGACTTGCCTAGTTAAATAAAGGTTAAATGTATATTTTGAAAATGTAGTTACAACCATAGAGATCCTATGAAATTACTAATTCTATGGTTACAACAGCCTACACCAAGAAGGACAGTAAAGCCATCTGGAGTGAGGAGGAGGTGACAGAGGGGTCTCAGTTTGATGACCTCACAGACACCCGGCCAAAGCCTGAGTAAGTCAAGTTTGCAGTCTAACACCATGAAAAAGAAAACAACATTCCAGACAAGGCAATTGGTACTCCCATCCCTCACATCTGATTTCTTTATCATTGTTGTTGGCTGGGGAACGTGTGTGTGTGTTCAGGTATGACATATTGCTGAAGCAGAATGTTGGGACAGAGGACGTGTTTCTTGGGATGAGCCGAAAGGATCCCTCTTCCATGTGCTGTGACAGCATGCTGGTAACCATAGAGATCCTATAATTCATTCTATACGTAATTCTATAGGATTCTATACCAAATTCTATAGGATCCTGTATGTAATTCTATGCTATTGGTAACCATGTAGCTACAGTGTTGTGCTCTGTAATGCAATGTTACATCTTCTTGCATCTATTACTTGGCTTGAATAGATGAATAGAATGTTCTCCATCTGGGTTGAGGGCAAGTTTTTTGGAGTCTATTACACCCATCTAAAATGTATAGTACAGAACAATAATATAATAATAATATAAACTTTATCTTCTCAGGTGAAAATCAAACTGCCAGACACCAAAGCAACAGATGTAGTCTTGGATGTGAAGGAGAAATTCCTTGATCTGCGAACGCCAAACTTGTAAGATTCTTTAGAAAATTCTTTAGAATGTTGCCTGCCTGTCATCCTTCTGTAAAGAGTTCCAGACTTTCTATCCACAGCCAGAAAACTATTTGCTACTATTTATTGACCTCATATCTTGCTCCTTCTTTCTTCATAAAGAATGCTTTATCTCTATATTTATCTCTATCTAAAGCACATGTTGTCATCTCTCTCTCTCACACACACACACACACACACACACACACACACACACACACACACTCACACTCACACTCACAATGTATTTCTGTCTCTCGCTCTTTCTTTCTCTCATATCTATTTTACTCATTAAAGCTAGAATCCTTAATTGAAACCATAACAAAGCGGACACCCCATCTCTGTTTTGGTAAAAAAAGAATGGGCCTGGAAAAAATGTAAGAACACTCAAATTATTAAGACAGGGCTATGGATGCAAGGACTTATATTTTTAACCATGTTTTAGGCTATATAGGGTTTGTTTACGTTTACATTGTTTACATATTAGATTCTGATGGTGTATGACAGTTTAACTAAGATCAAATAAAATAAAAAAATGTCACGTGCCGAATACAATAGGTGTAGTAGACCTTACAGTGAAATGCTTACTTATAAGCCCTTAACCAACAACGCCGTTTTAAGAAAAATAAGTGTTAAGTAAATAGATAAGTAAAAAATAACAAACAATCAGAATGCAGCAGTAAAATAACAGTAAAATAAGGCATTTATAAGTTATATTCTTCAAGAATCAATGGGTTTATATAATTAATTCATAAGTCCAAAAATGGATGTAGCAATTAAGGATTCTAGCTTTAAATCCTTTCTTCTCTCTCCACACAGTAAACTGGGCCTACACCTTCCTCACCCAGTCCACAGTCAGGATGGAAAAGCCCAGTTCTACAGTGAAAGACAGGAGCTGGAGGTCACTCTACCAATGAACCGCCTCATGGACCAAATCAACCTGCAACGATGAGAGAAAGTTAGGAGAAAGGAAAGATAATTGAGGAACAAACTGAACTCGAGAGGAAATTAAGCAAATCTTGGGAGGACACGGGCATGTGGTTATGGGTTCCTGAAGTTCCTATCTATCTAGGGGTTCCTTCAGTTCCTACTTACCTGACCCGTGCACACGTCTTCTGTCATGAAGCAGAAGAGATGGGTATTGTCAATTTCTCGCAATATAGATGACTTGTTTGTTTGAAGAGTTCCATGGTTTTCATTATAAAGTCTTGACCATTTAATCTGTTCATTAAATATTTGTTTTCTTCTGTTCCATGGAATATATTGGCCGCGTTTCAATAAATACATGTGTCTGGTTTATTTTCCTCTTTGTGCTATATTCACCAACACCCTCTGCTATATTTTAGCATTACCATTCTTGTTTGTTACTATGCAATATGCTGTGTTATCATAGGCAGTTGTGGGCTGTGTTGACCAATTATGGGGAAGTGTGCATGGTCTGACTGTCACAGCAGCGAACGTGTGATCATGTGACGCATACGTTTCAGACAAAATCCTGGACACAACAATATAACGGCTCCATATCATTGCACTGCACGGTTCTGCTCCTCCCACGCCTTTGCTCTCGGTATGGCGGACGGTGAGAGGTCCCCGTTACTAGCAGATCTTGGAGATGGTGCTCTTGTCGGCGGTAACGGCGGAGTGTCACCGGGCTCGGCTCCCTATGGTTTACCAAATAAACCACAAAGTGAGTATCCATGGATGTTCTCCTACCTAGCCAAATCGTCGGTCCCTATGATTTGCAGATAGTCAAGAGCACGAAAGGTTGCTTTCCTGGTATCTACATGGACAGTATCTGGGGAGTGAATCGTGGTTGCTAGCCAGCTGTTGATGCAAGCATGCCTGTTAGCTAGCTAACTAGCGGTTAGCTGGCTGCTACGCCCATCAAACTGAATAACTAGCTAGTCACCTGGCTAGCTAGCTAATTGGCTATATTTTTGTAACGTTTTGGCATTTTCTGCATTTGTCGGCTAGTCCTCATAGTTGCAGGGATGTACTAAACAAACACCCATGATGTTTTATGTATGGAACTAACTATAACTTTGTCTACCCAAAGATTGCTAGCTGGCTAACTAAGTAGCCCAACTAGCTAATTGCTCAGTATAGTATGCAAGATACCAGGTGATCCACGTGTTATAATATTGTTGGTAATTCTGAGATATGTTAATGGCCTATTATAAAATTATAGCTAGTAGTGTAATATTTCTACAGTTATTTGAAGGTATACTGCCAGTGATGTCTGGCTAGCTAGTTTGCAAATCTCTGTATGTAACCAAAACACCTGATTTGATTGACACCGCTCTGGGCCACTAGGGAAGCTCATAATTACTGCAATATAAGACGACGAACAACGGAGACAGTAATTGGGAGGGGCTACTGTACTGAACTACATATTAGAACAGTGGCATGAGTTGGGTGGGTAAAACAGGTGTTTGTTCACAATATGCCTTTTAATGTATTTATTTACACACTTGTTTATTTGAAGTTATTTGTATAGTGGTAACTGCTGATTTCTGTCAATCGTACTACAGTTATGTTAAGTTCCATACACATGGGGGGAGAGAGAGGTTCCTGCAGTCCTTTTATATAGCTCATTTTCAGTTGGAACTCCAGAGTCAAATTCTGTGTGTAACCCTTTCTTGTTTCAGCGGCAGTGCACTACTCTGCCACAATGTGAAAATTTTTGTTAAGGCCTTAGTTATTTGAATGCACTGACTGTAAAGTTGCTATGAATAAGAGTGTCAGCTAAAATGACCAACATTTGAAATGTGCCTCCCTCTCTCTGTATTTCAGGCTTCCCTCCCTTCCCGAGCCCCACCCAGCCCTCAGTGCTCCTGGGGGAGGACCCTCCTCCGTACTCCCCCCTCACCTCCCCAGAGAGTGGCAGCGCGCCAGTCATCAGCTGTAGGGTGTGTCAGAGCCTCATCAGCGTGGAGGGGAAGCTCCACCAGCATGTGGTCAAGTGTGGGGTCTGCAACGAAGCTACGGTGGCTAACCTGTTTAGTGTTTACTTACCTGCATGTTTATTTAGGTTGCGTCTCAAATGTGCAATGTGTAGTGCACTACTTCTGACCAGAGCCCTCTGCATACCTTACATCTACCCGTGTGTTCATTTAGGTTGCGTTGCAAAATGGTTCTCTGATAATGACTTCTTCTTGTTTGGCTTGTTCCCCCTCTTCCTTCCTCTTCCTCTCGTCCCATTCCTCCTCTTGTGTGTCTCTGTCTCCCTCTGTAGCCCATCAAGAATGCACCAGCAGGGAAGAAGTATGTCCGCTGTCCCTGTAACTGTCTACTCATCTGCAAAGTCACCTCTCAGAGGATCGCCTGTCCCCGCCCCTACTGGTAGGGGGGCACATTTTTACCTATTTAGAAAACAAAAAGGGGTGATGATATTAATGAACAATTTCGATCCGAATGTGTAAACCGTTCAAACAGATCCACAAATAATGATATTGGACCTTAAACAGATTTGGCTCATTAATCTAATGGCCAAATAATGATGATCCACGCTGCTTTAAAAAATAGAAATATATATATATATATATATATATATATATCCAAATACATTTAAACTCAGTTTTTCACAATTCCTGACATTTAATCCTAGTAAAAAATAGCATGTTTTAGGTCAGTTGGGATCACTACTTTATTTTAAGAATGTGAAAGGTCAGAATAATAGAAGAGATAATGATTTGTTTCAGGTTTTTATTTTTTTCATCACATTCCCAGTGGGTCAGAAGTGTACATGCACTCAATTAGTATTTGGTAGCATTGCCTTTAAATTGTTTAACTTGGGTCAAATGTTTCAGGTAGCCTTCTACAAGCTTCCCACAATAAGTTGGGTGAATTTTGGCCCATTCCTCCTGACAGAGCTGGTGTCACTGAGTCAGGTTTGTAGGCCTACTTGCTCGCACACACTTTTTCAGTTCTGCCCACAAATGTTCTATAGGATTGAGGTCAGGGCTTTGTGATGGCCACTCCAATACCTTTACTTTGCTGTCCTTAAGCCATTTTGCCACAACTTTGGAAGTATGCTTGGGATCATTGTCCATTTGCGACCAAGCTTTAACTTCCTGACTGATGTCTTGAGATGTTGCTTCAATATATCCACATAATTTCCCTCCCTCATGATGCCATCTATTTTGTGAAGTGCACCAGTCCCTCCTGCAGCAAAGCACCCCCACAACATGATGCTGCCACCCGTGTGCTTCATGTTTGGGATGGTGTTCTTCGGCTTGCAAGCCTCCCTCTTTTCCCTCCAAACATAACGATGGTCATTATGGCCAAACAGTTGTATTTTGTTTCATCAGGCCAGAGGACATTTCTCCAAAAAGTACCATCTTTGTCCCCATGTGCAGTTGCAACCAGTAGTCTGGCTTTTTAATGGCGGTTTTGGAGCAGTGGCTTCTTCCGTGCTGAGCGGCCTTTCAGGTTATGTCGATATAGGAATAGTTTTACTGTGGAAATAGATACTTTTGTACCTGTTTCCTCCAGCATCTTCACAAGGTCCTTTGCTGTTCTGGTTATAGATTTGCACTTTTCGCACCAAAGTACGTTCATCTCTAGGAGACAGAGACATGCGTGGTCCCATGGTGTTTATACTTGCGTACTATTGTTTGTACAGATGAACACGGTACCTTCAGGGGGTTTTGAAATTGCTCCCATGGATGAACCAGACTTGTGGAGGTCTACAAGTCTTTTTTTTCCCCCCTCCCCATAATGTCAAGCAAAGATGCACTGAGTCTGAAGGTAGACCTTGAAATACGTCCACAGGTACACCTCCAATTGACTCAAATGATGTCAATTAGCTTATCAGAAGCTTCTAAAGCCATGGACATAATTTTCTGTAATTTTCCATGCAGTTTAAAGGCACGGTCGACCTTGTGTATGTAAACTTCTGACCCACTAGAATTGTGATACAGTGAAATAACCTGTCTGTAAACAATTGTTGGAAAAATTACTTGTCATGCACAAAGTAGATGTCCTAACCGACTTGCCAAAACTATAGTTTGTTAACAAGACATTTGTGGAGTGGTTGAAACACTTAGGTTGGAGTCATTAAAACTTGTTTATGTAAACTTCTGACTTCAACTATAGATATATCTCGCTCTTACAAGCAATACATGACTCAATTATTATGGTGAGAGATTATAATACGGTTTTAAGTACCTCAATCGACCTTAAAGGAAATCACACTACAAATTATTACCCTCATGCACTTAAGGAAATGACAAATATTATGGACATTTTGGATATATGAAGGCTTAAATATCCTGACCTAGTAAGATATACATGGAGGAGGTTTAATATCCTGACCTAGTGAGATATACAGTGCCTTGCGAAAGTATTTGGCCCCCTTGAACTTTGCGACCTTTTGCCATATTTCAGGCTTCAAACATAAAGATATAAAACTGTATTTTTTTGTGAAGAATGGGGACACAATCATGAAGTGGAACGACATTTATTGGATATTTCAAACTTTTTTAACAAATCAAAAACTGAAAAATTGGGCGTGCAAAATTATTCAGCCCCCTTTACTTTCAGTGCAGCAAACTCTCTCCAGAAGTTCAGTGAGGATCTCTGAATGATCCAATGTTGACCTAAATGACTAATGATGATATATACAATCCACCTGTGTGTAATCAAGTCTCCGTATAAATGCACCTGCACTGTGATAGTCTCAGAGGTCCGTTTAAAGCGCAGAGACATAAGATACTTATGTTTTTCAGTTTTTATTTGATAAATTTGCAAAAATTACAAAACCTTTTTCTGCTTTGTTTATTATGGGGTATTGTGTGTAGATTGGGGGGGGGGGGGGGGGAGCAATTTTAATACATTTTAGATTAAGACAAATGTAATGATGTGGAAACACTAAAGGGGTCTGAATTCTTTCCGAATGCACTTGTTTTTGGTCGCAGGTTCAAGAAAGGCAACATTTACCTGGTGTTAACTCTGCAAATTGCCCTGCTGAGTGATTTGGAAATTCCATTGATCAATAATATAATACTTTTATCAAAAATGTTTCTTTTAATTTACAATCAGCAGAAACTGTTAGAATAGACATGTTCAGAACCTTTGAAACGTCACAGCACAGTTGAAAAATATATGGCAAATAGTATTCCTTTGACCTCATGGCTTGGATTTTGCTCCGATATGCATTGTCAACTGTGGAACCTTTTTTATATAGACAGGTTTGTGCCTTTCCAAATTATGTCCAATCAATAAAATTTACCACAGATGCACCTGAGCCTCGAGTCTCAGAGCAAAGGGTGTGAATACTTACGTTAATAAGGTATTTTAGGTTCTTATTTGCAAACCTGGTTTCTCTTCGTCATTATGGGGTATTGTGTGTAGATTGATTAAATCACTTTTTCCCGCAATCTTAGAATAAGGCTGTGACGTAACAAAAAGGGGAAGGGGTCTGAATATTTTCCGAATGCACCATATGACCGAAATGGCTCCCAATTCCCTATAATAATGCACTACTTTTAACCAGAGCCATATGGGTTCTGGTCAAAAGTAGTGCACTATATAGGGAATAGGGTGCCATTTCGAATGCACCCACTGCCTGGGTATGGAGATAGTTTGTCCAGGTGGCATGTTGTCTACTTGGTGAATACAATTGATATAGCATTTGAAACCCCTTAATTCACACTGATACTAGTACGTCAAGGGCTGCGTTAGGCTAACCCAGGCCCCTAGATAAGTTTGTTGCCCGGTATGGAACTTGCGCTCAGTTGCATTTAAACCTAGCTAGTAATACTGACTTAGACTGAACAGAAAGGTAAGGTAAGCCCTGCTGTTTTCTCTTCTTCCTGGCACTGACTATGCTGATAACTGCTATTTGGAGAAAGGGTCTACTGGCAATGACTGTTTGTTGTTTTTCCCTACTATAATCAGTGGAACGCACTGACTGGAAGTCACTCTGGATAAGATCATCTGCTAAATTACTCAAATTTGATGTTTGTTTTCCTGTGTAGTAACGCTGTTGTATTTGAACCTAGCTAGTAATACGGACTTAGACTGAACAGTGAGTTATGTGATTGTGCTCCCCAGTAAGAGGATAATTAACCTGGGTCCAGTCCACCCTGGTCCAGCCAGCCCTGAACCCCAGCCGGCCGGAGCTCGCGTCTCCTGTGGACACTGCAACAACACTTTCCTGGTATGACCCTTCACCTCTCTCAAAGCCAGTGTGTGTATATAGGCTCTATCTCAATGAGTCATTCCATGATTCCTCACATCCTCTCTTGACTGTTAAGGAGGAGAAGGTTCCTCCCCCTTAGACCTTCTTGTCCAATGCATTTTCAGAAGGATGCGAGGAAAAGGAATCTAGGAAAGATGATTTTGAGAGAGCCACATTGTACACCAAAACACTTATGAAGGCAAGGAATTCTTGAATGTTGCTAACATGGATAATACTCTACTGGACAATTGAATTGATGTAAATATTATAAGGTACATGAGTTTCTTGCAATGTGTTTCAGTGGACAGAGTTTACTGACAGGACACTTGCCAGGTGCCCACACTGCAGGAAAGTGTGAGTACCGATTTGGTTTCTCTGTCCATAGGCTGCTCGGTCAATACAGCTGTGGTTATACCACAATTATGCTCAAGATGAAGTCCTTCAGTGGTGGCTGGTGGCACTTAAAATCGGAGGACAGACTCCTAGTAAACATTGGAACGGAATCAATGGAACTTTTCAAACGTATGTTTTCCATGTGTCTGATTCCATTCCAGCTAATAATGAGTCGTCCTTTCCACAGCAGCCTCCACTGATGTCCTTCATAGTATATGTTTAATATGTATGTGTCCCCTTGTGGGCTGTAGCCAGTTGTCAGCAGTCGGTCAGATTCCCATAGCATTAGTCTTCAGCATAAGCTCCTTACAGTCTTGTGTGCAACATCTCAAGTCTGAGCTCAGTGATTCTTACGTAACCTTTTGTTAGTGTGACTTGCTTCATCAACTAATAATTTAAACCTATTAAGTTCCTCTATTACCATAAAAATGCTTTTGGACAGCCGAAGCAAGTCACAACAATTTCTGGTTATATTTCATGTAAAAAAAATTTTTAACCATTTCCCCTTCTCTTTTATCATGCCCTTCGACATGCAGCTCCTCTATTGGTCAGAGGTACCCTCGAAGGCGGAGCTTGTGGTGTATTCTACTATGCTTGCTTTTCAGCATCTCCACTGCTGGGCTGGTGGTGAGTACACACTTCCACACTGTCCACTCTACATGACACGCCAGGCGATGACATCACAATAAAAACAAACCCCCAAGAACACAATGTTTAAAAAAAATGCATAATATCTGTCCTCTTTCACAACTACTGCCTCTGCCACGCCAATTCACCTAAGAACTTTTTTAGCTAAGGAAAAACCTTGCATGTGTCTTGCATCTACGGCTCTCTGTTCTCTCTCCTTTTGTCTTTGTCTCTGTGTGTTCTGTGCTGCAGGTGGCTACGTTACATGACACATTGTCAGAGTCCTATCAGAAACACACCGCCCTTCTTAGCCTTGTAACATGCTGCGTCTCTAAGTTTTCTTCCTCTCTCTGTTTTGCAGGCAGGTACGTGGGTGAAGGCCCAGGCCTACGGGGGTATCTATGCCTCCTGGGCCATGCTGATCCTGCTGGTACTCCTGACCCTGGGTCGGGCTCTATACTGGGCCTGCATGCCTGTTAGTGAGCCCCTACAGAACTTCACATAGACACACACGCAGGCGTAGGGTGACGTTGCCCCTAGACGCTGATCTTGGGTCAGTTTTGCAATTTCCCCACTAATGGTTAAGGTCAGGATTGTGGGAAGGGACGCTGATCCTAGATCTGTACCTAGGGTGAACTTCACCCTTGAGTAGGGCTGGGCGATATATTGAATTAATTTGATGTTTTTGCGCGTTATTCCAAATGCCTGTATCGGAAGAAGCTAGTTAGTTTATTTATCGTTTTTCTGAGCGTTTATGTCCTCTTGTTCTCATGTTGTCTTGTCTCCTTCGCTCCGTCTGTGCTGTGCACCTTCCCATTTATACCAGAGATCTGTATATAATGACAAGCTGCGTATGTCTCCGCTATAACAATGGGAGTTGTTGTCCCAAAGGCGGGAAAGCAGCCGATTTAAGCTTAGGTAAAAAAAACATAGAAACGCATTGGGCTTATTTTGGTGAGCAAAACCTCTCGCTTCGCCTCTTCCTCTCTGTTTACACACACACACACCAAGCCCCTCCCCCTGTCACACAACAACCTCTCTGACAAGCGGTTTCAACCTGATATTTGTGTTTAAGCTCCAACAGAATCGGTCGTATGGACACCAAGAAACATTGCAACATTATTTTAGTGTAAGAGGAGAAGTTATCCTTTTCAACCATACCCTTTTCATGTCAACTGCTCAAATTACGCGCAGAGCAGACGCTACTAAAACAGGAGTATCAATGAACATCTATTCTAGAAAATACATGTTGCATGTGGCATCACTGTTATACTAGCTGTCTAGCTTTTATAAATGTGCAATAAGCAAAAAAACACAATTTATATGAACTAGTTCTCTTTATGAGATATGGTTGGCCACTTGATTTCCACATCTGAACAAAGTGGACAGACTAGCGTTCTGTTCCAACAATTGGAGACGGACAGAAGGGTGTGTTCATAACAATTCAATTGTTTTGCTTTGTTAGATAGCTAATCCAAGTCGGCTAAACTTGAAATCAGAAAGATTAGTTGGCTACTCAGTAGCACGTGGGCTTGTGCTTGAGAGATTGTGAGATGTGTTTTAATTTTCCATAATGCCTGCTACAAGAAGTTGGTCATTATTCGGGAATGTGTATTATACTTGGTTCTGGTTACATTTGTAAACGAAAAGGGCATTTTCATAGATCGACTTGGATGTCAGATCAGTGATTTATTTTTTAAAAAGCAGGTTAAACTGTTTTGATAAAATAATGAAGTTGTTAGTGGGTCTGACGATTGTAGGCTCATATTTAGCCTAGATGTAATTTTACGAGCCCTGACTTAATTATTATTTATTTCTGACTGTTTGTAATCTGGAGTATTTGACCTTTTAATTGTACAACAAAGCTTATTTAGAGAACATAAACAATCTAGGTGTGTGTGTATATATACATATATAGGTATCGTATATCGTCCATAAGATATGATTTTTGAGCCTTATCGCCCAGCCCTCCCCTGGAGCCTTTTATTCATTTAACTAAAATCAAAACAAGAAGTTCCCCTCCTTCCCTTTAATATTTTGTCATTGTGTTTCCAAACTGGATGATGAATAATATCCTAAAAGAGCAGTAGCTTGACTTCTACATTTACTTATGAATTGATGAGTAGTTCGCTTTAACATGTTCAACTACTTTCCTTTCCCTGTTTTAATCGTTGCTTAGGCCAGTCTCTCTATGGCAGGCGCTGGCAGCCACACCAGAGCCTCCTATCATGGCATGGCTGAGTGGAACCAAGTCTAAAAATGATGACATAGCCCTCGGATAAGACTGCTCCTCCGCAACCCTGAATATATGTTCTGTTTTTGGGGCATTTCACATGAGATTCATTCATTTGTTTTGGAAAACCCTTGAAGCACTGTTGAAAGGCAAATTAAGCTAAATTGAGGCAAGTGTAAGGTGAACACCACCTAAATTACTCTCCTTCCCCCAGACATAGAGCTGGGTTTGAAGGGAGGTTAGGATTGTGTCCCAAAGGGCACCCTATTCCCTAAAATAGTGCACTACTTGTGACCAGGGCTCAGTCTGGTCGATGGTCAGAAGTAGTGTACTATATTGGGGATAGGGTGCCTATTGGGTTGCTTGCTAGGGCATCGTCAGAGTGAGGTCTGTATATGTTGGAGTCTATTTATGCTGCATAGTCTGTCTGTGGGAGTGTTTGTCTTTGATCCAAAGCAGCTTAGAAGCCTTAAAGAAGTTGGAGGAAAAGATTAAACAATTTGACTGGACACACACACACACACACACACGTATGTATGTACACACTCATTCCCCACACATAGCAACATTTGGAGAGTCCCTGTAGTGGTATGCAGCCAGTGTGAAAAAGCATCTCTCCTCAAGGACTTCAGTTTATACACAAGTTTGTTGCAAGTGATCTGATCATCTCTTTATTGTGCTCTTGGTTAATATTGTTTTCTTATCCCTCTAAGAGCTAACAAGTGAGGTCAACATGAGCTCTCAGTGGAACTCATAGAGATGTACTAGAGAGCTTCAGGTGGTGAAAGCCCACCATGGATCTGCCCATGTTAGAGAAAGAACTATGCTCTCTTTCCAACTCTATGGTCTTACTACACTAAATGTACTATGATGAGGCCCTGGTGACAGAGGCAGGCTGTGGTTGTTGTAGACCCCTTACTCTTCTAGTGGTGCGCTAAATAGGGAGTAGGGTGCCGTTAGGGATTCAGTCAGGGTAAGAGAAAACGGTTGCTGAAGATAATCTAGACACACTACCTGCATGTTGAAACACACTTCATCTAACCATATATCCTGTCTGTGGTTCGGATGTGGTCATAGTTATTTATTTATTTTACAGCAATGTTAATTTTTTTCTGTTTTAATTGTACATATATTTCTTGTTGTTCATGTCAGAGTAATTATTGCTACGCCGATATTGCACTTGTGTGCATAACACTACATGATTTGATTCTTGGATAACTTTTTTTTTTTAAATTGTTTTGTTAATCAATATCAATAAGGTAATTTTTGCAACCCTTGTTACTTATTTTAACGGGATTCTGCACAGTTGTTAGATATTTGACTTACTAACACATTAAGTCTCTGGACACGGGAACGTGTACAGACCTTAACCACACACGTGTACAGACCTTAACCACACACATTCCTCATTTACATACAGACAATCAATCATTTAAACCACAAATGGCATCATTTTAAACACACACACACTGAGTGACAAACGGATGGACACACGTACAGCTCTTTGAGATGGTTACCCTGCTTGACAGAACTGTGACGGTAGCAGTAATAGATATTTTAAAATATCTTGTTATTTATTATAATGATCATGTTTTAATCATGATTATTATGTACAATATTGATCATGTTAATGATGCCAATAATCAACAACCTGGCTGATGCTCATATCAGAGTTTGTTTACACACAATAAAGACATGATGTATGAAAATATCAGAATGCGTTTTAGTTTTTTTTTAAAATTTTTTATATATTTCTTTTGTGTTTTCCTTTTTAAAACCGTTTACTACAACAAAATAAATCACAATACCAGACAATGAAAACCTAACAGTGGCATTACAGATACTCAGACACATTCACAGGCTGTTTTATAATGGAATTACAGTGTCAATTACATTCTATTCAAATGAGAAGTTGAGGTTCCATGATGCTTTGTGTTGTGCACCAGTGATCAAAGTGTCAAAACATTTTATGACCACACATGAACACCTAACCTGGCTTCTTTTGGGCTCTTGAGTTTCATTATTTCGTTGACACGAGATGGAAGGATTAGTAACATTCAAAAACTTAAAAAAATTCGAATAAAAAAAGAGCTCCCTGGAGAGAGAGAACGTGGAAGGGGGTAGAGAAGTCCAGCAGGGAAAAAAGAAGTGCCCACGTTCCAAATGGGACCCTATTCCCTATGTAGTGCACTACTCTTGACCAGGGCCCTATTGGGCCTGCACTATACAGGGAATATGGTGCCATTTGGGACATGACCGAGGGAAGAGAAGACAACTGTTCCTCAAGCCTTCTGGCTGAAGTGGCTTTAGCTTGGAGGGTACCATCGAGAGCAGCCTGACCAGTTGCATCACCGCCTGATTTGGCAACTGCTCGGCATCTGACCGTAAGGCGCTACAGAGGGTAGTGCGTACGGCCCAGTACATCACTGGGGCCAAGCATCCTGCCATCCAGGACCTATATTATAGGCTGTGTCAGAGGAAAGCCCATAAAATTGTCACGAGACTCCAGTCGTACTGTTTTCTCAGCTACCGCACGGCAAGCGATACCGGAGCGCCAAGTCTAGGACCAAAAGGCTCCTTAGCAGCTTCTACCCCCAAGCCATAAGACTGCTGAACAATTAATCAAATGGCCACCAGACTATTTACATTGACCCCCTCCTCCCCCGCCCCCCAATTCGTTTTGTTCACTGCTGCTACTCGCTGCTTATCTATGCGTAGTCACTTCACCCCTACCTACACGTACAAATTACCTCGACTAACCTGTCTCCCTGCACATTGACTGTACCGGTACCCCCTGTATATAGCCTCCACATTGACTGTACCGGTACCCCCTGTATATAGCCTCCACATTGACTGTACCGGTATCCCCTGTATATAGCCTCCACATTGACTGTACCGGTACCCCCTGTATATAGCCTCCACATTGACTGTACCGGTACCCCCTGTATATAGCCTCCACATTGACTGTACCGGTACCCCCTGTATATAGCCTCCACATTGACTGTACCGGTACCCCCTGTATATAGCCTCCACATTGACTGTACCGGTACCCCCTGTATATAGCCTCCACATTGACTGTACCGGTACCCCCTGTATATAGCCTCCACATTGACTGTACCGGTACCCCCTGTATATAGCCTCCACATTGACTGTACCGGTACCCCCTGTATATAGCCTCCACATTGACTCTGTACCGGTACCCCCTGTATATAGCCTCCACATTGACTGTACCGGTACCCCCTGTATATAGCCTCCACATTGACTGAACCGGTACCCCTCATTATTGTTATTTTATTGTTATTTTATTGTGTTACTTTTTATTCTTTTGTACTTTATTTGGTGAATATTTTCTTAACTCTTCTTGAACTGCACTGTTGATTAAGGGCCTGTAAGTAAGCAGTTCATGGTAAAGTCCACTTGTAGTATTTGGCGCATGTGACAAATACATTTTGATTTGATTATCTTTAGTCTTGGGGTGGCAGGTAGCCTAGTGGTTAGAGCGTTGGACTAGTAACCGAAAGGTTGCAAGATCAAATCCCTGAGCTGACAAGGTAAAAATCTGTCGTTCTGCCCCTGAACAAGTTAATCCACTGTTCCTAGGCCATCCTTGAAAATAAGAATTTTAACTGACTTGCCTAGTTAAATAAATAAATAGTCTTTAGCTCAGAGGGCATTGTCTTTTTACCAGGTAAGTCAGTTAAGAACAAATTCTTATTTTCAGTGATGGCCTAGGAACAGTGGATTAACTGCCTGTTCAAGGGCAGAACGACAGATTTTGTACCTTGTCAGCTCGGGGATTTGAACTTGCAACCTTTCAGTTACTAGTCCAATGCTCTAACCACTAGGCTACACTGCCACCCCATCTTTAGCTCGCTAGCCCTTCTGCTAGGTCCTGTTAAACACACAGATTCTCACTCACACTTTGCCTCCCATACACACATGATGAGAATTGACAGTCCCACTAAACTCATTGTCTGTATATGACCCCCCCATCCTGTACATCATACATTCCCTCATCCATTATGTTAAGCAAAGCAGGCTGCACCCTTTTCTTGTTTTTAAAATGTATGGATAGCCAGGGGCACACTCTAACACTCAGACATCATTTAAAGAAGATGCATTTGTGTTTAGTGAGTCTGCCAGATCAGAGGCAGAAGGGATGGCCATGTGTTATTTTGATAATTGTGTGAATTGGACCATTTTCCTGTCTTGCAAAACATTCAAATACATAATGGAATCATTACCCTGAATCATATACACTATGGAATCATTACCCTGAATCATATACACTATGGAATCATTACCCTGAATCATATACACCATAGATAGAATCATTACCCTGAATCATATACACCATAGATAGAATCATTACCCTGAATCATATACACCATAGATAGAATCATTACCCTGAATCATATACACCATAGATAGAATCATTACCCTGAATCATATACACCATAGATAGAATCATTACCCTGAATCATATACACCATAGATAGAATCATTACTCTGAATTTGATATTTTATTTCACCCTTAATTATCCAGGTAAGTTGACTGAGAACCCATTCACAAATACAGCAACAACCTGGGGTATAAATACTGGCGATGAATGAGCCAATTGGAAGCTGGGGATGATCAGATTGGGAATTTAGCCAGGACGCTGGAGTTAACACACCTGCTCTTATTTTACCTTTATTTAACTAGGCAAGTCACTTAGAAAAAGTCTTATTTACAATGACAGCCTACAGGGGAACAGTGGGTTAACTGCCTTGTTCAGGGGCAGAATGACAGATTTTTACCTTGACAGCTCAGGGATTCAATGCAGCAACCTTTCAGTTACTGGTCCAATGCTCTAACCACCCCACTTACAATAAGTGCCATGGAATCTTTAGTGACCACAGAGAGTCAGGACACCTGTTCAACGTCCTATCTGAAAGACAACACCTTACACAGGGCAATGTCCCCAATCATTTCCCTGGGGCATATATACACACTGTATATCTTATTGTTTTTGGACTGGAGGAAAGAGTGCCTTCTACTGGCCCTCCAACACCATCTAATCTCATATTCAGGGACCGACCAGGACCAATCTTGCTTAGCTTCAGAGGCAAGCCAGCAGTGGGATGCAGGGTGGTAGGCTGCACTATGGAATCATTACCCTGAATCATATACACTATGGAATCATACACACTATGGAATCATTACCCTGAATCATACACACTATGGAATCATTACCCTGAATCATATACACTATGGAATCATTACCCTGAATCATATACACTATGGAATCATTACCCTGAATCATACACACAGTTCTCTCATATTCCTTCACTCTTACTCACTTTGAGCTATCTCTGTTAATGTACAAGGATGAGAAATTAGGTGTAGGAGGGAAATGAGGGATGATGGTAGATAGAAGGAGAGCAGGAGTGGCTTGGAGGGAGAGAGGATGGAGAGTCGGGGAAAGAGGTTGATTTGTTCATCATACACTCGTCCTTTAACCAGGAACGACGCCATACCCTGTTTTAACAACACACAATAACTTTTGTGTGTTTTGTCGTGCTGCATTTGGACATCGTTAAATTCACATTTAACTACTAATACCACGTGATGGTTCAGCGGCATTATCGGAGGCCATTCAACAAGGAACGACTCAATCCCATTGCTTCGCCGTGAAGATATATGAACTGAATAGGAGGGTTTGGCATTTGTAAAAAGGATTATATCTGTGTTACATTATAACAGAGGAGCTCAAATGGATTATTAAACAACTTTACAGGTATTTTTGAATATCTGACTTCAGTGTGATGATGATGATGATGAAGATGGTGATGAAGATATTTTACAGATGCAGTGTAACTGCACCTTCCCCATAGGATCTCTCTCATTACCATATTGGAGCAAACATAAAAATAAGGGTCCCACTTTAGATTGGAAATGAGGCAGTCAATTACATTGATGGAAGCTACAATCTTTCCGCAATATTAAATCTGATCTACCACCTCAAATAATTAATTACAAATAAATTAAAGTAAGGGTCCCACTTTAGATTGGAAATGAGGCAGTCAATTACATTGATGGAAGCTACAATCTTTCCGCAATATTAAATCTGATCTACCACCTAAAATAATTAATTACAAATAAATTAAAGTAAGGGTCCCACTTTAGATTGGAAATGAGGCAGTCAATTACATTGATGGAAGCTACAATCTTTCCGCAATATTAAATCTGATCTACCACCTAAAATAATTCATTACTAATAAATTAAAGTAAGGGTCCCACTTTAGATTGTCAATAAAATATGCTTTTATTACATAGAAATGACATACTGTCAGCACCACAGGAGGTTGGTGGCACCTTAATTGGAGAGGACGGGCTCGTGGTAATGACTGGAGCGGAGATTCACCCTGTGTGTGTACGTTTACTTTGACTGATCCTCCTGACCTTTTGTCCCGGCTGTCAAGCTGAGAGGCTGGCGAGGCAGTGGGAAGAGAGAAACCCCACATGAACTATGACAAGCTGAGCAGAGCACAATGAGGTGAGGTGACACACTCACTATACCTACATGGAGAAACGCTCAATACTACTGTTGTTCCCATAGATACACATACTCAGATACAGTCTCAATACTACTGTTGTTCCCATAGATACACATACTCTGGTACAGTCTCAATACTACTGTTGTTCCCATAGATACACATACTCTGGTACAGTCTCAATAATACTGTTGTTCCCATAGATACACTCACTCAGGTTCAGTACTACTGTTACTCCTTAATGCCATCAGGTACTTATGTCAATGAAATTACACTGAACCAATGTGGAATAGATGTTGAAATTCATGTCTGTGCCCGGTGGGGAGATTCACCTACAAGACTAACTTCAGTAAACTGATCCTGGTCAACTACCAAGGGTATCCACCTTGTCACCAGGTCAGTATATCCCCTGTTTATCTCAAGTTGTATCAAATGGCACCATATTCCTACTAGCTCACTCATCTCATATAAGGATGTAGGGCTTTGAAATGGACCTCTTACTTTTGGACTCCCAGCTGGTCCAGAATGTCCCTCTTCTGTTCCTTACTATGCATTGTGGCAGGTAGCGTTCTCCTGGCATCCGCCAAACCCTGATTCGTCCGTCAGACTGCCAGATGGTGAAGTGTGATTCACCACTCTAGAGAACGAGTTTACACTGCTCCAGAGTCCAATGGTGGCAAGCTTTACACCACTCCAGCCGACACTTGTCATTGCGCATGGTGATCTTAGGCTTGTGTGCGGCTGCTCGGCCATGGAAACCCATTTCATGAAGCTCCCGACTAACAGTTCTTGTGCTGACATTGCCTCCAGAGGCAATTTTCTGAACCATTCTGACATAGGATCGTCATCCTACCTCATCGGAACAGGAAGTTATGTTGTCGTCAAGGCTTTATACAGGAAGGGAGAAAAGGGGTGTGTGTCACAGTTTACAACCTGTCTCTTCACGTGGGCAGCCACTGAGTGAGCAGCAATATCTTATGAAAACCCACATCTCACATTTTAGAAGCTAAAATCACATTTCATCCCATTACAAATAATTTCATATTCAAACATTTAAATTGAACAACAATTCCATGTGAATCCGATAACTCTGATGTGTAGACTTTCCACTGTAGAGTTTGTCATCTTATCATTGATGAGAATGTCTCCGATGACAACCGAACTGACATCATATTCATTAAGTACCACCGCATATGTTCCATTGGTCGGATTACCAGAATATAGTTCATTTCCCCCCACTCTGACGTTCTCAGAATCTGTATGTTAACCAAGGGGTTTGCAAATGTAACCTCAGTAGGGTAGAGAGGAAAAAGGGGGGAAGAGGTTTTTATGACTTTCATAAACCTACCCCCCAGGCCAACGTCATGACAGTTGTGTGTTCAATTGTATAGACCTGTCAGCAATGGGTGTAGCTGAAATAGCCGAATCCACTCATTTGAAGGGGTGTCCACATACTTTTGTATATATAGTGTATTAGCCACTCCTTTGCCCCATCTCTTTCAACCATACAGTTTTTCAATTCCTCATCAATCCATGAAGCCTTAACAGTTCTAACAGTCAGTTTCTTGTCAGTGGCATGTTTATTCATAATTGGAAGCAGGAATGTCATAAATTAATCAAATGCAGCATCTGGATGCTCCTTATTAATCACATCAGACCAACAAATATTCATCCACATAAGAGTTACAGCAAAATATTGTGTTGATACGTACAGCCCCTACATACGGCCTCTTGTGTTTAAGATGTCTGACATCTTTTTATGTACATCAATGTGTGTTTGACTGTCTGTTTGTGTTCCTCTTTATCGACAGCCTTCCAGTCGGTCAGCCTCTCACCTTCTGCCGTACTGCCTCCCGAAGCCCATCCCGTTGCCCTCTTTGGGGCCCCTTCCTCTCTGTTCCCCCTCCTCCTGGGAACTCAAACCCTAATCAGAGGGAGCTCTTAGCAGGCTTCCACCTGCCGTCCCTACAGCCCTGGCACCTCAACCCCAATTGCTTCAACAGCTGGCATACCAAGAGCAATATCATCAGAATCCTGCCTGGTGTGGGACTGGGAGGGAAAGAGAGTGGGAGCTGAGGAGGAGAGAGGAATGTGTGGAATGATGAGGAGGAGGAGGAGGAGGAGGAATGTGGAGAATGATGATGGAGAGTAGTGGAGGAGGAGGAGTGTGGGGAATGATGATGGAGAGTAGTGGAGGAGGAGGAGTGTGGGGAATGATGATGGAGAGTAGTGGAGGAGGAGGAGGAGTAATGTGGGGAATGATGATGGAGAGTAGTGGAGGAGGAGGAGTGTGGGGAATGATGATGGAGAGTAGTGGAGGAGGAGGAGTGTGGGGAATGATGATTGAGAGTAGTGGAGGAGGAGGAGTGTGGGGAATGATGATGGAGAGTAGTGGAGGAGGAGGAGTGTGGGGAATGATGATTGAGAGTAGTGGAGGAGGAGGAGTGTGGGGAATGATGATGGAGAGTAGTGGAGGAGGAGGAGTGTGGGGAATGATGATGGAGAGTAGTGGAGGAGGAGGAGTGTGGGGAATGATGATGGAGAGTAGTGGAGGAGGAGGAGGAGTAATGTGGGGAATGATGATGGAGAGTAGTGGAGGAGGAGGAGAAATGTGGGGAATGATGAAAGAGAGTAGTGGAGGAGGAGGAGGAGGAGGAGAAATGTGGGGAATGATGAAAGAGAGTAGTGGAGGAGGAGGAGGAGGAGAAATGTGGGGAATGATGATGGAGAGTAGTGGAGGAGGAGGAGGAGGAGAAATGTGGGGAATGATGATGGAGAGTAGTGGAGGAGGAGGAGGAGAAATGTGGGGAATGATGATGGAGAGTAGTGGAGGAGGAGGAGGAGGAGGAGAAGAAATGCAAGGGAGTTTTTCCTCTTTTGACATTATAAGAGACATTATAACATTATAATAGGTCCTATTGTTTGGGATGTCTTTGACTGTAGTTTTTACTATCTCTCTTTAAGTTGTCCTCAGAATAAATCTGAAAGGGCTATTATTGAAATGAGAATGTTATGATATTATTGTGTTTCACAGATTGAGTGGGGATACTACTGATGTTTGATTATCTGTAAAGGATCGTGTATGGTGGAACAGGACAATTGCAGTTGTGTGATATCTATGATGAATTGTATGTGAATGTCACAGAGTTTACAGTGTACTTTGATATTTATTTTATTTAATATTGCATGTGCTTTTACTTATTCTACATTTCATGAAATAAATAGGTTTAGTAGTACAAACCTGTGACATGAACAGTACTCTTACTTTCTCAGCAATCTTCAACAGAGAAGTACCTGCACAATACCTGTACAAAAGTACAATAAACTATTTCAATTGTCAAACTGTTGTGCTGCATTACAAGGCAAATTAGCTTTGCATGACAAAAAAAAGCACATTTCAATTTTGTGCTCAATTATGTTATCAAAACATAGGCCTGAAAGACTCATCATCATGATCAGAGCCATACTGCTGCTATATAATATATTCCACTCCAGCAGGTGGCAGTATCTCAAATGCCATTAGCTCGACACCACACCGGCAACATGATTCCCTTCCTTGCAGAAACGTCTGACGTTGTTTTGGCGCCGAACGTTTCAATCGCTTTTCTGCGCGGGTAATGTCCTTTTGTTGTTAGCTAAACACGAACTTTAATTGTAGTGTATAACCAGTAATTTACTACATCAGAAAACTACAAGACAGCATGCAGCGAAGTATATCGTAAGTAAAGTCAGCATTGGTTTCTGCAAAACTAGCCAATAAATGTTAGCTAGCTAGGTTGGCTAACTCAGCCTGTTTGCTTTTGTGCTAGTTAGCTACACTAGCTAAAATGAGTTCCTTGCCATCATCTACATTGAAACTAGTTAGTTGGCTTCTTTGTGGTTGCAAAGATGTGAACAACACACGCAGTCAAACCCCTTGGACCATGTGTTGATAATTAAGTGAAAATGTTACACCCGTGCCAATATAGTCTCCAACCACCGGCTAAGAGGGCATTATCACTTTTATAAAACGGTTTACCAACATATTAAATATATTGATTGACATATTTTCATTAACGATTAATTTATTCATGCTTCCACTAGCTCGAAACCGGAAAAAAATCTAGGGTTTGTACCCAAACCTGCTGATCGTTCGTTCTATTGGTTCGGTTGCCAGAAACGCTACTCAGTTATTTTTTGGTTCTGTATCTATGGTCGCGACCCAGTTGTTTTTGGGTTCTGTATCTATGGACGCAACCCGGTTATTTTTTGGTTCTGTATCTATGGACGCGACCCAGTTGTTCAGTTGTTTTTTGGTTCTGTATCTATGGACGCGACTCAGTCGTTCAGTTGTTTTTTGGTTCTGTATCTATGGACGCCACTCAGTCGTTCAGTTGTTTTTTGGTTCTGTATCTATGGACGCGACTCAGTCGTTAAGTCTTGTGTTCTAAATGTTCCATTGCCATACTGGCTGGCAACGTTCTTATCGCTAGCTAGCTAGCCAACTACGGCTAACTTAAAAGTAACGTCAAAAAGAATAACAGCTGCATTTGTTTATTGTTTTCTAGTGACATTTATTTGGATACATACATAACAATAAGCTAATGAGGCGCGATTTCGCCTGGCATATAACATGTGTTCTCTCGTCAGGACACTGTTGTTCAGAGGAGGTATCCAAAAACACAGCTAACACAATCACTTCAAACACGGAAGTTGTAAATATGGAAAACTAGCTGTACTTCGTTTTGTTGTACCTTTTTAAATTGAAATTCCTTTGTGTATGTGTGTGTATATATATATATATCTCAATGATGACAGCTGATTCATATATATAAATGATGCCAGCTGATTCATGATTTAGACTGTCTGTCTGTTCCCCACACGTTCATTACTATGGGACAGCTGGAGATAGAATTTGAATATTGAATTTTTTTTTGCAAATGTCATTAAGCCAGACAGTAAGGTTTATACACATCTCCAATGTTGATAACTAAATGTTTGTCAGAAAGAAATGTGAGGTAATGTCTACATGCTTTTTAAAGTAGAGATCAAGTTTATATTTTGCCTGGATGGGCTGATGAGACAGTGGATTGTGCAGTTGGATGAACAGAGTAAATGGGCATTTTAATGTCATAGAGTTAGCTGGTGGTAACTTGTGGAATAGACACTGGCTGGAATGCGCTTTTAACCAATCAGCATTCAGGATTAGACCCATCCGTTGTAAAATTTAAGCAATAAGGCTTGAGGGGGTGTGGTATATGGACAATATACCACCTCTAAGGGCTGTTAGGCACAACGCAACGCTAAGGGCTGTTCTTATGCACAACGCGGAGTGCCTGCACACAGCCCTTAGCCGTGGTATATTGACCCTATATCACACACCCCCGAGGTGCCTTATTGCTATTAGAAACTGTTTACCATCGTAATTTGAGCTGTAAAACTGTGGTACCTGTGGTATACGGTCTGATATACCACGGCTGTCAGCCAATCAGCATTCAGGGCTCAAATCACCCAGTTTATAATATCATATAACGTTAGTGCCTGTCTCAAAATTCTACTTAACACCTGCCTTAATATAAAGCGAATCATGAGTCTCAACAGTGTGTTTATGTCATGTCATGCATAATGTTTTTTTTTTTTTTTACTTTACAGTAGCTACATGTGTTTTCTTTCTGACTTCTGTTAAATGTTCTTCTGCCCTAAAGATCTTTCTTTCAGCCCAAAACGGGCAAAGAGAAGGAGAGCAAAAAAAGTGATGGACCGGGGAAAGACGAGCCGGTGAAAGACAAGCCAGAGTAAGTGTTTAAGGCCACGGGGTGAGGGTGGCAGGGTTTTCACGAGGGTAGCAAGAGTAAATCTTTAAGGCCAGGGGGTGAGGGTGGCAGGGTTTTCACGAGGGTAGCCAGAGTAGGTGTTTAAGGCCAGGGGGTGAGGGTGGCAGGGTTTTCACGAGGGTAGCAAGAGTAAATCTTTAAAGCCAGGGGGTGAGGGTGGCAGGGTTTTCACAAGGGTAGCCAGAGTAGGTGTTTAAGGCCAGGGGGTGAGGGTGGCAGGGTTTTCACGAGGGTAGCCAGAGTAGATGTTTAAGGCCACGGGGTGAGGGTGGCAGGGTTTTCACGAGGGTAGCAAGAGTAAATCTTTAAGGCCAGGGGGTGAGGGTGGCAGGGTTTTCACGAGGGTAGCCAGAGTAGGTGTTTAAGGCCAGGGGGTGAGGGTGGCAGGGTTTTCACGAGGGTAGCCAGAGTAGGTGTTTAAGGCCAGGGGGTGAGGGTGGCAGGGTTTTCACGAGGGTACCCAGAGTAAGTGTTTAAGGCCAGGGGGTGAGGGTGGCAGGGTTTTCACGAGGGTAGCCAGAGTAAGTGTTTAAGGCCAGGGGGTGAGGGTGGCAGGGTTTTCACGAGGGTAGCCAGAGCCATATATTTAAGTTAAATACATGGCCCTGGGTGTAGTTGTCTAGACAGGAAACGGATTACCCTTGAAGTTTGGTAGAGTACTTGCCTGAATAGCAAAGCAATCAGCAACGGCGAAAGTGAACAGACTGTAGAATGACCGATATGAGAGTAGGTCTTTGCAGTGTCTCCCCATAATGTATTTTTATTTTCCAACCTTGCTAGACCAATCAAAAGGCCTCTCAAAGTTCAGAATGGGGTCCATGAGGAGCCTGATTCGCCAGTGAAGAAGTTCACTAAACGCAGTCGTCAGATCTTGGACAGTGATGATGAGGCTCCAGCCGGAATAGAACAGGAGCCAGAGGACAAGGCTGTGCAACCCAAGGTAGCTTTTACATCTCCCACCTCATATCCTCCTCTACGTAAACAAGCTCTAATCAGGACATTGGATCCATTCCATATGGCACCCTATTCCCTACATAGGGCCTGGTCAAAACTGGTGCACTATTGGTTCTGGTCCAAAGTAGTACACTATAGGAAATAGAGGGTGTCTTTTGGGACTGAGAATGATTTTATACTCTGCAGTAGGCTTTGGCTGTATACTGTATACCGGGGTATTTTCAAATACCAACGGTATGATTGTCATACCCTCAATACTGCTTATAACTAAGTTCACTATCTAAGATGTGCCAAATAAATGATCTCCAGTTCAGTGCCCCAGCTATGTGTTTGGTTTGCTAACTCTCTAGCTAATTGGCAAGGTTGCAAGATCACGCTTCTAGGTTACAGCAGAGACAATCAAGCCCCTCCTGGATCAAGGTCCCTGCTGCCGAAATTAGTTTTGTGCGTCAAAACAATAACACATTTAGTTTTTTAGAGCCCCTTGCGTGCGCTGCTGGTAATACTGTATGTATGATACAGGAACAGCATGACTGTATGAACGTTTGGTTACCCCCCAACCCTACTCTGGTCTTTACCATTTGAAACAACTGTAAAGCTAAAGGAGGGTGTGTGTGTATATAAAGATGCGACTGAGTTTGCATTCCAAATGGCATCATATTCCCAATACAGTGCAGTCTTGACCAGGTCGCTCTTCAAAAACAAGATTTGACCTAAATGAGACCTGGATAAACAAATAGAAATCTAGGACCCTCTCTGTGTATATAGATCTGAACTTTGTCTCTCCCCCACAGGATGAAGTATTCAAGGCTGTTACCAACCCCCTGTCCCCCGCCTCTCCAGTGACCTCATCCGCCTCCCCCACCCCTGGAACCCCTGACACCCCCACTTCCATCTCACCCTCCGGAATACCCAAACGCCGCACCGGTCGGTCTCTAGCTGTACAAGTCCAATATCCTCTACTAACACACTGTTAACTAAGTTGTCTGTTATTTAATGCAGCCTGCATGTTGAAATATGTCTGAAAATTGGAAAAAACATTTCCATATCCTGGGTTACTTGTTGCAGGTGTGTGGGGAATTATTCAATGATAACAAAGAGAAAATACTTCCACACAGGTTGTTTAAAAAAAAAATTGAACAGAATAAATATGTTTCTAAGACCTACATCAATTTGATCAATGCCACAAAAATGTGTTCAGCAATGATGCATCTCTAGTTTTTATCTTCTCTGTAGAGTAGTGATGCATCTCTAACTAGTTGTGTTTCTATCATCTCTGTAGAGTAGTGATGCATCTCTAACTAGTTGTGTCTCTATCATCTCTGTAGAGTAGTGATGCATCTCTAACTAGTTGTGTCTCTATCATCTCTGTAGAGTAGTGATGCATCTCTAACTAGTTGTGTCTCTATCATCTGTAGAGTAGTGATGCATCTCTAACTAGTTGTGTCTCTATCATCTCTGTAGAGTAGTGATGCATCTCTAACTAGTTGTGTTTCTATCATCTCTGTAGAGTAGTGATGCATCTCTAACTAGTTGTGTTTCTATCATCTCTGTAGAGTAGTGATGCATCTCTAACTAGTTGTGTCTCTATCATCTCTGTAGAGTAGTGATGCATCTCTAACTAGTTGTCTCTATCATCTCTGTAGAGTAGTGATGCATCTCTAACTAGTTGTGTCTCTATCATCTCTGTAGAGTAGTGATGCATCTCTAACTAGTTGTCTCTATCATCTCTGTAGAGTAGTGATGCATCTCTAACTAGTTGTCTCTCTATCATCTCTGTAGAGTAGTGATGCATCTCTAACTAGTTGTGTCTCTATCATCTCTGTAGAGTAGTGATGCATCTCTAACTAGTTGTGTCTCTATCATCTCTGTAGAGTAGTGATGCATCTCTAACTAGTTGTGTCTCTATCATCTCTGTAGAGTAGTGATGCATCTCTAACTAGTTGTGTCTCTATCATCTCTGTAGAGTAGTGATGCATCTCTAACTAGTTGTGTCTCTATCATCTCTGTAGAGTAGTGATGCATCTCTAACTAGTTGTGTTTCTATCATCTCTGTAGAGTAGTGATGCATCTCTAACTAGTTGTTTCTATCATCTCTGTAGAGTAGTGATGCATCTCTAACTAGTTGTGTTTCTATCATCTCTGTAGAGTAGTGATGCATCTCTAACTAGTTGTGTCTCTATCATCTCTGTAGAGTAGTGATGCATCTCTAACTAGTTGTGTCTCTATCATCTCTGTAGAGTAGTGATGCATCTCTAACTAGTTGTGTTTCTATCATCTCTGTAGAGTAGTGATGCATCTCTAACTAGTTGTGTCTCTATCATCTCTGTAGCCAGGAAGCAGTTCCCCAAGAGAAAGCTGGACAGCAGGAGTGGCAGTGAAAAGGAGGAGGAAGAACAAGGACAGCAGAATAAAAGGGCAAAGGTTGAGGAGACGCAGGACAGCACCGGTAAGGGTTTCCTCCATTACGAGTGTTCCTTCCTGTCTCTTCTGTTGCATCACTCCATATCTCTTTCTCTCTGTAGAGAATGAAGAGGAAGCGATGGACGTGGGAGGAGAGAACAGTGTGGATAAGCCTGAGGTGGCGCAGAACGACCCGGAGGGGAAAGAGATGGATGAAGAGAAGACCAAAGATGGAGAGAAGGAGAAAGCACTTTATGTGAAAGCGACCGAGGAGGAAAAAGGAAAAAGTGAAAAGGATAAAGAGAGAAGTCCTAAGGGTCAAAAGGTTAAAGAGAGAAGTCCTAAGGGTCAAAAGGTTAAAGAGAGAAGTCCTAAGGGTCAAAAGGTTAAAGAGAGAAGTCCTAAGGGTCAAAAGGTTAAAGAGAGAAGTCCTAAGGGTCAGAAGGTTAAAGAGAGAAGTCCTAAAGAGAGAAGTCCTAAAGAGAGAAGTCCTAAAGAGAGAAGTCCTAAAGAGAGAAGTCCTAAAGAGAGAAGTCCTAAAGAGAGAAGTCCTAAGGGTCACAAGGCGGTAAAGGATATGAAAGAAGAGAAATTGTCAGAAAGCCCCCAAGCCAAAAAAGCCCCCACCATCAACAGTTTCTTTGGTGAGATTTTTCCCCCATTTACTTCCTGCCTTGCACATGAACATCTCTATGAATGAGTTTGCATTCTGCTGTTTGTTTAGAAGAAACCTGAAGGAGTGTAACATTGCTTCTAAAGTGGCACGGAATAGGGTGCCATTTGGGATTGAACCTACATTTTGTTTTGGGATGTTTTGAAGAAATCTGAAGGAGTGTAAGAGACGTGTAAAATGCAGAGATGACAGTGGAACAAGGACATGTAACATCCTTTGTACTTTATACTCTAAAAAGCTTGTTTGACAAACCGTATGCTCCAAACTCCACGTCTGAATGTTGGTTTCTTCTCTATAATCTAGCTCCCAGGAAGGCTGCTGTAAAGATGGAGAGACCAGAGAAGAGCGAGGGAGAGGGAAAGGAGAAGAGCGAGGGAGAGGGAAAGGAGAAGAGCGAGGGAGAGGGAAAGGAGAAGAGCGAGGGAGAGGGAAAGGAGAAGAGCGAGGGAGAGGGAAAGGAGAAGAGCGAGGGAGTTGGAAAGAAGAAGAGCGAGGGAAAGGAGAAGAGCGAGGGAAAGGAGAAGAGCGAGGGAAAGGAGAAGAGCGAGGGAAAGAAGAAGAGCGAGGGAAAGGAGAAGAGCGAGGGAAAGGAGAAGAGCGAGGGAAAGGAGAAGAGCGAGGGAAAGGAGAAGAGCGAGGGAAAGGAGAAGAGCGAGGGAAAGGAGAAGAGCGAGGGAAAGGAGAAGAGCGAGGGAAAGGAGAAGAGCGAGGGAAAGGAGAAGAGCGAGGGGTATATAAAGGAAGAGGCTACTGGGTCCCGTACCACGGAGGACGTTAAAGACAAGAAAGGGTAAGAGAGAATCACAGATGGTTATGAAAATGTGTTTTCTTTACACCATGGCTTCATCCCATTCCCTTTTCCCCCCAATGGTGGAATCTCACTCTAGCCAATGATTTACAACAATCTGTTGCTTTTAAAACTGTCACTCAGTGTATCTCTTTGAAGCTGTACATTGTTGAGTTGAATAGTGCAGTATACTGTATTAATCTGAGTGTCTTTGACCCCCAGAGAGAAGACTGCCCAGGCCCAGTATGACCCGTCCAGACCCAACTACCACCCCGTAGACCACGCTTGCTGGAGCCGGGGACAGAGGTACGTCCAACCCCCTTAACACAGCTAGAGCTGGGGACAGAGGTACGTCCAACCCCCTTAACACAGCTAGAGCCGGGGACAGAGGTACGTCCAACCCCCTTAACACAGCTAGAGCCGGGCACAGAGGTATGTCCAACCCCCTTAACACAGCTAGAGCCGGGGACAGAGGTACGTCCAACCCCCTTAACACAGCTAGAGCCGGGGACAGAGGTACGTCCAACCCCCTTAACACAGCTAGAGCTGGGGACAGAGGTACGTCCAACCCCCTTAACACAGCTAGAGCTGGGGACAGAGGTACGTCCAACCCCCTTAACACAGCTAGAGCTGGGGACAGAGGTACGTCCAACCCCCTTAACACAGCTAGAGCCGGGGACAGAGGTACGTCCAACCCCCTTAACACAGCTAGAGCTGGGGACAGAGGTACGTCCAACCCCCTTAACACAGCTAGAGCTGGGGACAGGGGTACGTCCAACCCCCTTAACACAGCTAGAGCCGGGGACAGAGGTACGTCCAACCCCCTTAACACAGCTAGAGCCGGGGACAGAGGTATGTCCAACCCCCTTAACACAGCTAGAGCTGGGGACAGAGGTACGTCCAACCCCCTTAACACAGCTAGAGCTGGGACGGTAACTGGAAATGATCGACACTGACCAACCCAACCATTTAAAAAATATATATATTTGACTGACGTCGGTAATAACGATAAGTTTATTTTACTAGGAGTTAGTATAGGACTAATATGGGCTAATTAACTAAACTTAACTAACTAACTAAACTATTGCTAATGAGACAATTAAGACTATAAATGTTTGTAGGAGTATTTTAAAGGTTCAAATAAAGTAACTGGTGTTTATTCGTTTGATTAATGTATCGTCCAATCTATCGTTATCGAGCTAAAATTCAGTCAATTTATCGCGATGTGGACTTTTGTCCATATTGCCCAGCTCTAGCCACACGACTCAGCCGTATACATCAACAGGGGTCCTGTTCACTAGGTACCAAACGAAAGCAATCGGTCCGAAACGGAGAGGGACTCCGTTTCTTGAACTTGTCCAATAAGAAACGCTTGTTTTAATTTCGTGTTCCAAAATGATTTTGCTACGGTGTGCACTAATGAATTCCACCCTGAACAACCCGCACTGGACATGTGTACTGGAAATAAGTCTCTCAATGGAGTTGTATTCAATGTTTTGCCTAATTTTCTCTTTCACAGGGTCCCGTATTTGGCTGTTGCACGCACCTTTGAAAAGATTGAGGAAGATTCTGGCAGGTAAGAGATTTCAATAGACCTCCCATGTCGTAACTGTTTTGTTCTTGTGTACATCCCAAATGGCTCCCTGTGTAGTGCACTATCTAAGGTAATCGGGTGCCATTTGGGACAGCCTGTGTTTTATTGTAGTGTAATTTCCCATTTTATATTGTTTTACATACTAATTGCATTTATTTATTTATTTTTGTTGCTAGATTGAGGAACATTGAAACATTATCAAATCTCCTACGCTCTGTTATCATCCTCTCTCCAGGTAAAATAGCTTTTTTTGTGGGGATGCCAACATTCCAAATGACATTCTAATAGTCCCTATTTAGTGCACTACTTTTGACTAGACCCCTACTGCACTATACTATCTGTAATGGAACGCTGTGAAATACCCTGGATATGTCCCAAATGCAACCCGATTCCCTATGGGCCCTCGTCAAAAGTAGTGCGCTATATAGGGACTGTAGTGTGCTGAGTGTTTGTCTCTCTTGTTGTTCTTGCTCAGAGGACCTGCTGTGCTGCGTCTACCTGTGTCTCAATCAGCTGGGTCCTGCTTACATGGGGCTGGAGCTGGGAGTGGGAGAAACTGTTCTGATGAAGGCTGTCGCCCAAGCTACTGGTGAGACACCCACACAACACACACACTCAGTGTTGTTTGTTATATATCTTCCTTTGCTTTTGGGCTTAGAACTCTCTCACATCTTTGTTCTCGTTGCTAGGGCGACAGTTGGACAAAATCAAGGCGGAGGCTGCAGAGAAGGGGGACTTGGGGTTGGTGGCTGAGAGTTCCCGTAACAACCAGAGAATGATGTTCCAGCCAGCCAATCTGATTGCAGGGGGTGTGTTCAACAAACTGAAAGACATCGGGAACATGAGTGGGAATTCTGTGAGTGTGTGAGAGTTTAACACAGTAAAATTCTCGTTGTTTTGATAAATTCACCGATTTTAAGAAAACACAGTTCTCTGTCCTGGGAATAGGATGATGCATTTATGTTTAATCCGTCTAGAATTTGATTCAAAGGAATGAATTATTTTCTCTCTCTCTCTCCCTGCCTGCAGGCCATGAATAAGAAGATTGACATCATCAAAGGTCTCTTTGTAGCCTGTCGTTTCTCTGAAGCCAGATACATTGTCAGGTAATGGTCCCCACTTCCTTCACTTTACTACTGGTCAAACTGAGGATGTCTCCTGAACGGCAGCCGTTGCTCTACGTAATGCAATGCTTTTGACCTGAGCCTCAGTGCCTTGTCTTTCTGCACTCACTGAGTTCTAGCCTTTGTTCGTTTTATATGTGATCGATTATTATTTTGGATCTTCCGGTCACCTCTTATTGGTTTACACAGGATATAGTTGAGCATGTTGTCTTGCTTCATTAGTCAAGCTGAACTTATTATCACTCCTGTCTGCCTGCCCATTCACCAGTAGTCACCCCGCTGGTCGGTACAGTAATGGATTCAAATAAGATAAGATCTCTGTGACTATTAAATTGTGTGTAATTCTTTCGTACTTTATAACACCAACATCAGACAATAAGCAGGACATCATCAATGCACGTCTGTATTGATTGGTTGATTGATCGACAGGTCGCTGGCAGGGAAGCTGAGGATTGGCTTGGCTGAACAGAGTGTACTGTCTGCCCTGAGTCAGGCCGTGTGTCTGTCTCCTCCAGGACAAGGTTGGCCAACCAACGTTACCACACCGTTATCACAATGTTTAAACATGACCTCCCAACGTTATCTCAATGTTTAAACATGACTTCCCAACGTTATCTCAATGTTTAAACATGACTTCCCAACGTTATCTCAATGTTTAAACATGACTTCCCAACGTTATCTCAATGTTTAAACATGACTTCGCAACGTTATCTCAATGTTTAAACAACATGACTTCCCAACGTTATCTCAATGTTTAAACAACAGTGCCCCCCCCCCCCCCCCGACATTATCACCATGTTTGTTCACAACAGAACCTCTACATACAATATGAATGTCTGCTTTTGGTGCAAATGAGACGTTTGTGTGTGTATTCCAGACTTCCCCCCGGCGGTGATTGACGCAGGGAAAGGAATGAGTGCAGAAAAACAGAAAGCTTGGATAGAAGAGAAGAGCCTTCTCCTCAAACAGACTTACTGGTACTAAACCTGTTAAATACAGCTGTAGTTCATTACCCAAGTGGCCCCCTATTCCCTATATAGTGCACTACTTTTGACCGGGGCTCATAGGGTTCTTCTGCACAATGTAGTTTGTTTTATTTCACCTTTTATTTAACCAGGTAGGCCAGTTGAGAACAAGTTCTCATTTACAACTGCGACCTGACCAAGATAAAGCAACACAAACAACAACACAGAGTTACACATGGAATAAACAAGCGTACAGTCAGTAACACAGTAGAAAAAAAGATAGTCTATATACAGTGTGTGCAAATGGCGTGAGGAGGTAAGGCAATAAATAGGCCAATAGTAGCGAATAATTACAGTTTAGCAGATTAACACTGGAGTGATAAATAAGCAGATGATGGTGTGCACGTAGAAATACTGGTGTGCAAAAGAGCAGAAAAGTACTTTTTAAAAAACAGTATTGGGGTGCGGTAGGTAGATTGGGTGGGCTATTTACAGATGGACTATGTACAGCTGCAGCGATCGGTTAGCTGCTCAGATAGCTGATGTTTTAAAGTTAGTGAGGGAAATTATAACTCTCCAGCTTCAGCGATTTTTGCAATTCGTTCCAGTCACTGGCAGCAGAGAACTGGTAGGAAAGGCGGTGTTGGCTTTAGGGATGACCAGTGAGAGATACCTGTAGGAGCGCATGCTACGGGTGGGTGTTGTTATCGTGACCAGTGAGCTGAGATAAGGCGGAGCTTTACCTAGCATAGACTTATAGATGACCTGGAGCCAGTGGGTCTGGCGACGAATATGTAGTAGAGGGACTAGAGCATACAGGTCGCAGTGGTGGGTGGTATAAGGTGATTTGGTAACAAAACGGATGGCACTGTGATGGACTACATCCAATTTGCTGAGTAGAGTATTGGGAGCCATGTTGTAGATTACATCGCCAAAGTCGAGGATCGGTGGTAGGATAGTCAGTCGTACACTATGTAGGGAATGTGGTGCCATTTGGGACAAAGCCTGTGTGAATTTGATTTTCTTAATAGATTTATTCTGTTTGTCCCGTCCAGTGAGATGCCCAACTATGATGTCATCATCCCAGTCATTCTGAAGGAGGGGATTGATGAACTCCCCAAACACTGCAAACTCACTCCAGGCAATAATAATTATTAAGGAAAAACAGCCTTTTATGAGTAGATGGTACTGACCATCAGGGTTGTTGGTGTGTGGGGGGGGGGGTGTATTGTTTATTTCGGTGTGGCATTTCTGACCCCTGTTCCTCAGGTGTACCATTGAGGCCCATGCTGGCTCACCCCACCAAAGGTGTAGGAGAGGTGATGAAGAGATTTGATGAAGCCGCCTTCACCTGCGAGTACAAGTATGATGGAGAACGAGCACAGGTAGGTGTGTGTGTGGTTGCTCACTTTTGTGTGTCCTATACATGTGTCAGCAACATGTTTGTTATATCTGTGTGTGTGTGTGTGTGTGTCCTGGTTAGGAAGCAGACATGGTGCTATTGTGCCTCAGGCTGTAGAGAGCCCCGTGGGGCCCTCCCGGGGGGAGGCTGTAGAGAGCCCCGGGGGGAGGCTGTAGAGAGCCCTGTGGGGCCCCCCCGAGTGCCCTGTGACGTGTTGTCCTCTTGGCCATTAATCTGCTGTCTGACTCCTGAAATGGCCACCAGATGGCGCTCTAACACACAGCTGGCTCTCAGCGCTTGTGTTCCACCTTTACAGGTTGACCCTGCATATTTCTGTCTGATATAACGTATGACAGTCGGCAGATGCGTATTCAAAGCAACGGACAGTAGTGCGTCCATTTCCTTATGATTGGCCCCTGTGGGAATTGAACCCACTGTCCTGGTGTGTTTTTAATGTGTTATACTCCACCAACTGAGCCACACAGCTCTACTCTACGATCAACAGGAAACTCACTGCCGTTGTTGGTTTGAAGGGTTCAGCTATTGATAATTGTATGTCTTGTGCAGATCCATATCTTGGAGAACGGGGAAGTGCGTATTTTCAGTCGTAACCAGGAGGATAATACCACCAAATATCCTGACATCATCTCTCGCATTCATACGGTAACAATGACCCTCTCAACAGTAGCACACTCAAAGAGCATCCCAAATGACAGCCTATTCCCTATATAGTGCACTACTTTTGTCCAGAGTACACCACATACAGAATAGGGTGCAATTTCAGGGACACAATCTGAGATCATCTTAGCCCCTTTATCATGGACATAAGCACACTGTATGATAATACCATTACCTGTATCTCTCTCTCTCACGCTGTGTCTCTCAGGTAAAGAATGAGTCTGTGATATCCTGTGTGTTGGACACTGAGGCAGTAGCTTGGGACAGAGAGAAGAAACAGATCCAACCGTTCCAGGTTCTCATCACACGGAAGAGAAAGGTGACAGGAAAGAAATGAGTGGTCCTCTTACTGAGTAACCATGGTTTCTCTAATCATTTTTATTACAGCTGGATGGCTGATTAGCCCAGGTGGCAGTTTCCTCAGTGGTCGTAGATCCTTTTCCTACCAGACTCTGATCATGGGGTAGACTGCTTTGTCTAACCCCTCGACCTGTCTGGTTTGGTTAGACCTGCCGGGAGTTGGGCTTTCTCCCATCGGCATAGCGCTGAGGGGCTGTCGAGCCCTCTTACTGTCACAATATACTGAGTACTGGGACCAAAACATCTAGGTTGGAATCATCTTTTACTGGGTGGGGGGTTAGGTGGGTGGGGGGTTGGGTAGGAATGGTGTTAAGTGACCTGTGCTGTATATTCTGTAGGACGTGGCTGATATCAATGACCTGTACTGTGTATTCTGTAGGACTTGGCTGATATCAATGACCTGTACTGTGTATTGTATAGGACGTGGCTGATGGCTGATATCAATGACCTGTACTGTGTATTCTGTAGGACGTGGCTGATATTAATGACCTGTACTGTGTATTCTGTAGGACGTGGCTGATATCAATGACCTGTACTGTGTATTCTGCAGGACGTGGATGATATTAATGACCTGTACTGTGTATTCTGTAGGACGTGGCTGATATCAATGACCTGTACTGTGTATTCTGTAGGACGTGGCTGATATCAGTGACCTGTACTGTGTATTCTGTAGGACGTGGCTGATGGCTGATATCAATGACCTGTACTGTGTATTCTGTAGGACGTGGCTGATGGCTGATATCAATGACCTGTACTGTGTATTCTGTAGGACGTGGCTGATGGCTGATATCAATGACCTGTACTGTGTATTCTATAGGACGTGGCTGATATCAATGACCTGTACTGTGTATTCTGTAGGACGTGGCTGATGGCTGATATCAATGACCTGTACGGTGTATTCTGTAGGACGTGGCTGATATCAATGACCTGTACTGTGTATTCTGTAGGACGTGGCTGATGGCTGATATCAATGACCTGTACTGTGTATTCTATAGGACGTGGCTGATGGCTGCTATCAATGACCTGTACTGTGTATTCTATAGGACGTGGCTGATGGCTGATATCAATGACCTGTACTGTGTATTCTGTAGGACGTGGCTGATATTAATGACCTGTACTGTGTATTCTGTAGGACGTGGCTGATGGCTGATATCAATGACCTGTACTGTGTATTCTGTAGGACGTGGCTGATGGCTGATATCAATGACCTGTACTGTGTATTCTGTAGGACGTGGCTGATGGCTGATATCAATGACCTGTACTGTGTATTCTATAGGACGTGGCTGATATCAATGACCTGTACTGTGTATTCTGTAGGACGTGGCTGATGGCTGATATCAATGACCTGTACTGTGTATTCTGTAGGACGTGGCTGATGGCTGATATCAATGACCTGTACTGTGTATTCTGTAGGACGTGGCTGATATCAATGACCTGTACTGTGTATTCTGTAGGACGTGGCTGATATCAATGACCTGTACTGTGTATTCTGTAGGACGTGGCTGATATCAATGACCTGTACTGTGTATTCTGTAGGACGTGGATGATATTAATGACCTGTACTGTGTATTCTGTAGGACGTGGCTGATGGCTGATATCAATGACCTGTACTGTGTATTCTGTAGGATGTGGTTGATATCAGTGACCTGTACTGTGTATTCTGTAGGACGTGGCTGATGGCTGATATCAATGACCTGTACTGTGTATTCTGTAGGACGTGGCTGATGGCTGATATCAATGACCTGTACTGTGTATTCTGTAGGACGTGGCTGATGGCTGATATCAATGACCTGTACTGTGTATTCTATAGGACGTGGCTGATATCAATGACCTGTACTGTGTATTCTGTAGGACGTGGCTGATGGCTGATATCAATGACCTGTACTGTGTATTCTGTAGGACGTGGCTGATGGCTGATATCAATGACCTGTACTGTGTATTCTGTAGGACGTGGCTGATATCAATGACCTGTACTGTGTATTCTGTAGGATGTGGCTGATGGCTGATATCAATGACCTGTACTGTGTATTCTGTAGGACATGGCTGATATCAATGACCTGTACTGTGTATTCTGTAGGACGTGGCTGATATTAATGACCTGTACTGTGTATTCTGTAGGACGTGGCTGATATTAATGACCTGTGCTGTATATTCTGTAGGACGTGGCTGATATCAATGACCTGTACTGTGTATTCTGTAGGACGTGGCTGATGGCTGATATCAATGACCTGTACTGTGTATTCTATAGGACGTGGCTGATATCAATGACCTGTACTGTGTATTCTGTAGGACGTGGCTGATGGCTGATATCAATGACCTGTACTGTGTATTCTGTAGGACGTGGCTGATGGCTGATATCAATGACCTGTACTGTGTATTCTGTAGGACGTGGCTGATATCAATGACCTGTACTGTGTATTCTGTAGGACGTGGCTGATATCAATGACCTGTACTGTGTATTCTGTAGGACGTGGCTGATGGCTGATATCAATGACCTGTACTGTGTATTCTGTAGGACGTGGCTGATATCAATGACCTGTACTGTGTATTCTGTAGGACGTGGCTGATGGCTGATATCAATGACCTGTACTGTGTATTCTGTAGGACGTGGCTGATGGCTGATATCAATGACCTGTACTGTGTATTCTGTAGGACGTGGCTGATATTAATGACCTGTACTGTGTATTCTGTAGGACGTGGCTGATATTAATGACCTGTGCTGTATATTCTGTAGGACGTGGCTGATATCAATGACCTGTACTGTGTATTCTGTAGGACGTGGCTGATGGCTGATATCAATGACCTGTACTGTGTATTCTGTAGGACGTGGCTGATGGCTGATATCAATGACCTGTACTGTGTATTCTGTAGGACGTGGCTGATATTAATGACCTGTACTGTGTATTCTGTAGGACGTGGCTGATGGCTGATATCAATGACCTGTACTGTGTATTCTGTAGGACGTGGCTGGTATCAATGACCTGTACTGTGTATTCTGTAGGACGTGGCTGATGGCTGATATTAATGACCTGTACTGTGTATTCTGTAGGACGTGGCTGATATTAATGACCTGTGCTGTATATTCTGTAGGACGTGGCTGATATCAATGACCTGTACTGTGTATTCTGTAGGACGTGGCTGATGGCTGATATCAATGACCTGTACTGTGTATTCTGTAGGACGTGGCTGATATTAATGACCTGTACTGTGTATTCTGTAGGACGTGGCTGATATCAATGACCTGTACTGTGTATTCTGTAGGACGTGGCTGATGGCTGATATCAATGACCTGTACTGTGTATTCTGTAGGACGTGGCTGCAGCTGATATCAAGGTCCAAGTGTGTGTTTACGCCTTCGACCTGCTGTATCTCAATGGAGAGGTGAGTGGATGAGAATGGGAATTATAAGGTCGGTTAGACATGGACACTTTTTCCTATTTAGTGCACTAGTTTTGACCAGGGCCCGTTGGTTTCAGGTCCAGAGTAGTGCACTATATAGAGAATAGGGTACCATATGGAATGTTTAAGCAATAAGGCCCAAGGGGGTGTGGGCCTAGTGGTTAGAGCGTTGGACTAGTAACCGAAAGATTGCAAGTTCGAATCCCCGAGCTAACCTCGAGGATTCGAATCTGTCGTTCTGCCCCTGAGCAGGCAGTTAACCCACTGTTCCTAGGCCGTCATTGAAAATAAGAATTTGTTCTTAACTGACTTGCCTCGTTAAATAAAGGTTATACATTTTTTTTTTTATATATCACGGCTAAGGGCTGTTCTTAGGTACAACGCAACACAGAGTGCCTGGACACAGCCCTTCGCCGTGGTATATTGGCCATATACCACAAACCCCAGAGGTGCCTTATTGCTATTATAAACTGGTCACCACGGCTTTCAACCAATCAACATTCAGGGCTCGAACCACCCAGTTTATAATGATTAATTAGACATTGATTGTTGTGTTTGTAACTTCATTGGTGGTAATGGTGTGTCTTTCTATCTCTGTCACTCACTCACACACATTCAGTTTGCTGTATTGGCATGATGTAACAATGTACATATTGCCAAAGCTTACTCTGGAGATTTACAATATTATAAGAAGAAGAAGAATCAAAATGGTCAACTGGACAACAGTAACAACAATAACAACAACAATAACAACAGTAACAACAACAATAACAACAGTAACAACAATAACCAAGGGTCAAAATAACCTTACATTGAACAATAACAATAAGTATACAGTAGAGGACATGTGCAGATTGATTGGTCTGTCAGACACTGTCCCTCATCTTATGGCAGGCAGCAATGTAGTGCGCTGCCAACCCACAGCTCTCTGCATCCTCCCCCCAACAGGATGGGGGGTAGCCTACTCTCATCAGAGAGGTCTTTGAAACCTTGAATAAGGGTTTCAGATTTTGAGAAATCACACTCTCTCTGTCTGGGTGTCTCTCTCTCTCGTGCTCGTTCTCTCTCGTGCTCTCTCTCTGTCTGGGTGTCTCTCTCTCTCGTGCTCTCTCTCTGTCTGGGTGTCTCTCTCTCTTGTGCTCTCTCTCTGTCTGGGTGTCTCTCTCTCTCGTGCTCTCTCTCTGGCGGGGTGTCTCTCTCTCTCGTGCTCTCTCTCTGTCTGGGTGTCTCTCTCTCTCGTGCTCGTTCTCTCTCGTGCTCTCTCTCTGTCTGGGTGTCTCTCTCGTGCTCTCTCTCTGTCTGGGTGTCTCTCTCTCTCGTGCTCTCTCTCTGTCTGGGTGTCTCTCTCGTGCTCTCTCTCTGTCTGGGTGTCTCTCTCTCTCGTGCTCGCTCTCTGTCTGGGTGTCTCTCTCTCTCGTGCTCGCTCTCTGTCTGGGTGTCTCTCTCTCTCGTGCTCTCTCTCTGTCTGGGTGTCTCTCTCTCTCGTGCTCTCTCTCTGTCTGGGTGTCTCTCTCTCTCGTGCTCTCTCTCTGTCTGGGTGTCTCTCTCTCTCGTGCTCTCTCTCTGTCTGGGTGTCTCTCTCTCTCGTGCTCTCTCTCTGTCTGGGTGTCTCTCTCTCTCGTGCTCTCTCTCTGTCTGGGTGTCTCTCTCTGTCTGGGTGTCTCTCTCTCTCGTGCTCTCTCTGTCTGGGTGTCTCTCTCTCTCGTGCTCTCTCTCTGTCTGGGTGTCTCTCTCTCGTGCTCTCTCTCTGTCTGGGTGTCTCTCTCTGTCTGGGTGTCTCTCTCTCTCGTGCTCTCTCTCTCTCTCTCAGTGCTTTATTGGCATGGGAAACATGTTAACATTGCCAAAGCAAGTGAAGTAGATCATTTACAGTAAACCTCACAAGTTCTCTCTCTGGGTCTCTTTCTCTCTCTGGGTGCCTCTCTGGGTCTCTTTCTCTCTCTCTCGGTGCCTCTCTGGGTCTCTTTCTCTCTCTGGGTGTCTCTCTCTTTCTGGGTCTCTCTCTGGGTGCCTTTCTGGGTCTCTCTCTGGGTCTCTTTCTCTCTCTCTCTGGGTCTCTCTCTGGGTCTCTCTCTCTCTGGGTGTATTTACATTGTTTGTTCTCCACTGGTTGTCCTATTCTCATGGCAACTGCCACAAGTCTTGACAGTGCTGTTTTTTGCCTAATGAATATGGGAGTTTATCAATGTTTGATTTGTTTTCAAATTCTTTGTGGATCTGTGGAAAATATGTCTCTAATGTGGTCTCGCTCTCTCTGTGGGTGTGTCAGTCTCTAGTGAAGCAGCCCTTGTCATGTCGCAGGGCTCTGTTGAAGAAGAGCTTCCAGGAGAAGGAGGGAGAGTTTGTGTTCGCCCGCGCCATCGACTCAGACAACACAGACGCCATAGCTGAGTTCCTGGAGCAATCGGTTCGAGGTTTGTGGGATGAGTCTGTGTTTTTTATAACGTGTGTGTGTGTGTGTGAGCAGTCTGTTCACTGTGTTTGTTTGTGAGGTCACTCTTGTCTTCTGTGATCTCCTTCTGTCCTTGACTTGTTTATTCATGTCTTAGTCTGTGTCCTAAATGACACCCTATTCCCTATATAGTGCACTACTTAAGACCAGAGCGCTCTCTATGGTCCCTGGTCAAAGGTCATGCACTGTTTTTGCCGGGGATGGTGTAGCATTCTAAGCCGCTTCTTCTTGGATCATTGTGTAGTGCTGCAGCAGAGACCACCATCCAGCCCACTGCTATTTCAGCCCCCATCCAGCCCACTGCTATTTCCCTCCCAGCTCACTGCTATTTCAGCCCCCTCCCAGCCCACTGCTATTTCAGCCCCCTCCCAGCCCACTGCTATTTCAGCCCATTGCTATTTCAGCCCCCATCCAGCCCACTGCTATTTCAGCCCCCTCCCAGCCCACTGCTATTTCAGCCCCCTCCCAGCTCACTGCTATTTCAGCCCCCTCCCAGCTCACTGCTATTTCAGCCCCCATCCAGCCCATTGCTATTTCAGCCCCCATCCAGCCCACTGCTATTTCAGCCCCCATCCAGCCCACTGCTATTTCAGCCCCCATCCAGCCCACTGCTATTTCAGCCCCCATCCAGCCCACTGCTATTTCAGCCCCCTCCCAAGCCCACTGCTATTTCAGCCCCCATCCAGCCCATTGCTATTTCAGCCCCCATCCAGCCCACTGCTATTTCAGCCCCCTCCCAGCCCACTGCTATTTCAGCCCCCATCCAGCCCACTGCTATTTCAGCCCCCATCCAGCCCACTGCTATTTCAGCCCCCTCCCAGCCCATTGCTATTTCAGCCCCCATCCAGCCCATTGCTATTTCAGCCCCCATCCAGCCCATTGCTATTTCAGCCCCCATCCAGCCCACTGCTATTTCAGCCCCCTCCCAGCCCACTGCTATTTCAGCCCCCATCCAGCCCATTGCTATTTCAGCCCCCATCCAGCCCATTGCTATTTCAGCCCCCTCTCTCTTTCCTCTCTATCTCTCTCTCTCTCTCCTGTACGATAAACAAAACATATGTGAGGACTGGAACCGCCCCACTTCTTTATAAAAAAATATATATATATACAATTTTGAGAAAAAAAGAAAAATAAAGCTGTGCACTGTACAGCGAAGGTTTTACCAAGAACATTCCAGAAGGACTAATTTGAGGCAGAAAGGGAATTGTTGTTGTCTTACGTCAGATGGCGTCACTCCTACGCAACGCTCGTCCCTCAATCAATCTGTCTTGTCGGCCATCGAACTCATCTTAAAATGTTGGGATTCCCGAGCACCCGCCATTCAAAAATGGAAACTGTTCCTAAAATGTTATATCAACGCGCTCTTGTATGACTTACCATGAAATCGGTAGAATAACAAGCTAAAGTAATACAAATATTGTGACAATGATTGGCCGCCAGTGCAGTGACTTTAATCAGCTGCTTAGCTGTTCTAGCTAGCTGTCGTACTGACGTGGTAAGCTAGCTAGCTGTCGTACTGACGTGGTAAGCTAGCTAGCTGTCGTACTGACGTGGTAAGCTAGCTAGCTGTCGTACTGACGTGGTAAGCTAGCTAGCTGTCGTACTGACGTGGTAAGCTAGCTAGCTGTCGTGCTGACGTGGTAAGCTAGCTAGCTGTCGTACTGACGTGGTAAGCTAGCTAGCTGTCGTACTGACGTGGTAAGCTAGCTAGCTGTCGTACTGACGTGGTAAGCTAGCTAGCTGTCGTACTGACGTGGTAAGCTAGCTAGCTGTCGTACTGACGTGGTAAGCTAGCTAGCTGTCGTACTGACGTGGTAAGCTAGCTAGCTGTCGTACTGACGTGGTAAGCTAGCTAGCTGTCGTACTGACGTGGTAAGCTAGCTAGCTGTACCTTTACTGACATTTTTAAATCTTGCTTAACTTGTTTAAATGACCCTAAAGTTGGGCCTCCCGGGTGGCGCAGTGGTCAAGAAGTCTTCACTGCAGTGCCAGCTGTGCCACCAGAGACTCTGGGTTCGAGCCCAGGCTCTGTCGCAGCCGAGAGGTCCATGGGGCGACTCACAATTGGCCTAGCGTCGTCCAGGTTAGGGAGGGATTGGCCGGTAGGGATATGCTTGTCTTATCCGGAAGACAGCCACACCAATGTGTCGGAGGAAACACTGCGCACTAGCGACTCCTGTGGCGGGCCGGGCGCAGTGCACGCTAACCAGGTCGCCAGGTGCACAGTGTTTCCTCCGACACATTGGTGTGGCTGTCTTCCGGGTTGGAAGAAGTTAAGAAGCAGTTGGGTTGGGTTGTGAATCGGAGGACGCATGGCTTTTGACCTTCGTCTCTCCCGAGCCCGTACAGGAGTTGTAGCGATGAGACAAGATGGTAACAAGAAACCACAAAATTGGAGAGAAAAGGGGGTAAAATTTACATTTAAAAAAAAGTTTGACTTGCAGCCCCAAAGTTAAGAGGGACTGTGTGTTTCCCCTGCGATCGCTAACGTTACTCTGTATGGTTGGGTCAGCTGAGCATAGCAGCTGTCTTGGGAGGCGACTGCAGCGACCAACAGCTGCTTCATGAAAACTCATCATGTGAGCGTCAGCACTACTAAAGTAGCTTGCTAAGCTAGCTGTTGTTGGAAGAATTCAGTGTGTGTGTATTACTAGGTATAGGCTTGGTTGGTTAGCAGCATCGTTTCAGGGACTGGTTCAGCAAGCGGTTGGACATTTTATGACCGCTTCCGTGCCCATTGTCAAACTTCAGAAATGCTCAGAGATGCACGAAAAGTCTCCGCTAGATGTAAAATGGAGCGACTACGACTTCCTCACCAACAACATCATTGACAGATGTATTGTTTTTGCTTACGTTCATTCAGACTGTTTTCAGGCAGAAATTGTGTTCAGCAGACGATGTCACCTAGGTAGTATTTTTTTAAATGTTCGACGACACTTAGCTGAATTATCCCATCACCCTTGCGAGATACGAGACAGATCAGTGCCGGCAGAATGGACACGCTATCTGACTTAGGGCGATGGGGAATCGACACGTTCTCTGAGGACGATGGGGAATCGACACGTTCTCTGAGGACGATGGGGAATCGACACGTTCTCTGAGGACGATGGGGAATCGACACGTTCTCTGAGGACGATGGGGAATCGACACGTTCTCTGAGGACGATGGGGAATCGACACGTTCTCTGAGGACGATGGGGAATCGACACGTTCTCTGAGGACGATGGGGAATCGACACGTTCTCTGAGGACGATGGGGAATCGACACGCTCTCTGACTGAGGACGATGGGGAATCGACACGCTCTCTGACTGAGGACGATGGGGAATCGACACGCTCTCTGACTGAGGACGATGGGGAATCGACACGCTCTCTGACTGAGGGCGATGGGGAATCGACACGCTCTCTGACTGAGGGCGATGGGGAATCGACACGCTCTCTGACTGAGGGCGATGGGGAATCGACACGCTCTCTGACTTAGGGCGATGGGGAATCGACACGCTCTCTGACTTAGGGCGATGGGGAATCGACACGCTCTCTGACTTAGGACGATGGGGAATCGACACGCTCTCTGACTTAGGACGATGGGGAATCGACACGCTCTCTGACTTAGGACGATGGGGAATCGACACGCTCTCTGAGGACGATGGGGAATTGACTGCCATTTGGGGGACATTAAGTGTTATGTTTCTATGGGCCCTCGTCAAAAGTAGTGCACTATATAGGGAATCGGTTGCCATTTCCTGTTTTTAAATACATTTTAAATAAAATTTGGGACACTTTAAATTTTGTTTCTGTATGTAATTCTGGGTTCATCAGACTCCTGTGAGGGACTCATGGTGAAGACTCTGGAGAAAGATGCCACGTATGAAATCGCCAAGCGCTCTCACAACTGGCTCAAGGTACAGACACACCACAGGGTTCTCCCCAGGATTTAACAAGGTGGTGGGGGAGGGCGCGCCCGGACAGGGGCAGCCTCCCCCTTAAGACTGAGAGTTTTGCGTTTTTTAACATCGTTTACTGACATTTCCTGCTAAAGAACTAAAAAGTGCCTTCTATATAACAAAGTAAAAATAAATATTAACTTTTTTAAATTTATATATATCTACATGAATATTTACATGCATATATACATAACACACATACATAACATACAGTACCAGTCAAATGTTTGAACACACCTACTCATTCAAGGGTTTTTCTTTATTTGTACTATTTTCTACATTGTAGAATAATAGTGAAGAAATCAAAACTATTAAATAACACATATGGAATCACGTAGTAACCAAAAATATGTTAAACAAATCTAAATGTATTTGAGATATAGCCACCCTTTGCCATTCGCTCAACCAGCTTCATGAGGTATTCACCTGGAATGCTTTCCCAAAATATGCTGAGCACTTGTTGGCTGCTTTTCCTTCACTCTGCAGTCCAACACATCCCAAACCATCTGTTGGGTTAGCATTAGTTTTTGATGTCTTCACTATTATTCTTCAATGTAGAAAATAGTAAAAAATAAATAAAAACCCTTGAATGAGTAGGTGTGTCCAAACGTTTGACTGGTACTGTGTGTGTGTGTATGTATGTGTATATATATATATATACACACACACACACACACACACACACACACACACACACACACACACACACACACACACACAGTACCAGTCAAACGTTTGGACACACCTACTCATTCAAGGGTATTTATTTATTTATATATATATATATAGTGGCACAACCAGGCCACAAGGTGGCGCAGCTCCTCTTACATTCTTTGGCGAGAACCCTGCACTACACATGTGCATGCAAAAACACGCGTGCACAAACATAAGAACTTCTTATAGGTTTGTCTATAAATCCTCTCTGTCTAGCTGAAGAAGGATTATCTGGATGGCGTGGGGGACACGATGGATCTGTGTGTGATCGGAGCGTATCTGGGGAAGGGCAAGAGAGCAGGGACCTACGGAGGCTTTCTGCTCGCCTGCTACGATGAGGACAATGAAGAGTTCCAGTCCGTCTGCAAGGTCAGTGTGTGAGAGGGGGTTTCTGTGTGTGTGTGTGAGAGAGGGGGGGGTTCTGTGTGTGTGTACCTGTCTGCCTGCGAGGTTACTTTTTTCCCCTTTTGTCTCTGCTGGTTTGTCTGTTTTGAAAGGTGACAGCTCCTCGGGCCAATTAGGCTAAAGGCATTTAACACAGGGTATTCTGTCAGTTGTGTTATTCTACTCTGCTAAAGGTCTCGTCTGGTTTACCGCAGGGGAATATGTCTTTCTGGTTCTTTTGTCTTTGCAGATTGGGACAGGTTTCAAGGATGAAGATTTGGAGCAACATTACAAATTCTTAAAGGTACAATACAGAGACCATTGCTGTGTTCTATTCTCATTTTGTGAAGCGAAGCCCGGAGTTTCTGTTGCAAAGTTGCCAAAAGTCTTTAGATCCAATTAACTATGAAGCCATTGTCTTTTTCCAGGAGCATATTTTGCCAAAGCCCCGCCCCTATTACCGTGTGGACCAATCAACTGAGCCCGACTTGTGGCTCGATGCCGTGCAAGTATGGGAAGTGAAGTGTGCCGACCTATCGCTGTCGCCGATCTACAAGGCTGGCATGGGATTGGTTAGTACCACTCTTGTTTGTCCACTGGCACATCAATACTAATAATATAAAGACTGTCCCTATTCCTTTTGTGGTGCACTACTTTTGACCAGGTCCCAATCAAGTAGTTCACTATATAGGGAATAGGGTGCCATTTGGGACACAACCAAAGTAATTTGGAAATTATTAATTAGATTCAATGCAATTTCATCTGAGAACTGAAAGGGATGTAACCGCCACACACTCTTCCTCATTAATCCACTCTGCAAATCTAAAACAAACTGTTTACGTATCTACATTTTGAGTATAAAAAAAAAAAGTTCCCCCAAATTTCTTTGCGAGATCATGGCTCTTGTTGCTTTCCTCTGGGAAGGATATTATTTAATAGACTTACCATGAACCCATGTTACCCACAACTTAAATGCACACTCATATAGGCCTAGGTCCAATATTTAGGCTATATCTCCCGAGGGGCTCCGCACTCTAAGGCACTGCATCTCGGTGTTAGAGGCGTCACTACAGACCCTGGTTCGATTCCAGGCTGTATCACAATCGGCCGTGATTGGGAGTCCCATAGGTCGGCGCACGCACAGCGTCGTCCAGGTTAGGGTTTAGCTGGGGTAGGCCGTCATTGTACATAAGAATTTGTTCTTAACTGACTTAAATAAATGTTAAAATAAATCTCAGGGCCAGAGTATGAGTAGCGGTGCTGCTGTCCATAAATCCCATTCATATCACCACTCCTACTCTGAAGCTCTTTGTCGATACGGGCCCTAATCTGTGATTTATACAAGGGCTGTGTGTCCCAAATGGCCCTCTATTTCCTATATAGTGAATAACGTTTGATCAGAGCCTTATGGGTAGTGTACTACATAGGGAAGAGGGTGCCATTTGGGACAGAGGGTGCTTTGTAAGTAATGCATCAACTGGGAAAGGGAAACCTGCACTCACTGAGAGGGTCTTGTTTTAATGTTCATTTAGCTGGTCAAACCTGCACTCACTGAGAGGGTCTTGTTTTAATGTTCATTTAGCTGGTCAAACCTGCACTCACTGAGAGGGTCTTGTTTTAATGCATTTTCTCTGGTCCTCGTATGTTCTCTCTTTGTGACCCAGAGAATGGCTTCAACCGTTTGCTAGGGTTATGGTTTGAGTAGAGTTAGTTGAAATGTTGTTGACAGTCTACAAAACAATTTGGGACTAGCCAAATGTTGCCGATGATTCATGTGTATTTTCTCTTCTGTTTCCCAGTGTGACCCAGAGAAGGGCATCTCTCTTCGGTTCCCACGCTTCCTGAGGATCAGAGATGATAAGAAGCCGGAGGAGGCCACTTCAGGAGGACAGGTACGTTGAGACACTGGAGTTGTGTGTCTTGTTGCACATCGCGTCCTTTCTTCTCTCCTCCTGCTCAACTGTATTGGAGGAGAATGTCCAAGGTCCCTCCCCTTGGACCTTCTGAATGTCCAAGGTCCCGCCCCCTGGACCTTCTGAATGTCCAAGGTTCCGCCCCCTGGACCTTCTGAATATCCAAGGTCCCGCCCCCTGGACCTTCTCAATGTCCAAGGTCCCTCCCCCTGGACCTTCTCAATGTCCAAGGTCCCTCCCCCTGGACCTTCTCAATGTCCAAGGTCCCTCCCCTTGGACCTTCTCAATGTCCAAGGTCCCTCCCCCTGGACCTTCTCAATGTCCACGGTCCCTCCCCCTGGACCTTCTGAATGTCCAAGGTTCCGCCCCCTGGACCTTCTCAATGTCCAAGGTCCCGCCCCCTGGACCTTCTCAATGTCCAAGGTCCCTCCCCCTGGACCTTCTCAATGTCCAAGGTCCCTCCCCCTGGACCTTCTCAATGTCCAAGGTCCCTCCCCCTGGACCTTCTCAATGTCCAAGGTCCCTCCCCTTGGATCTTCTCAATGTCCAAGGTCCCTCCCCCTGGACCTTCTCAATGTCCAAGGTCCCTCCCCCTGGACCTTCTCAATGTCCAAGGTCCCTCCCCCTGGACCTTCTCAATGTCCAAGGTCCCTCCCCCTGGACCTTCTCAATGTCCAAGGTCCCTCCCCCTGGACCTTCTCAATGTCCAAGGTCCCTCCCCCTGGACCTTCTCAATGTCCAAGGTCCCTCCCCCTGGACCTTCTCAATGTCCAAGGTCCCTCCCCCTGGGCCTTCTCAATGTCCAAGGTCCCTCCCCCTGGACCTTCTCAATGTCCAAGGTCCCTCCCCCTGGACCTTCTCAATGTCCAAGGTCCCTCCCCCTGGACCTTCTCAATGTCCAAGGTCCCTCCCCCTGGACCTTCTCAATGTCCAAGGTCCCTCCCCCTGGACTTTCTCAATGTCCAAGGTCCCTCCCCCTGGACCTTCTCAATGTCCAAGGTCCCTCCCCCTGGACTTTCTCAATGTCCAAGGTCCCTCCCCCTGGACCTTCTCAATGTCCAAGGTCCCTCCCCCTGGACCTTCTCAATGTCCAAGGTCCCTCCCCCTGGACCTTCTCAATGTCCAAGGTCCCTCCCCCTGGACCTTCTCAATGTCCAAGGTCCCTCCCCCTGGACCTTCTCAATGTCCAAGGTCCCTCCCCCTGGACCTTCTCAATGTCCAAGGTCCCTCCCCCTGGACCTTCTCAATGTCCAAGGTCCCTCCCCCTGGACCTTCTCAATGTCCAAGGTCCCTCCCCCTGGACCTTCTCAATGTCCAATGTCCCTCCCCCTGGACCTTCTCAATGTCCAAGGTCCCTCCCCCTGGACCTTCTCCAGTGAGTTTTGAGAAGGTGTCAAGGGGACAGGATGCAAGGTGTCAAGGGGACAGGATGCAAGGTGTCAAGGGGAGATGTATTTGTTTGTTCTTATGTCCACTTCTCCTTCTCTGTATCTTAACCCTCAGAACCGTTTCTTTTTCTCTCTGAAATCAAGTCACTGATTTCTGTCGTTCTATTTTTCTGTTTTTTTTTAAGATTGCTGATTTATACAGGAAGCAGCAGGTTGTTCAGAATCAGGGTGACAAAGCTGACCTCGAGGACTACTACTGACCTCTGACCCGATCAGCTGCCCGCCCAGTCGCCATTAACTCGGGAGAAATCTCAATGTGTACATAATTATTATTATTGTTTTTTTTTAAATGATGAACCTGAAAAGGCTCTGCCAATGCAAAAATGAAAGCGAAGACCCTGTGAACAGCTGTGTTTCTAGATATATAGGCTTTGCCAATGTTATGACGTTAAACAGTTTGTTGTTGTACCTAAGGCTTATTTTGTGGGGGGATCGTATTCACACCAGTATAAAGTACAGTTGTCAATGACTCAAATAAATCACCATGATGTATGTGAATAAAGACTTTTGCCAATCTTATAATAGTGTGTGTGTGTGTGTGTGTGTGTGTGCTCATTTTAGCCACTAAACATGTTTTTCTCAACATATGCAGTAAAAAAAGAAACCGTCAAGACTATTGATGACTTCCGTCGTTCAGATTGTTACGGTGCATATTTAGGTAACTCTTTACCTGAAACTTGCAGGTAGGCTTTATAACTTGTTCTGAGCATGTATGAGCCTGAAGGCCTTCCGTGTACAACTGACTAGGTTATAACTTGTTCTTAGCATGTATGAGCCTGAAGGCCTTCCGTGTACAACTGACTAGGTTATAACTTGTTCTTAGCGTGTATGAGCCTGAAGGCCTTCCGTGTACAACTGACTAGGTTATAACTTGTTCTTAGCATGTATGAGCCTGAAGGCCTTCCGTGTACAACTGACTAGGTTATAACTTGTTCTTAGCATGTATGAGCCTGAAGGCCTTCCGTGTACAACTGACTAGGTTATAACTTGTTCTTAGCATGTATGAGCCTGAAGGCCTTCCGTGTACAACTGACTAGGTTATAACTTGTTCTTAGCATGTATGAGCCTGAAGGCCTTCCGTGTACAACTGACTAGGTTATAACTTGTTCTTAGCATGTATGAGCCTGAAGGCCTTCCGTGTACAACTGACTAGGTTATAACTTGTTCTTAGCATGTATGAGCCTGAAGGCCTTCTGTGTACAACTGACTAGGTTATAACTTGTTCTTAGCATGTATGAGCCTGAAGGCCTTCCGTGTACAACTGACTAGGTTATAACTTGTTCTTAGCGTGTATGAGCCTGAAGGCCTTCCGTGTACAACTGACTAGGTTATAACTTGTTCTTAGCGTGTATGAGCCTGAAGGCCTTCTGTGTACAACTGACTAGGTTATAACTTGTTCTTAGCGTGTATGAGCCTGAAGGCCTTCCGTGTACAACTGACTAGGTTATAACTTGTTCTGAGCATGTATGAGCCTGAAGGTCTTCTGTGTACAACTGACTAGGTTATAACTTGTTCTTAGCATGTATGAGCCTGAAGGCCTTCTGTGTACAACTGACTAGGTATCCCCCCTTTATCCTTTTAATGTCTTCTAAGGTTTTATAATTCAGGCAGTGAGTGAATACCACTGTTCCCTTTGTTGTCCTATGTGCCAGCCAGTGTAATGAAGAGGAGTTGAATGCAACTTAATATTTGCAGTACATAGTGACTTGAATAGAGTCCACAGGAGTAAACAAAAAGCTCTGTACCCTCAGTACCTCTCACTCACAGCTTCATTACCATACAGTTGTGTCCCAAATTGCACCACATTATAGTGCACTACTTGGTTTAATGTCATTGGCACCATACTCCCTACATAGTGCACTACTTTTAAACAGCCCTATGAGTACTATGTACACTACATGGCCAAAAGTATGTGGACATCTGCTCATCCAAAATCTATTTTCAAAATCATGGGCATTAATATGGAATTGCCCCCCCCTTTGCTGCTATAACAGCCTCCACTCTTCTGGGAAGGCTTTCCACTAGATGTTGGAACATTGCTGCTATAACAGCCTCCACTCTTCTGGGAAGGCTTTCCACTAGATGTTGGAACATTGCTGCTATAACAGCCTCCACTCTTCTGGGAAGGCTTTCCACTAGACTTTGGAACATTGCTGCTATAACAGCCTCTACTCTTCTGGGAAGGCTTTCCACTAGACTTTGGAACATTGCTGCAGGGACTTGCTTCCATTCAGCCACAAGAACATTAGTGAGGTCAGGCACTGATGTTGGGCGATTAGGCCTGGCTCACAGTCGGCCTTACAATTCATCCCAAAGGAGTTCAATGGGTTTGAGGTCAGGTTCTTCCACACTGATCTCGACAAACCATTTCTGTATGGACCTCACTTTGTGCACAGAGGCATTGTCATGCTGAAACAGGAAAGAGCCTTCCCCAAACTCTTGCTACAAAGTTGGAAGAACAAAATCGTCTAGAATGTCATTGTATGCTGTAGCATTAAGATTCCCCTTCTCTGGAACTAAGGGTCTAGCTGTTGTTGCTCCTAGATGTTTCCACTTCACTGTAACAGCACTGCCCGCGGAAGCTCTAGCAGGGCAGACATTTGATGAACTGACTTGGGAAGGTGGCATCCTATGACTGGGAAACATTGAAAGTCACTGAGCTCTTCAGTAAGGCCATTCTACTGTCGATGTTTGTCTATGGAGATTGCATGGCTCTGCTCGATTTTTATACACCTGTCAACAATGGTTGTGGCTGAAATAGCCGGATCCACTAATTTGAAGAGGTGTCCACATACTTTTGTGTTAGGTAGATACTATGGTCCCGTACTTCTCTTCACCATTGCAGTCTGAAGCTGATTCGCATGGAATGTGAGGCAAGGTCAACTCTTAACACTCCTCACATCGTTTGTACCCTTGGAACTGAAGAGGTATATTCTAGTTTACCCCAATAACCCACGAAGCTCTGTTAACTTATCTCCAGTCAAATATTACTGTACACTATGTAATGATGTGTTAACTGTACATGGTTCCATCTCAACAGTTCACCAGAGTTCAATCAACACAACCACACAATCCAAGTTCCCTGTAGAAATCAACAAAACAATGCAACAAGAGATGAGATTTCCTCAAGACATGAATTTATGCAGAATATCGGTGTAACACAATTTTCCAATGTTCTGTGTGTATTCGGAAGAACAAGGACGAAACGAGGACGCTGCCTGGTATGATGTGAGGAAATGCAAAGTGGGTTGACGGTTCATGGAGCAGAACAAAACAGATGCATTTCCAGCCTGCGTTAGACAATGAAAATCCACACAGTCTGTAGAAGGAAGTCTGGACTCCATCCACTATAATTACGATGCAGGTCAGTGAAGAGAGCCAAGGTCACGTGGTCATTTACAGGAAGTAAAAATTGATTTTAGAGTTCTGTGCACAGTAATAACAATCAACAGTGGCGTGTGCTCTAGTTATGTGTTTGCCAAGATGCCATACTTGGTGCTTTCGTTTATATGTGGCTTCTACTTGGTCGAAAGTAGTGCACTATGTAGGGAATAGGGTGCTATTTGTGACGCAAACCCCAAAGTGAGCGTGCGTGAGGAAGTGCGGGGGTTGTGATGTGACCTGTGCTGGGGTGTCAGTCTGCTCCTGCAGGGTAGGAGAAGGGCTCCATTGTGCCAGCCTGGGCATGGGCATTTAGATTGTCTTCCCCTTTCCCATCTGTTAATGATTGGGTTTCTCGCTCTCTCTAAATCTCACCATGTGGGTTTCCTCTCCTAGCATTTCTTGCTTCTTCTATTATGAATAAATTGTGTAAGATTTTATACATATTGTTTTTGATATTTCATTCATACCTGAAACAAAAAAGAATCAGCTAATGTTTGCACAGTAGAATGTAAGCTATTTATTCACTGTCTCTCTGTTCCTGTGTTGTCTGTCTCCCTGTCCCTGTGTTGTCTGTCTCTCTGTTCCTGTGTTGTCTGTCTCTCTGTTCCTGTGTTGTCTGTCTCTCTGTTCCTGTGTTGTCTGTCTCTCTGTCCCTGGGTTGTCTGTCTCTCTGTTCCTGTGTTGTCTGTCTCTCTGTCCCTGGGTTGTCTGTCTCCCTGTCCCTGGGTTGTCTGTCTCTCTGTCCCTGTGTTGTCTGTCTCTCTGTTCCTGTGTTGTCTGTCTCCCTGTCCCTGGGTTGTCTGTCTCTCTGTTCCTGTGTTGTCTGTCTCCCTGTCCCTGGGTTGTCTGTCTCTCTGTCCCTGGGTTGTCTGTCTCTCTGTCCCTGGGATGTCTGTCTCTGTCCCTGGGATGTCTGTCTCTCTGTCCCTGGGTTATCTGTCCCTGGGTTGACTGCCTCTCTGTTCCTGGGTTGTCTGTCTCTCTGTCCCTGGGTTATCTGTCTCTGTCCCTGGGTTGTCTGTCTCTGTCCCTGGGTTGACTGCCTCTCTGTCCCTGGGTTGTCTGTCTCTGTCCCTGGGTTGTCTGTCTCTGTCCCTGGGTTGTCTCTTCTGATAAAACAATACCTGAAACTAGGAAGATGAAGAAGCAGCTAATGCACAATAGAATGTGAGCTGTAGAATATCCTCCTTCTGTGGTAGTGTATCAGGACAGTGGTGTGGGGTTGCAGAGCAGGGGAGGAGAGGGAGCTGGTGTTCAGTGTTCACTGAGGAGCTTCTGGCTCAGAACATGTGCCTGCAGGGCAGAGTACTGCTCTGGTTTTGTGCTCGATGGCACCCAGCTCCCTGTATAGTGCACTACCTTCAACCAGGGTCCTGATGTTCCATTTGGTACGCAGACCTGGTTTCCATTTATTCAATCTGTTTCCACTATAGACTGCCTGATGTTGGACCAGATGAACTAACCTGATGTTGGACCAGATTAAATGACCTGATGTTGGACCAGATTAAATAAACTGATGTTGGATCAGATTAAATGACCTGATGTTGGACCAGATTAAATGACCTGATGTTGGACCAGATTAACTAACCTGATGTTGGACCAGATTAAATAAACTGATGTTGGACCAGATTAAATGACCTGATGTTGGACCAGATTAACTAACCTGATGTTGGTTCAGATTAAATGACCTGATGTTGGACCAGATTAACTAACTTTTTTTTTTTTTTTTTTACCTTTATTTTACTAGGCAAGTCAGTTAAGAACAAATTCTTATTTACAATGACGGCCTAGGAACAGTGGGTTAACTGCCTGTTCAGGGGCAGAACGACAGATTTTGTACCTTGTCAGCTCGGGGATTTGAACTTGCAACCTTTCGGTTACTAGTCCAATGCTCTAACCACTAGGCTACACTGCCGCAACCTGATGTTGGTTCAGATTAAATATACTGATGTTGGTTCAGATTAACTAACCTGATGTTGGTTCAGATTAACTAACCTGATGTTGGTGCATATTACATTTGTATTTATTTATTTTTTATTTCACCTTTATTTAACCAGGTAGGCTAGTTAAGAACAAGTTCTCATTTGCAACTGCGACCTGGCCAAGATAAAGCATAGCAGTTCGAAACATACAACAACACAGTTACACATGGAATAAACAAACATACAATCAATAATACAGTAGAAAAATCTATATAACAGTGTGTGCACATGATGTAGGATAAGAGAGGTAAGGCAATAAATAGGCCATGGTGGCAAAGTAATTACAATATAGCAATTAAACACTGGAATGGTAGGATGTGAAGAAGATGAATGTGCAAATAACCTGATGTTGGTTCAGATTAAATGACCTGATGTTGGTTCAGATTAACTAACCTGATGTTGGTTCAGATTAAATTACTTGATGTTGGTTCAGATGAACTAACCTGATGTTGGACCTGATTAATTTACCTGATCAACTGAGTCCGCCCACCTAAACTGAACCCTGCTAAACCGAACCCAGGATGTGTCCGGAGTGGAACCCTATTCACATTATAGTGCACTGCTTTTGTCCAAAAATGTCAATAGTAGTGCACTATATAGGGAATAGTGTGCCATTTGGAAGCACCCTGGCCTGTCATTGTCTGTCATGTCGCACTTGATGGAGTAGGTACATGTCTACATCCCTGATGGAGTAGCTACATGTCTACATCTCTGATGGAGTAGCTACATGTCTACATCTCTGATGGAGTAGCTACATGTCTACATCCCTGATGGAGTAGCTACGTGTCCTGATGGAGAAGCTACGTGTCCTGATGGAGTAGCTACATGTCTACATGCCCTGATGGAGTAGCTACGTGTCCTGATGGAGATGCTACGTGCCCTGATGGAGTAGCTACATGTCTACATCCCTTATGGAGTAGCTACATGTCCTGATGGAGTAGCTACATGTCCTGATGGAGTACCTACATGTCCTGATGGAGTAGCTACATGTCCTGATGGAATACCTACATGTCCTGATGGAATACCTACATGTCCTGATGGAGTAGCTACATGTCTACATGTCCTGATGGAGTAACTACATGTCTACATGTCCTGATGGAGTAGCTATACGTCTACATGTCCTGATGGAGTAGCTATATGTCTACATGTCCTGATGGAGTAGCTACATGTCTACATGTCCTGATGGAGTAGCTACATGTCCTGATGGAGTAGCTATATGTCTACATGTCCTGATGGAGTAGCTACATGTCTACCTGTCCTGATGGAGTAGCTATATGTCTACATGTCCTGATGGAGTAGCTACATGTCTACATGTCCTGATGGAGTAGCTACATGTCCTGATGGAGTAGCTACATGTCTACCTGTCCTGGTGGAGTAGCTATATGCCTACATGTCCTGATGGAGTAGCTACATGTCTACCTGTCCTGATGGAGTAGCTATATGTCTACATGTCCTGATGGAGTAGCTACATGTCCTGATGGAGTAGCTACATGTCCTGATGGAGTAGCTACATGTCCTGATGGAGTACCTACATGTCCTGATGGAGTAGCTACATGTCCTGATGGAATACATACATGTCCTGATGGAGTAGCTACATGTCTACATGTCCTGATGGAGTAACTACATGTCTACATGTCCTGATGGAGTAGCTATACGTCTACATGTCCTGATGGAGTAGCTATATGTCTACACATCCTGATGGAGTAGCTACATGTCTACATGTCCTGATGGAGTAGCTACATGTCCTGATGGAGTAGCTACATGTCTACATGTCCTGATGGAGTAGCTACATGTCCTGATGGAGTAGCTACATGTCTACCTGTCCTGGTGGAGTAGCTATATGTCTACATGTCCTGATGGAGTAGCTACATGTCCTGATGGAGTAGCTACATGTCCTGATGGAGTAGCTACATGTCCTGATGGAGTACCTACATGTCCTGATGGAGTAGCTACATGTCCTGATGGAATACCTACATGTCCTGATGGAGTAGCTACATGTCTACATGTCCTGATGGAGTAACTACATGTCTACATGTCCTGATGGAGTAGCTATACGTCTACATGTCCTGATGGAGTAGCTATATGTCTACATGTCCTGATGGAGTAGCTACATGTCTACATGTCCTGATGGAGTAGCTACATGTCCTGATGGAGTAGCTACATGTCTACCTGTCCTGATGGAGTAGCTACATGTCCTGATGGAGTAGCTACATGTCTACCTGTCCTGATGGAGTAGCTACATGTCCTGATGGAGTAGCTACATGTCTACCTGTCCTGGTGGAGTAGCTATATGTCTACATGTCCTGATGGAGTAGCTACATGTCTACCTGTCCTGATGGAGTAGCTACATGTCTACATGTCCTGATGGAGTAGCTATATGTCTACATGTCCTGATGGAGTAGCTACATGTCCTGATGGAGTAGCTACATGTCCTGATGGAGTAGCTACATGTCCTGATGGAGTACCTACATGTCCTGATGGAGTAGCTACATGTCCTGATGGAATACCTACATGTCCTGATGGAGTAGCTACATGTCTACATGTCCTGATGGAGTAACTACATGTCTACATGTCCTGATGGAGTAGCTATACGTCTACATGTCCTGATGGAGTAGCTATATGTCTACATGTCCTGATGGAGTAGCTACATGTCTACATGTCCTGATGGAGTAGCTACATGTCCTGATGGAGTAGCTACATGTCTACCTGTCCTGATGGAGTAGCTATATGTCTACATGTCCTGATGGAGTAGCTACATGTCTACATGTCCTGATGGAGTAGCTACATGTCTACATCCCTGATGGAATAGCTACATTTCTACATGCCCTGATGGAGTAGCTACATGTCCTGATGGAGTAGCTACATGTCCTGATGGAGTACCTACATGTCCTGATGGAGCACCTACATGTCCTGATGGAGTAGCTACATGTCCTGATGGAGTCCCTACATGTCCTGATGGAGTAGCTACATGTCCTGATGGAGTAGCTACATGTCCTGATGGAGTACCTACATGTCCTGATGGAGTAGCTACATGTCTACATGTCCTGATGGAGTAACTACATTTCTACATGTCCTGATGGAGTAGCTATATGTCTACATGTCCTGATGGAGTAGCTATATGTCTACATGTCCTGATGGAGTAGCTATATGTCTACATGTCCTGATGGAGTAGCTACATGTCTACATGTCCTGATGGAGTAGCTACATGTCCTGATGGAGTAGCTACATGTCTACCTGTCCTGGTGGAGTAGCTACATGTCTACCTGTCCTGGTGGAGTAGCTACATGTCTACCTGTCCTGATGGAGTAGCTACATGTCTACATGTCCTGATGGAGTAGCTATATGTCTACATGTCCTGATGGAGTAGCTACATGTCCTGATGGAGTAGCTACATGTCCTGATGGAGTAGCTACATGTCCTGATGGAGTAGCTACATGTCCTGATGGAGTAGCTACATGTCCTGATGGAATACCTACATGTCCTGATGGAGTAGCTACATGTCTACATGTCCTGATGGAGTAACTACATGTCTACATGTCCTGATGGAGTAGCTACATGTCTACATGTCCTGATGGAGTAGCTACATGTCTACATGTCCTGATGGAGTAGCTATATGTCTACATGTCCTGATGGAGTAGCTATATGTCTACATGTCCTGATGGAGTAGCTACATGTCTACATGTCCTGATGGAGTAGCTACATGTCTACATGTCCTGATGGAGTAGCTACATGTCTACATGTCCTGATGGAGTAGCTACATGTCTACATGTCCTGATGGAGTAGCTATATGTCTACATGTCCTGATGGAGTAGCTACATGTCTACATGTCCTGATGGTGTCGCTACATGTAAATGTTAAGAATAAGCAACTGACACATCAAATGACATCACTCCTCAGCTCTGTTCACAGACTTCAAATGAAATGGAGATGTTGTTTCACTAGCTTGTGGTTCAGAGAGAGAGAGAGATAGTGGGAAGGCTTGGTAACAGTAGTTTGTGGTTCAGAGAGAGAGAGAGATAGTGGGAAGGCTTGGTAACAGTAGCTTGTGGTTCAGAGAGAGAGAGAGATAGTGGGAAGGCTTGGTAACAGTAGCTTGTGGTTCAGAGAGAGAGATAGATAGTGGGAAGGCTTGGTAACAGTAGCTTGTGGTTCAGAGAGAGAGAGAGAGAGATAGATAGTGGGAAGGCTTGGTAACAGTAGCTTGTGGTTCAGAGAGAGAGAGAGAGATAGTGGGAAGGCTTGGTAACAGTAGCTTGTGGTTCAGAGAGAGAGAGAGATAGTGGGAAGGCTTGGTAACAGTAGCTTGTGGTTCAGAGAGAGAGAGAGAGAGTGGGAAGGCTTGGTAACAGTAGCTTGTGGTTCAGAGAGAGAGAGAGAGATAGTGGGAAGGCTTGGTAACAGTAGCTTGTGGTTCAAAGAGAGAGATAGATAGATAGTGGGAAAGCTTGGTAACAGTAGCTTGTGGTTCAGAGAGAGAGAGAGAGATAGTGGGAACGCTTGGTAACAGTAGCTTGTGGTTCAGAGAGGGAGAGAGAGAGATAGTGGGAAGGCTTGGTAACAGTAGCTTGTGGTTCAGAGAGAGAGAGAGATAGATAGTGGGAAGGCTTGGTAACAGTAGCTTGTGGTTCAGAGAGAGAGAGAGATAGTGGGAAGGCTTGGTAACAGTAGCTTGTGGTTCAGAGAGAGAGAGAGATAGTGGGAAGGCGTGGTAACCGTAGCTTGTGGTTCAGAGAGAGAGAGATAGTGGGAAGGCTTGGTAACAGTAGCTTGTGGTTCAGAGAGAGAGAGAGATAATGGGAAGGCTTGGTAACAATGCTGAGAAGTTGGCTGAAATGCACAGCCTCCCTCCTGAGCTCCAAGAGTCCCTGAACACTCTTATGGATTCTCTCAAACAGCTAGGAATTTTTCGGGGTGTTTGACAAATAACGGTTTTCACCTCTCTCTTTCCTTTTGTCTCCTCTCCTCTTTCTCCCACCACGGCTATTTGTCTTGCACACAATACTCCTTTTCTCCACCCAGAACAATGTGTTTGTTCTCTTCCATTGCACCCTCTCTCTCCACTCCTCCATCTCTGTGTCGCTCTCTACCCCTCCATACCTTGTTTGGTGCTTTCTGTGACATCTCGGGCTGTGCGAGGGCACGAGGGAGCGAGGGAGCGAGGGACAGGCCCTACCATTGTCCTCATCTGAACCCACAGAATATGAGTGTTTTTCTTGAGGCACAGGACCAGCAAGCGTTGGCCAATAACCTTTAGATAAATGGACTTGATGATGTCAGGCCAGCTTTATCACCCTAGCGGAGTACCTAATGGTGCCTTATCCACTACATAGTTCACTACGGGCCCTGGTCAAAAGTAGTGCACTATATAGTGTATAGGGTGCCATTTGGGATGCAGACAGCCAGCCCCATGTTCTTTCCACAGTCTCCACTGTCACTTTATTGTAATATATTATTGAATACAATAGACCTGCATGTCTCGTCAATGCAATCTACCAAGACCATATTAAGCCTAATCCTATTTCTATTCATATTCCACCATTATTGAAATAATTGTTTTTTTAATCCTGATTTGCCGTCTCCAAGCTGGAGGATATTCTGGAGTTGTCGACTGTGTGTTCCCATGGCTGCTTGTGGCACTCTGGGCTTTGGATGGATACATCTCCTTTCTCCCGTTAGCTTTTAGTTTGGGAGCAGAATCTTGGCCTGTATTCATAAAGCGTCTAAAGAGTAGGTGTGCTGATCCAGGATCAGGTGCCCCCTGTCCATGTAATCTTATTCATTATGATCTAAAAGGCCGAAACTGATCCTAGATCAGCAATTCTACTCTGACTGAGGCGCTTTGTTAATATTGGCCCAGGGTGTTGATGGTGTTTGTGTTGTGATTAGTCCACAGCAGTGGTTGTTTTCCCCAGTGTTTCTTGGCGTAGGCCCACACTGCTGCTCCTCTGAGGGACTGACTGTCTGGCAACTCCTTTGGATCACTTCTTTGGACATTAGCTAAATGACCAGATGCCTCTGTCACTCTGGTCTCTGGCCTCTGTCTGTCCCTCTGTCTCTCTGTCCCTCTATCTCTCTTTCCCTCTGTCACTATGTCCCTTTGTCTCTCTCTCCCCCTGTCTCTCCCTCTGCCTCTCTCTCTGTCTCTCTCCCTCCCCCTGTCTCTCCCCCTGTCTCCTCCCCTGCCTCTCTCTCTCCCTCTGTCTCTCTGTCTCTCTCCCTCTGTCTCTCTCTCCCTCTGTCTTTTCCTCTGCCTCTCTCTCTGCCTCTGCCTCTCCCTCTGCCTCTGCCTCTCCCTCTGCCTCTGTCTCTCCTTCTACCTCTCTCTCTGGCCTCTCTCTCTCCCTCTGCCTGTCTCTCTGTCTCTCCTTCTACCTCTCTCTCTGGCCTCTGTATCTCCCTCTGCCTCTCTCTCTGTCTCTCTCTGGCCTCTCTCTTTCCCTCTACCTCTGTCTCTCCTTCGACCTCTCTCTCTGGCCTCTGTCTCTCTCTCCCTCTGGCCTCTGTTTCCCTCCCTCCATCTTTCCTCGTGACCAGAAAGTATTGTCTGTGCCCAAATAGCACCCTATTCCCTGTGTAATGCACTACTTTTGACCTTGACCCATCAGGAAAAGCCAGTGTGCCATTTGGGACAAAGCCTCGGCCTCCCGCCACCTCCCACCAGCCCTAAAGACGCTAACCAGATCCCTCTAACCCTCCGACCCGGCCAGTCCAAGACATTCCACTGGTGCCCTTCTACCAACATGCCTGGTAATTATCCCACTGTCTGGCTCTGTTCAACCCAGACACTGTAGACAACTGGCTCTGTTCAACCCAGACACTGTAGACAACTGGCTCTGTTACACCCAGACACTGTAGACAACTGGCTCTGTTACACCCAGACACTGTAGACAACTGGCTCTGTTACACCCAGACACTGTAGACAGCTGGCTCTGTTCAACCCAGACACTGTAGACAACTGGCTCTGTTAAACCCAGACACTGTAGACAACTGGCTCTGTTAAACCCAGACACTGTAGGCAACTGGCTCTGTTAAACCCATACACTGTAGACAACTGGCTCTGTTACACCCAGACACTGTAGACAGCTGGCTCTGTTACACCCAGACACTGTAGACAACTGGCTCTGTTCAACCCAGACACTGTAGACATCTGGCTCTGTTCAACCCAGACACTGTAGACAACTGGCTCTGTTCAACCCAGACACTGTAGACAGCTGGCTCTGTTCAACCCAGACACTGTAGACAACTGGCTCTGTTCAACCCAGACACTGTAGACAACTGGCTCTGTTCAACCCAGACACTGTAGACAGCTGGCCTGTTACACCCAGACACTGTAGACAACTGGCTCTGTTACAACCCAGACACTGTAGACAACTGGCTCTGTTCAACCCAGACACTGTAGACAGCTGGCTCTGTTAAACCCAGACACTGTAGACAACTGGCTCTGTTCAACCCAGACAATGTAGACAGCTGGCTCTGTTCAACCCAGACACTGTAGACAACTGGCTCTGTTCAACCCAGACACTGTAGACAACTGGCTCTGTTCAACCCAGACACTGTAGACAGCTGGCCTGTTACACCCAGACACTGTAGACAACTGGCTCTGTTACACCCAGACACTGTAGACAACTGGCTCTGTTCAACCCAGACACTGTAGACAGCTGGCCTGTTCAACCCAGACACTGTAGACAACTGGCTCTGTTCAACCCAGACACTGTAGACAGCTGGCTCTGTTACACCCAGACACTGTAGACAACTGGCTCTGTTACACCCAGACACTGTAGACAACTGGCTCTGTTCAACCCAGACACTGTAGACAGCTGGCTCTGTTAAACCCAGACACTGTAGACAACTGGCCTGTTTCACCCAGACACTGTAGACAGCTGGTCTGTTATACCCAGACACTGTAGACAGCTGGTCTGTTATACCCAGACACTGTAGACAGCTGGTCTGTTACACCTAAATGTGACTCCCAAATGGCACCCTTGGGAGGCAATTTGGGATATAGCCTGAGAGTTCTCCTTACCTCTTCTCTCTGTGTGTTGTTGATGGTCTTGCCTTACCACATGAGTGTTTTATCACTGCCTGCTGTGAGAAGGTTTCTCTCTCTCTCTCTCTCGCGCTCTCTCTCTCTCTCATTTCAATTTAAGGGCTTTATTGGCATGGGAAAAACATATGTTTAGATTGCCAAAGCAAGTGAAATAGATGATAAACAAAAGTGAAATATGAAATAAACAATAAAAAATGAACAGTAAACATTACACTTACAAAGGTTCCAAAAGAATAAAGACATTTCAAATATAACATTATGTATATATACAGTGTTGTAACGATGTGCAAATAGTTAAAGTACAAAAGAGAATATATAAATATGGGTTGTATTTATAATGATGTTTGTTCTTCACTGGTTAACCTTTTCTTGTGGCAACAGGTCACAAATCTTGCTGCTGTGATGGCAAACTGTGGTATTTCACCCAGTAGATATGGGAGTTTATCAAAATTGGATTTGTTTTTGAATTCTTTGTGGATCTGTGTAATCTGAGGGAAATATGTCTCTCTAATATGGTCATACATTGGGCAGGAGGTTAGGAAGTGCAGCTCAGTTCCCACCTCATTTTGTGGGCAGTGAGCACATAGCCTGTCTTCTCTTGAGAGCCAGGTCTGCCTACGGCGGCCTTTCTCAATAGCAAGGCTATGCTCACTGAGTCTGTACATAGTCAAAGCTTTCCTTAAGTTTGGGTCAGTCACAGTGGACAGGTATTCTGCCGCTGTCTACTCTCTGTTTAGGGACAAATAGCATTACAGTTTGTTCTGTTTTTTGGTCAATTCTTTCCAATGTGTCAAGTAATTATCTTTTAGTTTTCTCATGATTTGGTTGAGTCTAATTGTGTTGCTGTCTGGTCTGTTTGTGTTTGCGAACAGAGCCCCAGAACCAGCTTGCTTAAGGGACTCTTCCCCAGGTTCATTTCTCTGTAGGTGATGGCTTTGTTAAGGAAGGTTTGGGAATCTCTTCCTTTTAGGTGGTTGCAGAATTTAACGTCTCTTTTCTGGATTTTGATAATCAGCGGGTATCGGCCTAATTCTGCTCTGCATCCATTTATTTGGTGTTTTACATTGTACACAGAGGATAATTTTGGAGAATTCTGCATGCAGTCTCAATTTGGTGTTTGTCCCATTTTGTGAATTCTTGCCCAGCTAGCAATGAGGAATCAGCCCTCATCTTGGGGGCTGGAACTAATGGGCCTGGAATCAAAATGAATGACTCCAGAATCAGGCCGTTACCGTCTACCGGAATTCAGCCGACCTTGACGGCACCAGAAACCCCCAGAAGAGGCCTGATGCAAATTTAAATAAATTGATTCACAATTACCTGATTTAGTCATTTTAAATATGACTATTTACATTTTATACATAAAAATTGTACCTATCCACGAAGAAAAAAAATGATGTCGGAGGAAACACCATACGCTTGGTGACTGTGTCAGCGTGCATGCGCCTGGCCCACCAGAGGATGTGCTACAGCGCGATGGGGACAAGGACAAACCCTTCCCTAACTCGGCTCGGTGCGGAGCCCCAAGTAATACATTTGGGCCAGATAACTCACACCGGAATCGTCCCGAGCTCAATCCCCACATCCTTGACATAAGTAATACTGACTCTCAGCCGAGTGCCCCAACTCTCAGCCGGAATCGGCCCAGATCCACTGTGCTAGCTGGGTGGATGGTGAGCGGACCCCAGACCTCACAACCATAAAGGGCAACGGGTTCTATAACTGATTCATGTACGTATGTTTAGCCAGCTCCTAATTGGTATGTCGAATATTATGTTCCTTTTGATGGAATAGAAGGCCCTTCTTGCCTTGTCTCTCAGATCATTCACAGCTTTGTGGAAGTTACCTGTGGCGCTGAAGTTTAGGGCAAGGTATGTATAGTTTTTTGTGTGCTCTAGGGCAACAGTGTCTAGATGCAATTTTTATTCGCTGTCCTGGCAACGGGACCTTTTTTGGAACACCATTATTTTTGTCTTACTGAGATTTACTGTCAGGGCCCAGGTCTGGCAGAGTCTGTACAGAAGATCTAGGTGCTGCTGTAGGCCCTCCTTGGTTGGTGACAGAAGCACCAGATCATCAGCAAAGAGTAGATATTTGACTTCAGATTCTAGTAGGGTGAGGCTGGGGTGCTGCAGACTGTTCTAGTGCCCTAGACCTCACAACCATAAAGGTCTCTCTCTCTCTCTCTCTCTCTCGCTCTCTCGCTCTCTTGGTCTCTCTCTTTGTCTCTCTGTCTCTCTCTCTCTGTCTCTCTCTCTCTGTCTCTCTCTCTTCTCTGTCTCTGTCTCTCTCTCTCTCTGTCTCTCTCTGTCTTTCCTGCTTCTTTCGCTCTCTCTGTCCTGTCTCTCTCTTGCTCTGCTGTCTCTTCTCTTGCTCATCTCTTTGGTCTCTCGTCTTTGTCTCTCTGTCTCTCTCTCTCTCTCTTCTCTGTCTCTCTCTTCCTCCCTCTTCTCTTCTCTCTCTCTCTCATCGGTCTCTGCGCTCTCTGCCTGTCCTCTCTCTCGTCCTCTCTTGTCTCTCTCGTTCTGTCTCTGCTTCTGTCCTCTCTCTCTGTCTCTCCATGTCTCTCTCTTGTCTTCTCCTCTCTCGTGGTCTCTCTCTCATGTCTCTGTCTCTT
>NC_034203.2:39045885-39173385 GCF_002021735.2 Oncorhynchus kisutch
GAGAGAGAGAGAGAGAGGAGAGAGAGAGAGAGAGAGCGAGAGAAAAAAGGAAGGAAGACTTGGGACCTTTGTTTTCCATTCCTCTCTCCACATCTCGGTGAAAGTGCAGGGAGAGGAAAAACCGGGGAATGATGGACAGGGTTACACTGACCTCGTTAGAGACAGCCCCCCCCCCCCCACCTTCTAATCAAGGACTGATTTAGACCTGGGACACCAGGTGGGTGCAATTAACTATCAGGTAGAACAGAAAACCTTAAGTACCCGGGACCTCCAGACTCGAATTTGAATACCCCTGTCCTGTCCTATCACACACAGGAAATTACATCATTCTGGGACAATACATGATGTGGTAAAGAGTGCGGTGTACATTGTTGTACATCTGAGGTGTAGGTGGAGAGAGGGAGGAATGGGCCGGGCCGTGGAGAGAGAGAGGGGTGTGGTTGGCTATAAACCCTGGGACAGTAGAGTTCTGTTGTTATCCTCTGTCCTGGCACCCTGCATCACTCTGTCCTATCTCTCCATCCTTCTCCATCGCTACAGAGTGGGACTCCTCCATCTGCAACATCCCTTTAGGAACCCAAAGAGTCAGGAACCATGCTGACCATTTTGGCGCTAGCATCGGTCATACTGCTTGGAATAGGTAAAAAGTGTGTTTGTTTTGTCTTCATATATCCTTCTCTAATTATAAGGCCACTGTAATGTGAAGTGTAACTGCGCTCAATTTCTTTGATTTATGGTTTAAAAAAAGAAGTTACTTCTAGTATGTTAATTCTATGACTAAACCTTCTAATTTGATTTGTGAATTGTGCTGCCAGACCTTTATCAACATCTGGGTTAAAGGTCAAAGAGCACATAGGGTCAGTTACACAATTTGAATAAATAACAGATATGATGAATGATCTCCTATGCTATACACAGGCTTGGTATTTCATTATCAGCTTTATGTTGAATTAATCCCATCGGTCGCTGACTCTGGGTGACTCTGGGTGACTCTGGGTGACTCTGGGTGACTCTGGGTGACTCTGGCTGACTCTGGCTGACTCTGGGTGACTGGCTGACTCTGGGTGACTGGCTGACTCTGGCTGACTCTGGCTGACTCTGGCTGACTCTGGCTGACTCTGGCTGACTCTGGGTGACTCTGGGTGACTCTGGGTGACTCTGGGTGACTCTGGGTGACTCTGGGTGACTCTGGTGACTCTGGGTGACTCTACTCTGGGTGACTCTGGGTGACTGATATTGGTAGATATTAATTAAAGGGAAGGCAAGTAAAGGAAACCTGTCAGATGATTGGTTGGTCTTGTAATCCATTGTTATGTGGATGTTATATTGTTGTGACGGAATTCCATAAGGCTCACAAAGTCAGAGTGAGGGTATCAATGTTGGGACTCACTCTGAGACAGTGTGTTGACAGCATTTTTACACTTTGAGCAGAGATTCTTCTTCTTCCCCCTGATTTTTACAGCTTTGTCAAAATCTTTATTAAAAACGTCAAGTCTTATTCCATTGACATGTTCTCTGCTGGCTGACATTAGTTATTCAAGGACGCTGGAGTTGTGATCTGCTGAGAGTTTCAGCCTGTGAACATTTTTATGTATATACACTACCGTTCAAACATTTGGGGTCCCTTAGACATGTCCTTGTTTTTGAAACAAATGCAACATTTTTGTCCATTAAAACAACATCTAATTGATCAGAAATACAGTGTAGACATTGTTAATGTTGTAAATGACTATTGTAGCTGGAAATGGCAGATTTTTTATGGAATATCTACATAGGCGTACAGAGGCCCATTATCAGCAACCATCACTCCTGTGTTCCAATGGCACGTTGTGTTAGCTAGTCCAAGTTTATCATTTAATTCTTTTTTTTGATCATTAGAAAACACTTTTGCAATTATGTTAGCACAGCTAAAAACTGTTGTCCTGATTAATGAAGCAATAAAACTGGTCTTCTTGAGACTAGTTGGATATCTGGGGCGGCAGGGTAGCCTAGTGGTTAGACTGAAAGGTTGCAAGTTCGAATCCCCGAGCTGACAAGGTACAAATCTGTCGTTCTGTCCCTGAACAGGCAGTTAACCCACTGTTCCTAGGCCATCATTGAAAATAAGAATGTGTTCTTAACTGACTTGCCTAGTTAAATAAAGGTAAAATTAAAATAAAAATCTAGAGCATCAGCATTTGTGGGTTCGATTACAGGCTCAAAATGGCCAGAAACAAATAACTTTCTTCTGTAACTCGTCAGTCTATTCTTGTTCTGAGAAATGAAGATTATTCCGTGCCAAGAAACTGCGAGTTCGCTCGCTTCAGAAGCTTCTGGAGAACATTCGACTTCCCTCCGTCCCCATTGGACCCACCATAGCTGTGAGGAACCAATGAGCAGTCTCTGTTTTGCTTGGGGCCGTGGGATTGGTTCATGGCGTTGAGTAGGAGGTTCTCTCTTGCCAGAATAGAAAGAGGAGTGGGAGGCCCCGGTGCACAAATAAGCAAGAGGACAAGTACATTAGAGTGTCTAGTTTGAGAAACAGACGCCTCACAAGTCCTCAACTGGCAGCTTCATTAAATAGTACCCGCAAAACACCAGTCTCAACAGTGAAGAGGCGACTCCAGGATGCTGGCCTTCTAGGCAGAGTTGCAAAGAAAAAGCCATATCTCAGACTGAACAATGAAAAGAAAAGATTAAGACGGGCAAAAGAACACAGACACTGGACAGAGGAACTCTGCACTGTATTTCTGATCAATTTAATGTTATTTTTAACGGACAGAAATGGTGCTTTTCTTTCAAAAACAAAGACATTTCTAAGTGACCCCAAACTTTTGAACGGGAGTGTACACTGTATAGTGTCTGACAGGATTTGTGTGCGAGTCAGTATCTTGAATCAAAAGAAATTCCTAATACCCCAAAATACTAGGGATAATAATTGATGATAGCAATGTTTGTAAATGTCATTACATTGGTGGTGGTTAATGTACTGTGTCATGTATTACATTTACTATATTAGTTTTATATAGATTTTTATTGCAAATATGGAATTTACATTCATATTTCAAGGACACAACATAGAAAAATAACCTATGGATATTTATATTCTGTGGATAGTTTTTGTTATGCTGTGCTTTTTAGTTAGTATCAATCAACTCCAATCCTTGTTGCCTGCCATCATGGTGTCCTTGGATAAACATGGTGTCCTTGGATAAACATGGTGTCCTTGGATAAACATGGTGTCCTTGGATAAACATGGTGTCCTTGGATAAACATGGTGTCCTTGGATAAACATGGTGTCCTTGGATAAACATGGTGTCCTTGGATAAACATGGTGTCCTTGGATAAACATGGTGTCCTTGGATAAACATGGTTGTCCTTGGATAAACATGGTGTCCTTGGATAAACATGGTGTCCTTGGATAAACATGGTGTCCTTGGATAAACATGGTGTCCTTGGATAAACATGGTGTCCTTGGATAAACATGGTGTCCTTGGATAAACATGGTGTCCTTGGATAAACATGGTGTCCTTGGATAAACATGGTGTCCTTGGATAAACATGGTGTCCTTGGATAAACATGGTGTCCTTGGATAAACAGTGGTTGTGTGTGTGTATGGATTTTGAAGTGATTATAAATGGTTTTGAAACCGAAGAAAAAGGTTGAAAATAACATGTCTATTCCACTAGGTCTACTTGTCTGTCTTTTCAAAGTAAATGAAATGGTCCATCCACACCACACTAGTTTTGAAGGTTGTGTTGGTTTATTGATGTGAATACAAGGGGTTTGGAACGATAGACTCGACAATAGTCTTGGAAGGATAGTCTTGAAAAAAACACCTTGCAACTCAAAAACATTCTCTACTCCACTCAATCCTGTTGTCGTTGTCTTATTTCCCAGGGACAAAGTTGTGGCATGTGCAGCTAAGATTCTGATTTAATTAACCCTGTGTGCCCCAGTCCTCTTTATCCTCTTGTCTATTTTTATAGTATTGTCCTTTTAAATCCCCAGAAAAATAGTTTTGAACCGTTGCAGCGCTGATCTTTCGTGTTTTATATTTTTTTTATTGAAAGTGCCATGAAAGTGAACAATGGTGAAACATACACAGATAGATGGAATGCTACAATGGTGAAACATACACAGATAGATGGAATGCTACAATGGTGAAACATACACACATAGATGGAATGCTACAATGGTGAAACATACACACATAGATGGAATGCTACAATGGTGAAACACACACATAGATGGAATGCTACAATGGTGAAACAGACACATAGATGGAATGCTACAATGGTGAAACAGACACATAGATGGAATGCTACAATGGTGAAACAGACACATAGATGGAATGCTACAATGGTGAAACAGACACATAGATGGAATGCTACAATGGTGAAACATACACACATAGATGGAATGCTACAATGGTGAAACATACACACATAGATGGAATGCTACAATGGTGAAACATACACACATAGATGGAATGCTACAATGGTGAAACATACACACATAGATGGAATGCTACAATGGTGAAACATACACACATAGATGGAATGCTACAATGGTGAAACATACACACATAGATGGAACGCTACAATGGTGAAACAGACACACATAGATGGAATGCTACAATGGTGAAACATACACACATAGATGGAATGCTACAATGGTGAAACATACACACATAGATGGAATGCTACAATGGTGAAACATACACACATAGATGGAATGCTACAATGGTGAAACAGACACATAGATGGAATGCTACAATGGTGAAACAGACACATAGATGGAATGCTACAATGGTGAAACAGACACATAGATGGAATGCTACAATGGTGAAACATACACACATAGATGGAATGCTACAATGGTGAAACATACACACATAGATGGAATGCTACAATGGTGAAACATACACACATAGATGGAATGCTACAATGGTGAAACAGACACATAGATGGAATGCTACAATGGTGAAACAGACACATAGATGGAATACTACAATGGTGAAACATACACACATAGATGGAATGCTACAATGGTGGAACATACACACATAGATGGAATGCTACAATGGTGAAACAGACACACATAGATGGAATGCTACAATGGTGAAACATACACACATAGATGGAATGCTACAATGGTGAAACACACACACATAGATGGAATGGTGATGGGGTAAAAAAATAAGTGTGAAAAGAGGTTATTATGTGTGTTTATCTTTCTCATTTAACCCCATCTTTAACCCCTATAGTGCCCCAACAGTCGGAGGCCATCGTCATCTACACGGGCTGGGAGCGTCACGCCCTGGTGGGGTCAGACATCCGTCTGTCATGTTCATTCTTCTCCTGGCGCTGGACTTCCGATGACGTCACCTTCTCCTGGAGCTACCGTGCCGACGGAGCCAGGGACAGCATCTCTGTATATAACCTCCTCTTCTTTATCAATCCATCCTCTATCACTCCATTATCCTCCTCTATCCTTCTCTATCACTCCATTTTCTATCACTCCATTCTCTATCACTCCAATATCCTCCTATATCCTTCTCTATCACTCCATTATCCTCATCTATCCTTCTCTATCACTCCATTCTCCTCCTCTATCACTCCATTATCCTCCACTATCCTTCTCTATCACTCCATTATCCTCCTATATCCTTCTCTATGACTCCATCCTCTATCACTCCATTATCCTTCTCTATCACTCCATCCTCTATCACTCCATTCTCTATCACTCCAATATCCTCCTTTATCCTTCTCTATCACTCCATTCTCTATCACTCCATTATCCTCATCTATCCTTATCTATCACTCCATTATCTATCACTCCATTATCCTCCTATACCTTCTCCATCACTCCATTATCTATCACTCCATTATCCTCCTTTATCTTTCTCTATCACTCAGTCCTCATCTCCTTCTCATTGTACTCATCTCCTCATCTCACCCTGACTAGAGCCCTGGTCAAAAGTAGTACACTAAATAGGGAATAGGGTGCTATTTAGGATGCAAACTTTCACTCGGTTCTCATCTCCTTCTCATTCCCGTCCTCTCACCTGGTGCCAGCTCTTTCGTTTCAGTCTCTCTCACCTAATCTGACTGTTTCCATCGTATTATGTCTCTCTCCTCGTCGTGACTTGCCCTCCATGGCTCCCAATCTCCCCCTTCTATCCCCCCGTCTCTCTCTCTCTCCTATTCTCATTATCTATCTCCTTCTCTCCTCCGCTTTCATCTACCTCTTGCCTCCCTCTGAAATAATATCACTTCCTTCCTTCTCACTCCTCTCCAAAAACAGTTAATGAACTTTACTTTACAAGCCTCTTCTTTTAACACATTTCATCTCACACTACTATATGGGCTGGTCTAAAATGGCACCTTAGTATTCCCTAATTTTAACCTTTACCAATACAAAAGTAGTTCACTACATAGGGAATAGGGTGCCATTTTGGATTCAACCTTAGCCTAGATGTAAAACCACACAAGAAAGAAACTGAATGTCTTCCCTGTTCCAGGTCTTCCACTACACTGGTGGATCCCCCTATGTGGACAACAAGGGACCGTTCAGAGACAGGCTGGAGTTTGTGGGGAACCCTGGTCGCCGGGACGGATCCATCCTACTCAAGAACCTGGACTACGGAGACAACGGCACCTTCACCTGTGATGCCAAGAACCCGCCTGACATAGTAGGACGCGCCTCCAGTGTCAGACTGCTGGTCTTTGAAAAAGGTGAGAGCATAGAATTACTAGCCTGAGGATCAGTCTGTTTGTCACACTCCATGCTTTGGCCTGACAAGTAGTGGCAAAGGAGCGGCATAATGGCACAAACAGATCTGGGACCGGGTTCTAGAATTACATAGATACAGTTCCTAAAATAGATACTGGCATCCTAGTAACATGCCTAATAAATCCATCTGCCATCTTGGTCAGGAAAACTTCAATTCTACAAACGGGATCAAATTCTATCTAGGTTTATACAGACAGGTCTATTTCATCAACCACTGTAGTGAATTAAAGGGTCCGTCGTCACAATCAGAAGCAGCGCTGTGCCACAATCATCCAGAATCATGATCAGAATTCTAAATCAGACTGCACACTTAAGCAAGCCCTTATTTGTGCTAATATGTTGTTTAATGTCAGTGTTTTCTTGTCTTCTTCATATTTCTCTCCATCCCTCCCCCTCTCTTTCTCTCCATCCATCCCTCCCCCTCTCTTTCTCTCCATCCCTCCCCCTCTCTTTCTCTCCATCCCTCCCCCTCTCTTTCTCTCCATCCCTCCCCCTCTCTTTTTCTCCACCCCCTTCCCTTCACTCTCTCAGTTCCCATCCAGGCCGGAGTGATCACAGGGGCCATCATCGGTGCGGTGCTGGGTCTGTTGGTGCTCGTCGTGGTCATCTACTATCTCATGAGGTTCCTGGTGGCCCGCAGAGTCTTCAACCTCAGTGTCAGGTCAGTGTCCCTATGCCCGGGTCTGGGGCCCAACCTTGAGCTCGTTCTGTATGGCTTAGCTGTCACTAGGTGGTATTTTTCTGAATTGATTTTTATTTTTTATTTTATTTCACCTTTATTTAACCAGGTAGGCTAGTTGAGAACAAGTTCTCATTTGCAACTGCGACCTGGCCAAGATAAAGAGAGATAATGAAAGTGCAGAAAGTTAGGGACATGTTGAATCAAAGCTAGCCATGTGTGTCAGATAGAGAGAGATAATGAAAGTGTAGAAAGTTAGGGACAGATTGAATCAAAGCTAGCCATGTGTGTCACAGAGAGAGAGATAATGAAAGTGCAGAAAGTTAGGGACAGGTTGTGTCAAAGCTAGCCATGTGTGTCAGAGGCTGAGGCATTGCCCATAGACCAGCCCTCTGCACAGGAAAGAAGTTGACCTGTATTGACACTTTACAGTCTATCTATGTTGCTGTGTCTCATAACCTAGCTGGAGAAACAGTGCTGTGCTCTTAGCAATAGCTATAAGACAGGCAGTACTATACTGGCACAGGAGCAGTACATCCCTATGACCACCGGGGGCAGAGGTTCTACATCCTCCTAACTTGGTTCTCTTTGTTTCCTCCAGCAAACATGGAAAGAAAGGGAAGGGTAAAGAGGGATCACAGCAGAGACAGGCAAGTCCTCTCAGCGTCTTCTCACTCACAATGACTACACAACGTTAGCATCTCACTCACAATGACTACACAACGTTAGTATCTCACTCACAACGACTACACAACGTTAGCATCTCACTCACAACGACTACACAACGTTAGCATCTCACTCAACGACTACACAACGTTAGCATCTCACTCACAATGACTACACAACGTTAGCATCTCACTCACAACGACTACACAACGTTTGCATCTCACTCACAATGACTACACAACGTTAGCATCTCACTCACAACGACTACACAACGTTAGCATCTCACTCACAATGACTACACAACGTTAGCATCTCACTCACAATGACTACACAACGTTAGTATCTCACTCACAATGACTACACAACGTTAGCATCTCACTCACAACGACTACACAACGTTAGCATCTCACTCACAACGACTACACAACGTTAGCATCTCACTCACAATGACTACACAACGTTAGCATCTCACTCACAACGACTACACAACGTTAGCATCTCACTCACAATGACTACACAACGTTAGCATCTCACTCACAACGACTACACAACGTTAGCATCTCACTCACAATGACTACACAACGTTAGCATCTCACTCACAACGACTACACAACGTTAGCATCTCACTCACAACGACTACACAACGTTAGCATCTCACTCACAATGACTACACAACGTTAGCATCTCACTCACAACGACTACACAACGTTAGTATCTCACTCACAACGACTACACAACGTTAGCATCTCACTCACAATGACTACACAACGTTAGCATCTCACTCACAATGACTACACAACGTTAGCATCTCACTCACAATGACTACACAACGTTAGCATCTCACTCACAAAGACTACACAACGTTAGCATCTCACTCACAACGACTACACAACATTAGCATCTCACTCACAACGACTACACAACGTTAGCATCTCACTCACAACGACTACACAACATTAGCATCTCACTCACAATGACTACACAACATTTGCATCTCACTCACAACGACTACACAACGTTAGCATCTCACTCACAACGACTACACAACGTTAGCATCTCACTCACAACGACTACACAACGTTAGCATCTCACTCACAACGACTACACAACGTTAGCATCTCACTCACAATGACTACACAACGTTAGCATCTCACTCACAATGACTACACAACGTTAGCATCTCACTCACAACGACTACACAACGTTAGCATCTCACTCACAACGACTACACAACGTTAGCATCTCACTCACAACAACTACACAACGTTAGCATCTCACTCACAACAACTACACAACGTTAGCATCTCACTCACAACGACTACACAACGTTAACATCTCACTCACAATGACTACACAACGTTAGCATCTCACTCACAACGACTACACAACGTTAGCATCTCACTAACAATGACTACACAACGTTAGCATCTCACTCACAATGACTACACAACATTAGCACAAAGTTAGCACCTCACTCACAACAACTACACATCGACAGTACCTCACTCACAACAACTACACAACGACAGTACCTCACTCACAACTACACAACGTTAGCATCTCACTCACAACGACTACACAACGTTAGCATCTCACTCACAATGACTACACAACGTTAGCATCTCACTCACAACGACTACACAACGTTAGCATCTCACTAACAATGACTACACAACGTTAGCATCTCACTCACAACGACTACACAACGTTAACATCTCACTCACAATGACTACACAACGTTAGCATCTCACTCACAACGACTACACAACATTAGCATCTCACTAACAATGACTACACAACGTTAGCATCTCACTCACAATGACTACACAACATTAGCACAAAGTTAGCACCTCACTCACAACAACTACACATCGACAGTACCTCACTCACAACAACTACACAACGACAGTACCTCACTCACAACTACACAACCTTAGCATCTCACTCACAATGACAACACAACGTTAGCATCTCACTCACAACAACTACACAACGACAGTACCTCACTCACAACTACACAACGTTAGCATCTCACTCACAATGACTACACAACGTTAGCATCTCACTCACAACAACTACACAACGACAGTACCTCACTCACAACAACTACACATCGACAGTACCTCACTCACAACAACAACAGCTCACAACTACAGCACAGCACAGTACAACACAAGTCATGTCAGAGTACAGCATCTACATAACAGCTCATACTATAACAACATGGTTACACACAGTACCAGAACGACACAGTACCAGAACCACACAGTACCAGAACCACACAGTACCAGAACCACACAGTACCAGAACGACACAGTACCAGAACCACACAGTACCAGAACGACACAGTACCAGAACGACACAGTACCAGAACCACACACAGTACCAGAACCACACAGTACCAGAACGACACAGTAACAGAACGACACAGTACCAGAACCACACAGTACCAGAACCACACAGTACCAGAACGACACAGTACCAGAACCACACAGTACCAGAACGACACAGTACCAGAACGACACAGTACCAGAACCACACAGTACCAGAACGACACAGTACCAGAACGACACAGTACCAGAACGACACAGTCCCAGAAACACTCAAGCTAAAGTACCACCCCTCCCATCTCTTATTCCCCCCCCCCCCCACCCCACCCCCTTCATTTTAAACCTCCTCAAAGGCAAGACAAACACAATGGGTAAATAGCTTTAAGGCATAATGATAATAACACAGAAGAGCAGCACTGTGAAATGGCTGAAGCAAGGTTCTGTTGTACAGTAATTCAATTCCCTGTGAATGGAACTGATTTGCTCTCAGTGGGAGAGAAAGGAGAATACGAGGGAGACCTGCTGATTCCACCTCCTTTGAGCCAAATGTAAATCACTGGCCCATTATTGGCTCACAGTTATCCCAAATTACACAGAGTCACACTGCGGATAAGTGCAGGGCTTGGGGATGGATAGCTCTTAGGCTGCGTCACCAAAATGGCACCCTGTTCCCTATACACTGCACTACTTTGGACCAGAATAGTGCACTATATAGGGAATAGGGTGCCATTTTGGGACATGACCTTAGTATTGGATTAATAAAACAGTCATTATTTCTTGTGTGCTGGGATTACCAGCAGTTCCTCCAGGGAGAATCAGGTTTTATTCTTTTGTGGGAAAGATTTCTTGTTAAATAGATGATGATGTATGACATGCTGTTAAACTACAAACACCTAAAGACCTATTATTATTATCGATCAATTCAGCTCAATCTAAAAACTGAAATGAACTAAGACGTATTAACGGAGGTAGTCAAGGGAATAGGTTTGCAAAATTCGGATAACTTGAAAAAATAAATATCCAGGAATTTTGGGAAAACCTGGACATTTTGGGAAATTTTACAGAATTATATACAACCTTGCCAGGGAAAATGTGGCTTGTTGTCACTTTCTTATAGCATTGTTCAGAAACATACATATAAAAGCACGTATGCAGCTAGCGAATATACTGTAGCACTGGGTCATGGGCATGCGGCTGGAGGTCAGCACAGTATCAGGGGTTAGAGGCAGGGTTATATAGCACTGGGTCATGGGCATGCGGCTGGAGGTCAGCACAGTATCAGGGGTTAGAGGCAGGGTTCTATAGCACTGGGTCATGGGCATGCGGCTGGAGGTCAGCACAGTATCAGGGGTTAGAGGCAGGGTTCTATAGCACTGGGTCGTGGGCATGCGGCTGGAGGTCAGCACAGTATCAGGGGTTAGAGGCAGGGTTATATAGCACTGGGTCATGGGCATGTGGCTGGAGGTCAGCACAGTATCAGGGGTTAGAGGCAGGGTTCTATAGCACTGGGTCATGGGCATGTGGCTGGAGGTCAGCACAGTATCAGGGGTTAGAGGCAGGGTTATATAGCACTGGGTCATGGGCATGCGGCTGGAGGTCAGCACAGTATCAGGGGTTAGAGGCAGGGTTATATAGCACTGGGTCATGGGCATGTGGCTGGAGGTCAGCACAGTATCAGGGGTTAGAGGCAGGGTTATATAGCACTGGGTCATGGGCATGTGGCTGGAGGTCAGCACAGTATCAGGGGTTAGAGGCAGGGTTATATAGCACTGGGTCATGGGCATGTGGCTGGAGGTCAGCACAGTATCAGGGGTTAGAGGCAGGGTTATATAGCACTGGGTCATGGGCATGCGGCTGGAGGTCAGCACAGTATCAGGGGTTAGAGGCAGGGTTATATAGCACTGGGTCATGGGCATGCGGCTGGAGGTCAGCACAGTATCAGGGGTTAGAGGCAGGGTTATATAGCACTGGGTCATGGGCATGTGGCTGGAGGTCAGCACAGTATCAGGGGTTAGAGGCAGGGTTATATAGCACTGGGTCATGGGCATGTGGCTGGAGGTCAGCACAGTATCAGGGGTTAGAGGCAGGGTTATATAGCACTGGGTCATGGGCATGCGGCTGGAGGTCAGCACAGTATCAGGGGTTAGAGGCAGGGTTCTATAGCACTGGGTCATGGAGGTCAGCACAGTATCAGGGGTTAGAGGCAGGGTTCTATAGCACTGGGTCATGGGCATGCGGCTGGAGGTCAGCACAGTATCAGGGGTTAGAGGCAGGGTTATATAGCACTGGGTCATGGGCATGCGGCTGGAGGTCAGCACAGTATCAGGGGTTAGAGGCAGGGTTCTATAGCACTGGGTCATGGGCATGCGGCTGGAGGTCAGCACAGTATCAGGGGTTAGAGGCAGGGTTATATAGCACTGGGTCGTGGGCATGCGGCTGGAGGTCAGCACAGTATCAGGGGTTAGAGGCAGGGTTATATAGCACTGGGTCGTGGGCATGCGGCTGGAGGTCAGCACAGTATCAGGGGTTAGAGGCAGGGTTATATAGCACTGGGTCGTGGGCATGCGGCTGGAGGTCAGCACAGTATCAGGGGTTAGAGGCAGGGTTATATAGCACTGGGTCATGGGCATGCGGCTGGAGGTCAGCACAGTATCAGGGGTTAGAGGCAGGGTTATATAGCACTGGGTTGTGGGCATGTGGCTGGAGGTCAGCACAGTATCAGGGGTTAGAGGCAGGGTTATATAGCACTGGGTCATGGGCATGTGGCTGGAGGTCAGCACAGTATCAGGGGTTAGAGGCAGGGTTCTATAGCACTGGGTCATGGGCATGTGGCTGGAGGTCAGCACAGTATCAGGGGTTAGAGGCAGGGTTATATAGCACTGGGTCATGGGCATGTGGCTGGAGGTCAGCACAGTATCAGGGGTTAGAGGCAGGGTTATATAGCACTGGGTCGTGGGCATGTGGCTGGAGGTCAGCACAGTATCAGGGGTTAGAGGCAGGGTTATATAGCACTGGGTCATGGGCATGTGGCTGGAGGTCAGCACAGTATCAGGGGTTAGAGGCAGGGTTATATAGCACTGGGTTGTGGGCATGTGGCTGGAGGTCAGCACAGTATCAGGGGTTAGAGGCAGGGTTATATAGCACTGGGTCATGGGCATGCGGCTGGAGGTCAGCACAGTATCAGGGGTTAGAGGCAGGGTTCTATAGCACTGGGTCATGGGCATGTGGCTGGAGGTCAGCACAGTATCAGGGGTTAGAGGCAGGGTTATATAGCACTGGGTCATGGGCATGCGGCTGGAGGTCAGCACAGTATCAGGGGTTAGAGGCAGGGTTCTATAGCACTGGGTCGTGGGCATGCGGCTGGAGGTCAGCACAGTATCAGGGGTTAGAGGCAGGGTTATATAGCACTGGGTCATGGGCATGTGGCTGGAGGTCAGCACAGTATCAGGGGTTAGAGGCAGGGTTATATAGCACTGGGTCATGGGCATGCGGCTGGAGGTCAGCACAGTATCAGGGGTTAGAGGCAGGGTTCTATAGCACTGGGTTGTGGGCATGCGGCTGGAGGTCAGCACAGTATCAGGGGTTAGAGGCAGGGTTCTATAGCACTGGGTTGTGGGCATGCGGCTGGAGGTCAGCACAGTATCAGGGGTTAGAGGCAGGGTTCTATAGCACTGGGTCATGGGCATGCGGTTGGAGGTCAGCACAGTATCAGGGGTTAGAGGCAGGGTTCTATAGCACTGGGTCGTGGGCATGCGGCTGGAGGTCAGCACAGTATCAGGGGTTAGAGGCAGGGTTCTATAGCACTGGGTCGTGGGCATGCGGTTGGAGGTCAGCACAGTATCAGGGGTTAGAGGCAGGGTTCTATAGCACTGGGTCGTGGGCATGCGGTTGGAGGTCAGCACAGTATCAGGGGTTAGAGGCAGGGTTCTATAGCACTGGGTTGTGGGCATGCGGCTGGAGGTCAGCACAGTATCAGGGGTTAGAGGCAGGGTTATATAGCACTGGGTCGTGGGCATGCGGTTGGAGGTCAGCACAGTATCAGGGGTTAGAGGCAGGGTTCTATAGCACTGGGTCATGGGCATGCGGCTGGAGGTCAGCACAGTATCAGGGGTTAGAGGCAGGGTTATATAGCACTGGGTCGTGGGCATGCGGCTGGAGGTCAGCACAGTATCAGGGGTTAGAGGCAGGGTTCTATAGCACTGGGTCGTGGGCATGCGGTTGGAGGTCAGCACAGTATCAGGGGTTAGAGGCAGGGTTCTATAGCACTGGGTCGTGGGCATGCGGCTGGAGGTCAGCACAGTATCAGGGGTTAGAGGCAGGGTTATATAGCACTGGGTCGTGGGCATGCGGTTGGAGGTCAGCACAGTATCAGGGGTTAGAGGCAGGGTTATATAGCACTGGGTCGTGGGCATGCGGCTGGAGGTCAGCACAGTATCAGGGGTTAGAGGCAGGGTTATATAGCACTGGGTCGTGGGCATGCGGTTGGAGGTCAGCACAGTATCAGGGGTTAGAGGCAGGGTTATATAGCACTGGGTCGTGGGCATGCGGTTGGAGGTCAGCACAGTATCAGGGGTTAGAGGCAGGGTTCTATAGCACTGGGTCATGGGCATGCGGCTGGAGGTCAGCACAGTATCAGGGGTTAGAGGCAGGGTTCTATAGCACTGGGTCATGGGCATGCGGCTGGAGGTCAGCACAGTATCAGGGGTTAGAGGCAGGGTTCTATAGCACTGGGTCATGGGCATGCGGCTGGAGGTCAGCACAGTATCAGGGGTTAGAGGCAGGGTTATATAGCACTGGGTCGTGGGCATGCGGCTGGAGGTCAGCACAGTATCAGGGGTTAGAGGCAGGGTTATATAGCACTGGGTCATGGGCATGCGGCTGGAGGTCAGCACAGTATCAGGGGTTAGAGGCAGGGTTATATAGCACTGGGTCGTGGGCATGCGGCTGGAGGTCAGCACAGTATCAGGGGTTAGAGGCAGGGTTATATAGCACTGGGTCGTGGGCATGCGGCTGGAGGTCAGCACAGTATCAGGGGTTAGAGGCAGGGTTATATAGCACTGGGTCGTGGGCATGCGGCTGGAGGTCAGCACAGTATCAGGGGTTAGAGGCAGGGTTATATAGCACTGGGTCGTGGGCATGCGGCTGGAGGTCAGCACAGTATCAGGGGTTAGAGGCAGGGTTATATAGCACTGGGTCGTGGGCATGCGGCTGGAGGTCAGCACAGTATCAGGGGTTAGAGGCAGGGTTCTATAGCACTGGGTCGTGGGCATGCGGCTGGAGGTCAGCACAGTATCAGGGGTTAGAGGCAGGGTTATATAGCACTGGGTCGTGGGCATGCGGCTGGAGGTCAGCACAGTATCAGGGGTTAGAGGCAGGGTTCACTTCTAAACACATTTTTTGTTGAATTCCTGGTAATTTTACAATCTTTTCTTTAACCAAAAACAACAACAACAACAAAAAATTCCCCCCAAAATTTTGGGGATCAAAATAAATCACTCGCTGGTCAGTTTTGGACATGGGCCACCTGATGCTGACCACTGACCCATATCGTCTACTGCTAGCAGAACTCTATGGGCCCTGGTCAAATGCAGTACAGTCTTTTAGTAATAGTGTTAAATCCTCTGTATCCTGTGTATGTGAACAATAAACATTGATTTGATGTTTGTCAGAACTAGTCGACTGTATGGGGAATAGAGTGCTACTTGGGACGCACACACTGTCACATGACTGACAGTCAGTTGGAGTTGCAGTCAGCCTCACAACGCCCAGAGGTTGGCTGCATAAATACAACACAAAGCCAAAGGTTTCTGAAATATAAACTCTCCCCATGTGTGATTCATTTCTCCTCACTATGGCTGCTCTCTTTTAAACCTACAGTATGTTAACGCGTTTACAGGTTAAACCTACAGTATGTTTACAGGTTAAACCTACAGTATGTAAACACGTTTATAGGTTAAACCTACAGTATGGTTATAGGTTAAACCTACAGTATGTTTATAGGTTAAACCTACAGTATGTTTACAGGTTAAACCTACAGTATGTTTACAGGTTAAACCTACAGTATGTTTACAGGTTAAACCTACAGTATGTTTACAGGTTAAACCTACAGTATGTTTACAGGTTAAACCTACAGTATGTAAACAGATTTACAGGTTAACCTACAGTATGTTTACAGGTTAAACCTACAGTATGTTTACAGGTTAAACCTACAGTATGTTTACAGGTTAAACCTACAGTATGTTTACAGGTTAAACCTACAGTATGTTTACAGGTTAAACCTACAGTATGTTTACAGGTTAAACCTACAGTATGTAAACAGGTTTACAGGTTAAATCTACAGTATGTTTACAGGTTAAACCTACAGTATGTTACAGGTTAAACCTACAGTATGTAAACAGGTTAAACCTACAGTATGTTTACAGGTTAAACCTACAGTATGTTTACAGGTTAAACCTACAGTATGTTTACAGGTTAAACCTACAGTATGTTTACAGGTTAAACCTACAGTATGTAAACAGATTTACAGGTTAACCTACAGTATGTTTACAGGTTAAACCTACAGTATGTTTACAGGTTAAACCTACAGTATGTTTACAGGTTAAACCTACAGTATGTTTACAGGTTAAACCTACAGTATGTTTACAGGTTAAACCTACAGTATGTTTACAGGTTAAACCTACAGTATGTAAACAGGTTTACAGGTTAAACCTACAGTATGTTACAGGTTAAACCTACAGTATGTAAACAGGTTAAACCTACAGTATGTTTACAGGTTAAACCTACAGTATGTTTACAGGTTAAACCTACAGTATGTTAACTAACACGTTTACAGGGTTTTCATATGTAGGGTTTACTTACACTCTAAAACAGGCCTTAACTACGTCCCAAAAGTCATCCTATCCTACTTTTTACCAGAGCCCTTTGGGCCCCTAGACAAAATTAGTGCACTATACAGTATAGGGAATAGGGTGCCATTTGGGACACACATAGGGTTTTCATATATAGGGTATAGTTACAGTTGTAAAACGTCCCGTTTGATCAAAAAGGCCTTATTTAGTGCTATGCTGACTCGCCACAATGTTTATTCGCCACTGTATCTTCATTATTTCTGTTTGCTGTGCTTGCACAATGATATCTACGTCCCAAATGGCACCCTATTCCCTATATAGTGCACTACTTTTGACCAGAGCCTCTATAGTGCACTACTTTTGACCAGGGCCCTTTGGGGTGTATTTTAGTTATTTTTATTTTACCTTTATTTTAACGAGGGAGTCACCGTTACAGGGTACCATTCAAAAGTAGTGCACTATTATATAGGCAATAGGGTGCCATTTGGGATGCAGATATCGTGTGGCTTCTTCATTCACCATTACTAAGGGAGGGAGGAAGGGAGGTTGGGAGGGAGGTTGGGAGGGAGGGAGGTTGGGAGGGTGGGAGGGAGGTTGGGAGGGAGGGAGGTTGGGAGGGTGGGAGGGAGGGAGGTTGGGAGGGAGGGAGGTTGGGAGGGAGGGAGGGTGGTTGGGAGGGAGGATTGGAGGGAGGGAGGGTGGTTGGGAGGGAGGATTGGAGGGAGGGAGGGAGGGTGGTTGGGAGGGAGGGAGGGAGGGTGGTTGGGAGGGAGGGAGGTTGGGAGGGAGGGTGGTTGGGAGGGAGGTTGGGAGGGAGGTTGGGAGGGAGGATGGGAGGGAGGGAGGATGGGAGGGAGGGAGGATGGGAGGGAGGGAGGATGGGAGGGAGGGAGGTTGGGAGGGAGGGAGGGAGGATGGGAGGGAGGGATGATGGGGGGAGGGAGGGAGGAGGAACAGCTAGTAGCTGACTACCCTGGAGGCTGAAGCAACAGCATCACACAATCAGGCTGTACTGGAATGATAATACAGTGCATGTAATATTAATCCCAGCTAACGCACCATCCCCACCCATTCTCCTCCCCATCCCTACACTCCTTCCTCTCTCTCACTGACTCATTCACATTCTCTTCCTCCATCCCTACACTCCTTCCTCTCTCTCACTGACTCATTCACATTCTCTTCCCCATCCCTACACTCCTTCCTCTCTCTCACTGACTCATTCACATTCTCCTCCCCATCCCTACACTCCTTCCTCTCTCTCACTGACTCATTCACATTCTCCTCCCCATCCCTACACTCCTTCCTCTCTCTCACTGACTCATTCACATTCTCTTCCTCCATCCCTACACTCCTTCCTCTCTCTCACTGACTCATTCACATTCTCTTCCTCCATCCCTACACTCCTTCCTCTCTCTCACTGACTCATTCACATTCTCTTCCTCCATCCCTACACTCCTTCCTCTCTCTCACTGACTCATTCACATTCTCTTCCTCCATCCCTACACTCCTTCCTCTCTTTCACTGACTCATTCACATTCTCTTCCTCCATCCCTACACTCCTTCCTCTCTCTCACTGACTCATTCACATTCTCTTCCTCCATCCCTACACTCCTTCCTCTCTCTCACTGACTCATTCACATTCTCTTCCTCCATCCCTACACTCCTTCCTCTCTCTCACTGACTCATTCACATTCTCTTTATCCAGGCGCTGTCTCCCCCTTTCTTTCAGTCACACCTCCCTCCTTCTCCTGTCTGTCTATCCTTCGTCTTTTCTCTCCAGATGGCCGTGAGAAGCCCCTGTCTTTCTTTCTTTCTCTTGCTCTGTCTCTTTCTCCACAGGTGACCGGTTAGTCGTTAGCGTTTGGATCAGTTTATGTTTAACTGATCCATCCTCTAATCAATCTCTACCTCTCTATCTGTCTCTACCTCTCTCTACCTCTCTACCTCTCTCTACCTCTCTACCTGTCTACCTGTCTCTACCTCTCTACCTCTCTACCTCTCTCTCTACCTCTCTACCTCTCAATTCAATTCAATTCAAGGGCTCTACCTCTCTACCTCTCTCTACCTGTCTACCTGTCTACCTGTCTCTACCTCTCTACCTCTCTCTCTACCTCTCTCTACCTCTCTACCTGTCTACCTGTCTCTACCTCTCTACCTGTCTACCTGTCTCTACCTCTCTACCTCTCTCGCTACCTCTCTACCTCTCTCTACCTCTCTACCTCTCTCTACCTCTCTACCTGTCTACCTGTCTCTACCTCTCTACCTCTCTCTCTACCTCTCTATCTGTCTCTCTGTCTCTACCTCTCTCTCTACCTCTCTCTACCTCTCTCTCTACCTCTCTCTCTACCTCACTTCCTCTCTTTCTACCTCTCTATCTGTCTCTACCTCTCTCTCTACCTCTCTCTGTCTCTACCTCTCTCTCTACCTGTCTACCTGTCTCTCTACCTGTCTCCCTACCTGTCTCTCTACCTCTCTACCTGTCTCTATACCCATCTCTGTCTCTCTACCTCTCTACCTGTCTCTATACCCATCTCTACATGTCTCTCTACATGTCTCTCTACATGTCTCTCCACCTGCCTCTACCTGTCTCTATACCCATCTCTACATGTCTCTCTACATGTCTCTCTACCTGCCTCTACCTGTCTCTATACCCATCTCTAACTGTCTCTATACCCATCTCTACCCGTCTCTCTACCCGTCTCTCTACCCGTCTCTCTACCTGTCTCTCTACCCGTCTCTACCTCTCTACCTGTCTCTCTACCTGTCTCTACCTGTCTCTCTACCTGTCTCTACCCATCTCTCTACCTGTCTCTCTACCTCTCTACATGTCCCTATACCCATCTATACTTGTCTCTCTACTTCTCTACCTGTCTCTTCCTCTCTACTTCTCTCTGCCTGTCTCTCTGCCTGTCTCTCTGCCTGTCTCTCTGTCTGTCAGTGAGCTGTGTTAGTATTCAGGCAGGGACATAGCTCCTAAACCTCTCCCTAGTCACCTTCGGACTAATTTCTCTGTCTGTCAGTGAGCTGTGTTAGTATTCAGGCAGGGACATAGCTCCTACACCCCTCCCTAGTCACCTTCTGACTGATTTATCTGGCTGCATCCGAAATGGCACCCTGTTCCCTATGGGCACTGGTCAAAAGTAGTGCACTATATAGGTATGGGCACTGGTCAAAAGTTGTGCACTATATAGGTATGGGCACTGGTAAAAAGTAGTGCACTATATACGTATAGGCACTGGTAAAAAGTAGTGCACTATATAGGTATGGGCCCTGGTAAAAAGTAGTAACTCACTAACTACGAATTTGGTCAAATGTCTTTGATCTGTTGTAATGACACAAGAACAAGCCAGTTGATCAGAATATATCATGGAGTGTCAGAAATTGCTGTCTGTCTAGACAGAAAAATACTTTGAAGTCAGATTTACCCTTTGGTGTGCACTGCAGTAACAGGGTACAGGGTACCTACCCTGTCCATAGTCACTGTAACTAGAGCCATGTACCTACCCTGTACCCTGTCCATAGTCACTGTGACTAGAGCCATGTACCTACCCTGTACCCTGTCCATAGTCACTGTAACTAGAGCCATGTACCTACCCTGTACCCTGTCCATAGTCACTGTGACTAGAGCCATGTACCTACCCTGTACCCTGTCCATAGTCACTGTAACTAGAGCCATGTACCTACCCTGTACCCTGTCATAGTCACTGTGACTAGAGCCATGTACCTACCCTGTACCCTGTCCGTAGTCACTGTAACTAGAGCCATGTACCTACCCTGTACCATGTCCATAGCCACTATAACTAGAGCCATGTACCTACCCTGTACCCTGCCATAGTCACTGTAACTAGAGCCATGTACCTACCCTGTACCCTGTCCATAGTCACTGTAACTAGAGCCATGTACCAACCCTGTACCCTGCCATAGTCACTGTAACTAGAGCCATGTACCTACCCTGTACCCTGTCCATAGTCACTGTAACTAAAGCCATGTGCCTACCCTGTACCCTGTCCATAGTCACTATAACTAGAGATATGTACCTACCCTGTACCCTGTCCATAGTCACTGTAACTAGAGCCATGTACCTACCCTGTACCCTGTCCATAGTCACAGTAACTAGAGCCATGTACCTACCCTGTACCCTGTCCATAGTCACTGTATCTAGAGCCATGTACCTACCCTGTGCCCTGTCCATAGTCACTGTAACTAGAGCCATGTACCTACCCTGTACACTGTCCGTAGTCACTGTAACTAGAGCCATGTACCTACCCTGTACCCTGTCCATAGTCACTGTAACTAGAGCCATGTACCTACCCTGTACCCTGTCCATAGCTACTATAACTAGAGCCATGTACCTACCCTGTACCCTGTCCATAGTCACTATAACTAGAGCCATGTACCTACCCTGTACCCTGTCCATAGTCACTGTAACTAGAGCCATGTACCTACCCTGTACCCTGTCCATAGTCACTGTAACTAGAGCCATGTACCTACCCTGTACCCTGTCCATAGTCACTGTAACTAGAGCCATGTACCTACCCTGTACCCTGTCCATAGTCACTATAACTAGAGCCATGTACCTACCCTTTACCTTGTCCATAGTCACTGTAACTAGAGCCATGTACCTACCCTGTACCCTGTGCATAGTCACTGTGACTAGAGCCATGTACCTACCCTGTACCCTGTCCATAGCCACTATAACTAGAGCCATGTACCTACCCTGTACCCTGTCCATAGCCACTATAACTAGAGCCATGTACCTACCCTGTCCATAGTCACTGTAACTAGAGCCATGTACCCTATCCTGTACCCTGTCCATAGCCACTATAACTAGAGCCATGTACCTACCCTGTACCCTGTCCATAGCCACTATAACTAGAGCCATGTACCTACCCTGTACCCTGTCCATAGTCACTGTAACTAGAGCCATGTACCTACCCTGTACCCTGTCCATAGCTACTATAACTAGAGCCATGTACCTACCCTGTACCCTGTCCATAGTCACTGTAACTAGAGCCATGTACCTACCCTGTACCCTGTCCATAGTCACTGTAACTAGAGCCATATACCTACCCTGTACCCTGTCCATAGTCACTGTAACTAGAGCCATGTACCTACCCTGTACCCTGTCCATAGCCACTGTAACTAGAGCCATGTACCTACCCTGTACCCTGTCCATAGCCACTGTAACTAGAGCCATGTACCTACCCTGTACCCTGCCATAGTCACTGTAACTAGAGCCATGTACCTACCCTGTACCCTGCCATAGTCACTGTAACTAGAGCCATGTACCTACCCTGTACCCTGTCCATAGTCACTGTAACTAAAGCCATGTACCTACCCTGTACCCTGTCCATAGTCACTATAACTAGAGATATGTACCTACCCTGTACCCTGTCCATAGTCACTGTAACTAGAGCCATGTACCTACCCTGTACCCTGTCCATAGTCACAGTAACTAGAGCCATGTACCTACCCTGTACCCTGTCCATAGTCACTGTATCTAGAGCCATTTACCTACCCTGTGCCCTGTCCATAGTCACTATAACTAGAGCCATGTACCTACCCTGTACCCTGTCCATAGTCACTGTAACTAGAGCCATGTACCTACCCTGTACCCTGTCCATAGTCACTGTAACTAGAGCCATGTACCTACCCTGTACCCTGTCCATAGCTACTATAACTAGAGCCATGTACCTACCCTGTACCCTGTCCATAGTCACTATAACTAGAGCCATGTATCAACCCTGTACCCTGTCCATAGTCACTGTAACTAGAGCCATGTACCTACCCTGTACCCTGTCCATAGTCACTGTAACTAGAGCCATGTACCTACCCTGTACCCTGTCCATAGTCACTGTAACTAGAGCCATGTACCTACCCTGTACCCTGTCCATACTCACTATAACTAGAGCCATGTACCTACCCTTTACCTTGTCCATAGTCACTGTAACTAGAGCTATGTACCTACCCTGTACCCTGTCCATAGTCACTGTGACTAGAGCCATGTACCTACCCTGTACCCTGTCCATAGCCACTATAACTAGAGCCATGTACCTACCCTGTACCCTGTCCATAGCCACTATAACTAGAGCCATGTACCTACCCTGTCCATAGTCACTGTAACTAGAGCCATGTACCCTACCCTGTACCCTGTCCATAGCCACTATAACTAGAGCCATGTACCTACCCTGTACCCTGTCCATAGCCACTATAACTAGAGCCATGTACCTACCCTGTACCCTGTCCATAGTCACTGTAACTAGAGCCATGTACCTACCCTGTACCCTGTCCATAGCTACTATAACTAGAGCCATGTACCTACCCTGTACCCTGTCCATAGTCACTGTAACTAGAGCCATGTACCTACCCTGTACCCTGTCCATAGTCACTGTAACTAGAGCCATGTACCTACCCTGTACCCTGTCCATAGTCACTGTAACTAGAGCCATGTACCTACCCTGTACCCTGTCCATAGCCACTGTAACTAGAGCCATGTACCTACCCTGTACCCTGTCCATAGCCACTATAACTAGAGCCATGTACCTACCCTGTCCATAGTCACTGTAACTAGAGCCATGTACCTACCCTGTACCCTGTCCATAGTCACTGTAACTAGAGCCATGTACCTACCCTGTACCCTGTCCATAGTCACTGTAACTAGAGCCATGTACCTACCCTGTACCCTGTCCATAGCCACTGTAACTAGAGCCATGTACCTACCCTGTACCCTGTCCATAGCAGCCCAGTGTATATTTCTACTACAGTTTATTTTTTAGTCATTCAATTAGATTCCTCTGACCTTTTCCTTTTCTCTCAGAAGCCACTTTTCTCCGCTGTATTTTCCGTAAAGACCGTGGCTGAGTCCCCAATGGCAGCCCTATTCTATTTAGTGTGTATTCATTTTAAACCAGGGCCCATAGGGTTCTGGCCAAAAGCAGTGCAGTATATAGAGAATAGGGGGCCATTTGGGATATACCCTATGCCCTTACCCCTTGAGTTTCATCTTACTTACAATATACCCCTAGAAATAGTAACCACCTGTGGGTGGCCTCTCTCTCTCCAGTGGCCTTACCTTCCCAGCCCTCTCTCTCTCCAGTGGCCTTACCTTCCCAGCCCTCTCTCTCTCCCTGTGGCCTTACCTTCCCAGCCCTCTCTCTCTCCCTGTGGCCTTACCTTCCCAGCCCTCTCTCTCTCCCTGTGGCCTTACCTTCCCAGCCCTCTCTCTCTCCCTGTGGCCTTACCTTCCCAGCCCTCTCTCTCTCCCTGTGGCCTTACCTTCCCAGCCCTCTCTCTCTCCAGTGGCCTTACCTTCCCAGCCCTCTTTCCCTCCAGTGGCCTTACCTTCCCAGCCCTCTCTCTCTCCAGTGGCCTTATCTTCCCAGCCCTCTCTCTCTCCAGTGGCCTTACCTTCCCAGCCCTCTCTCTCTCCAGTGGCCTTACCTTCCCAGCCCACTCACATGTATTTAGCTGCAGTAAGATGAGGGTTTTCAGAAATATGTTATTTGCTATCATTATCAAGGTCCATTCTATAGTGCTGATGAATGAGTGAGTGAACTGATGCACGTGTGAATTGTGTTGATTCATTGTTGATTCAGTGACAAGCTGAATGTGAGATGGGTAGCAGGCAAGATGTGTTGATTCAGTGTCGATTCAGTGTTGATTCAGTGACAAGCTGAATGTGAGATGCATATCAGTCCTGTCTCTAACTCAAAGATGCTTGTTTTGTCACCCCTTGCAGCTCTGGAGACCTCCCCCCGTCACTTGCCTCCCCCTTACCTCCTAAATGTACCTCTGTCTCTTTTCCTCCTAAATGTACCTCTATCTCTTTTCCTCCTAAATGTACCTCTCTCTATCTCTTTTCCTCCTAAATGTACCACTCTCTGTCTCTTTTCCTCCTAAATGTACCTCTCTCTATCGCTTTTCCTCCTAAATGTACCTCTATCGCTTTTCCTCCTAAATGTACCTCTCTCTATCTCTTTTCCTCCTAAATGTACCTCTCTCTGTCTCTTTTCCTCCTAAATGTACCTCTCTCTGTCTCTTTTCCTCCTAAATGTACCTCTCTCTGTCTCTTTTCCTCCTAAATGTACCTCTCTTCTCTTCTCTGATGTAAATACCTCCCTCCAATCCTAATCCATCTGTTTCCTAATTTTTAACACGGCCATCTCTCCCCCATGTCCTCTGTGCTAAAACACCTCTCCTCTCTCCTCCCTCTCTCCTCTCCCCCTCTCTCTCCTCCACTCTCCTCCCTCTCCCCCTCTCTCCTTTGTCACACTCCTCCTTTCCTGCTGAAGTGACTCCTCTCCTCCCCTCTTCCCTCCTCCTCTCCACAGGTCCCTGTTCTCTCCATCGGGGACCCGTCCAAGCTGAAGGCCGCCGCCTCAGAAAAGAAGAAGCAGGAGTCACGCAAGGATAAGAAATAGGATACGGAGAGCAGAGAGCTAGAGCCCCAAAACACAGCCCACACAGCCCACACAGCCCAGCACAAAGCACTGAGACAGCCAGGGAGAGCAGGAACAGGGGGAGGGGACTCGCCCAAGGGGGAGAGGCCTGACAGGGTGCTGATGACCATTGAGCTGGAGCTCTCCAAGGGGGACAAAGGGGGGGAGGGGAATGGGGGTGGGTCTGCCTCAGCCAAATCAGCCAGTTTCCTGTCCCAGCTCGCCAAAAAACTGACCCTGAAATAAGTGAATGAGACAGACAGGGGTTTTAAACGGAGGACGATACTGTCCGAAATCATACTGGAGAGAGAGGCAGAGGAGGGTCTTCGAGAGGCGGTCCTAATGAACTAGTACCCTATTCCTTATATAGTACACTACTTTAGACCAGAGCCCTATAGGTAGCAGTGCACTATATAGGGACTAGGGTGCAGTTTGGGAGGCAGAGTAAGTCTGTCTAGTACAGTATATTCCTTCCCACGAGATCTAAGCCTTTACAACTGAAACGATCATCATTAGGGTCTTAATGCCACGCTGAGGAGAACATAGACACAATACTGAGGAGAACATGGACACAATACTGAGGAGAACATGGACACAATACTGAGGAGAACATAGACACAATACTGAGGAGAACATATACACAATACTGAGGAGAACATGGACACAATACTGAGGAGAACATGGACACAATACTGAGGAGAACATGGACACAATACTGAGGAGAACATGGACACAATACCTGACTGCTGGTTGGATAACAACATCTGACTGCTGGTTGGATAACAACATCTGACTGCTGGGTGGATAACAACATCTGACTGCTGGTTGGATAACAACATCTGACTGCTGGTTGGATAACAACATCTGACTGCTGGTTGGATAACAACATCTGACTGCTGGTTGGATAACAACACCTGACTGCTGGTTGGATAACAACATCTGACTGCTGGTTGGATAACAACACCTGACTGCTGGTTGGATAACAACATCTGACTGCTGGTTGGATAACAACATCTGACTGCTGGTTGGATAACAACATCTGACTGCTGGTTGGATAACAACACCTGACTGCTGGTTGGATAACAACACCTGACTGCTGGTTGGATAACAACACCTGACTGCTGGTTGGATACATCTGAAAAGCTTTGTTTCCATCCTGTCATCGTAGATTTGATGCAAGGCAGTATTTCTCTACCACGTCTGTCTGACACTCATCACAACGGTCCTGGATACAGGGACAACCCAATTTGTTATTTCCAGCTGTGTCCCAAATGGCATCTTTTGCCCTACATAGTGCACTCTGGGCCTTGGTCAAAAGTAGTGCACTGTGTAAGGAATGGGGTGCCATTTGGGAGACAGTCTGCCTTCCCCTCACACTGGCGTTCTCTCTTTCCCTTTCCTCCTTTCAGTGGACCACGTTGCATTCAGACTCTTCTCATTGAAACAGTTCAAGTGGTTTTAAAAACTTTTAATGCTAACTCTTTCACATCCTCTCTTCCCTATTTATCTTCCCCTCTCTCTCTTTCCCCCTCTCTCTCCCCTCCCACTCCCTCTGTCTCTTTCTCTTTCTCTCTCTCCCCTGTCTCTTTCTCTCTCTCCCCTGTCTCTTTCTCTCTCCCCCTCTCTCTCCCCTCCCACTCGCTCTATCTCCCCCTGTCTCTTTCTCTCTCTCCCCTGTCTCTTTCTCTCTCTCCCCCTCTCTCTCCCCTGTCTCTCCCTCTCTCACCCTCCCTCTCCCCCTGTCTCTCCCCCTGTCTCTCCCTCTCTCTCCCCCTCTCTCTCCCTCTCTCCCCTGTCACTCCCCCCTCTCTCTCCCTCTCTATCTCCCTCTCTCCCTCTCTCCCCTGTCTCTTTCTCTCTCTCCCCTGTCTCCTTCTCTCTCTTTCCCCCTCTCTCTCCCCTCCCACTCGCTCTATCTCCCCCTGTCTCTTTCTCTCTCTCCCCTGTCTCTTTCTCTCTCTCCCCTGTCTCTTTCTCTCTCTCCCCTGTCTTTCTCTCTCTCCCCTCCCACTCGCTCTATCTCCCCCTGTCTCTTTCTCTCTCTCCCCTGTCTCTTTCTCTCTCTCCCCTGTCTCTTTCTCTCTCTCCCCTTGTCTCTTTCTCTCTGTCACCCTCCCACTCGCTCTATCTCCCCCTGTCTCTTTCTCTCTCTCCCCTGTCTCTTTCTTTCTCTCCACTGTCTCCTTCTCTCTCCCCTCCCACTCGCTCTATCTCCCCCTGTCTCTTTCTCTCTCTCCCCTGTCTCTTTCTTTCTCTCCACTGTCTCCTTCTCTCTCCCCCTCTCTCTCCCCCCACTCGCTCTATCTCCCCCTGTCTCTTTCTCTCTCCCCCTCTATCTCATTTCCCTTATCTCTTTCTCTCCAATAGATTTTATGAATCTTATTTCTCAAGGTCTTGATTTCCTTCCACCTGACTGCTTCAGCTTCCATAGACCACACCCCTTTAGACCACACACATTTAGACCACACCTCTTCAGGCCACACCCCTTCCCCATCTGCTCCACCTCCTGAGTGCACTTGTCCTATCTCATTAAGCCCTATGAAAGACTAGTCCTATCAAACTCAGTGTCTCCTCTGTAGAATATACAACACATAACCCCTCCAGCTAGCATCAAGTAGAGCTGACCCAGTATAGACACGCAGTGTAATATATGGACCCTGCTAATGTAGAGATACTAATGACTTCAGGGAGGGGTCAAATAGTTCCTGAAATTTCTATTAATGTTTCCTGCTGCTGGTTGCTTAGCTCAATGTCTCAATCAGATCAGATGAGAGTGGTGCGGAAAGAGCGTGTGAGAGCACCCTGCACTGACGAGTCAGACGAGTCAGAGAAATATGATTCCAAGCTCTTAGCTTGTGTCGATGGGTTCAACCTGTAGTTCATTTCACCGGGTGATTCAATCCCTTCACATTTGAGCTAATGGAGGTCATAGTTCTACACTGGGCTGTGCTCTGCTGCTTGGCTGTCAGTGCATGCTGAAGGTTAGGTTATTTCTGGCTCCATAAGGGCGTATACAGGATTACTGTAACAGCTGCAAAACAGGAAAATACTTGTTTGTTTATGACTGAGAGTATGTCCCAAATATCATGCTATTCTCTCTGTTGTTGTGACTGAGAGTATGTCCTGAATGGCATTCTATTCTCTCTGTTGTTGTGACTGAGAGTATGTCCCAAATATCATGCTATTCTCTCTGTTGTTGTGACTGAGAGTATGTCCTGAATGGCATGCTATTCTCTCTGTTGTTGTGACTGAGAGTATGTCCCAAATATCATGCTATTCTCTCTTTGTTGTGACTGAGAGTATGTCCCAAATATCATGCTATTCTCTCTGTTGTTGTGACTGAGAGTATGTCCTGAATGGCATTCTATTATCTCTGTTGTTGTGACTGAGAGTATGTCCTGAATGGCATTCTATTCTCTCTGTTGTTGTGACTGAGAGTATGTCCTGAATGGCATTCTATTCTCTCTGTTGTTGTGACTGAGAGTATGTTCTGAATGGCATTCTATTCTCTCTGTTGTTGTGACTGAGAGTATGTCCTGAATGGCACTCTATTCTCTCTGTTGTTGTGACTGAGAGTATGTCCTGAATGGCATTCTATTCTCTCTGTTGTTGTGACTGAGTCCATGAAATGATGTCACATTGACAGCCAGTGGACATTCTCAGGCCATGACAACAGAGGGATACCAACAAGTGATTTATCCTTATACTCCTCCAGGTTATTTTGGTCCCGTTAATCCCTCCTGCATGTGTCTCCCCCACTCAGATCATTATTTTAGCACTTGCTGGCAACTGGATCTCTCTCTCTGTCTGTCTCTTTCTCTCTCTCTCTCTGTCTCTTCCTCTCTCTCTCTCTCTCTCTCTCTCTCTCTCTCTCTCTCTCTCTCTCTCTCTCTCTCTCTCTCTCACTCTCTCTCTCTCTCTCACTCACACACAGACACACACTCTCTCTCTATCCTTTAGTGACACTAAACTATGTTCCCTCATAGATTACCCAATCCACTCTCCACTCTATACTTAAGCCTCTTCTATCTGTATAGATACAGACTCTATCAGATCTATTCTATCTTTATAGATTTAGACTGTATCAGACCTCTTCTATCTGTATAGATACAGACTGTATCAGACCTCTTCTATCTGTATAGATACAGACTGTATCAGACCTCTTCTATCTGTATAGATACAGACTGTATCAGATCTATTCTATCTGTATAGATACAGACTGTATCAGACCTCTTCTATCTGTATAGATATAGACTGTATCAGACCTCTTCTATCTGTATAGATATAGACTGTATCAGACCTCTTCTATCTGTATAGATATAGACTGTATCAGACCTCTTCTATCTGTATAGATATAGACTGTATCAGACCTCTTCTATCTGTATAGATACAGACTGTATCAGACCTCTTCTATCTGTATAGATATAGACTGTATCAGACCTCTTCTATCTGTATAGATATAGACTGTATCAGACCTCTTCTATCTGTATAGATATAGACTGTATCAGACAAAGGCAGACCCATCTCAAGCAAACTCAGCAATTCTTTATTTTTCTTCTTCTTCTTCCTCCTCTTCTTCCTCATCTTCTCTCTTTTTCAAACTCAGTGATGGACACCTCTCCTCTCCTCCACCCCCCTGATCACCAACACCCCTCTCACTCCCCCACCAATACCACCACACCCCTGCACGTTCATTCACCCACCATTTCTGCTGGTTGGAATGCCACGTCGCTGTCTTCTGCCCAACTATTGGCCAGGGATGGAAACTGTGCAGAATCATCCTCGTTAGTTCTCATTGAAGACTTAAATTTAGCTATAGCTCTCTGCCGGTGGCAAAAGTGTTATGTTTTATGTGTCTATGTGTCTAGTCAGACTGTCATGTCAAACAAAAGATGAGGGGAAAAACTGTGTATATGTATGTCACCCTAAAGTAAATAGTTATACATTACATTTTATGCACGGAAACACATGGAGACCATGTTTTGTTTGAGAGAGGCAGACATGTGATAGATCTTCTTATGACATTTAATCACATTTCTGCCCTTGTATCTGGAGGGGGATTCTGTGTGGCTGTTCATTTCTTTTGGTGCATGTTTTCCAGGTGCGGAAAATAAAGTCCTTTTTCATTTCAGGTGTTGGTAAACTGCATGGGGCTACAGGAGGCACTGACACAGTGAGGGGGAGATTATGGGGAGGACAAGGGAGGTAAACTTCAGATGTTGCCCGTGGTAATGTGATTGGAAAAAAAGAAGGTGGTTGCTGGGATGAAGATACTTTTGGCGAGAGAGACTTATCTTGTGTGTTAAGTCAAACCAAAGTCCATATGTATCAGTAAAGATAAGGCCTCAGCTTTCTCTTTCAAGATCCTTACCCTGAGCTTCTGTTCTGAAGGATTGTTAGGCTATGCAAGGTGGTTAGTGTAGTTCTGAACGCTTGTTAGGGTATGCATGGTGGTTAGTGTAGTTCTGAATGATTGTTAGGATATGCATGGTGGTTAGTGTAGTTCTGAATGTTTGATAGGCTATGCATGGTGGTTAGTGTAGTTCTGAACGCTTGATAGGCTATGCATGGTGGTTAGTGTAGTTCTGAACGCTTGTTAGGGTATGCATGGTGGTTAGTGTAGTTCTGAATGTTTGATAGGCTATGCATGGTGGTTAGTGTAGTTCTGAACGCTTGATAGGCTATGCATGGTGGTTAGTGTAGTTCTGAACGCTTGATAGGCTATGCATGGTGGTTAGTGTAGTTCTGAATGATTGTTAGGATATGCATGGCGGTTAGTGTAGTTATGAACGCTTGATAGGCTATGCATGGTGGTTAGTGTAGTTCTGAATGTTTGTTAGGGTATGCATGGCAGTTAGTGTAGTTCTGAATGATTGTCAGGCTATGCATGGTGGTTAGTGTAGTTCTGAATGTTTGTTAGGGTATGCATGGAAGTTAGTGTAGTTCTGAATGATTGTTAGGATATGCATGGTGGTTAGTGTATTTCTGAATGATTGTTAGGATATGCATGGTGGTTAGTGTAGTTCTGAATGATTGTTAGGATATGCATGGTGGTTAGTGTAGTTCTGAATGTTTGTTAGGGTATGCATGGTGGTTAGTGTAGTTCTGAATGATTGTTAGGATATGCATGGTGGTTAGTGTAGTTCTGAATGTTTGTTAGGATATGCATGGTGGTTAGTGTAGTTCTGAATGCGCTCTATTCTTTTAGCTGTGGTCATAGGGAGTGAGCTAGTGTGACGCACACCACGGTTCATTAAGGCAACAGGAACTAGATATCTCTGTTTACCTCAATGCTGTTTAACCAACTATCCATCATCCATGTTTCTTTCATTCCTCTTTCAGTACGGCCACACAGACTCCTGATACAATACTACAAACTGCATTCAAATGTCTTCACACTGTTTTGTTGGATGTATAGTTTGTTGTGTACTGCATTAGTTTAGGTTGTTAGATAACATTCCTTTCTTAGAAATTTTAAGCGTCTTACATTTTTATTTAATTTTTATGCTTATAATTGAAGTGTACTAGTAATATAAATTCTACAGTCATGTAAAATGGGTTGTAACAGGAAGGTAAATAAAAATTAAAGCATCAAACGCATCTCGGTTGTATAAGAAGAATAAAATCAACTCAAATTAAAAATGTCTATTCTCCATGTCTGTTTGAGTCAAATATGTTCTGATAAGCCATTGGATCATTTATTTCAGGGATCGAGGTATGGGGCCACAAACAATCTGAGCGCATCATGAGGGGGCCGCAGTGGCTCCCGGGTCTGCATACCCAGACATGCAATCAGAGCCGGCCTTAGACTTTTTGGAGGCCCTAAGTGACATGTTGTTGCCCCCCCCACCCACCTTGCGAGCAAAACATTTTAGGGGCCCCCATCTTGACACCAGAGTGAAACATTCCTAGTTTTACAGGTAATTCTATTCTGCATATTTTGCCATGGGGAGTGTAGAAAATGTTTCAGTTTTTAAGCAAATTTACTGCAATTCGACAAATTTTGCCATGAGGAGGGAGAAGAATTAGCAGTTTTATAACTCATTTCCTGCAATTCTACACATGTTGTCATGAGGTGGAGCAAACTGTTTGCACACACATTTCTACCCTTGTACATGGAGGGGGATTCTGTGTGTTTATCTTTTTTTTTGTGCATGTTTTCCAGGTGCGGAAAATAAATCCTTTTCCATTTCAGGTGTTGGTAAACTGCATGGGGCTACAGGAGGCACTGACACAGTGAGGGGGAGATTATGGGGAGGACAAGGGAGGTAAACTTCAGATGTTGCCCGTGGTAATGTGATTGGAAAAAAAGAAGGTGGTTGCTGGGATGAAGATACTTTTGGCGAGAGAGACTTATCTTGTGTGTTAAGTCAAACCAAAGTCCATACAGTGGGGCAAAAAAGTATTTAGTCAGCCACCAATTGTGCAAGTTCTCCCACTTAAAAAGATGAGAGAGGCCTGTAATTTTCATCATAGGTACACTTCAACTATGACAGACAAAATGAAAAGACACATGTATAAAAGACACATGTCCACAACCTCAAACAGTCACACTCCAAACTCCACTATGGCCAAGACCAAAGAGCTGTCAAAGGACACCAGAAACAAAATTGTAGACCTGCACCAGGCTGGGAAGACTGAATCTGCAATAGGTAAGCAGCTTGGTTTGAAGAAATCAACTGTGGGAGCAATTATTAGGAAATGGAAGACATACAAGACCACTGATAATCTCCCTCGATCTGGGGCTCCATGCAAGATCTCACCCCGTGGGGTCAAAATGATCACAAGAACGGTGAGCAAAAATCCCAGAACCACACGGGGGGACCTAGTGAATGACCTGCAGAGAGCTGGGACAAAAGTAACAAAGCCTACCATCAGTTACACACTAGGGACTCAAATTCTGCAGTGCCAGACGTGTCCCCCTGCTGAAGGCAGTACATGTCCAGCCCAGTCTGAAGTTTGCTAAAGAGCATTTGGATGATCCAGAAGAAGATTGGGAGAATGTCATATGGTCAGATGAAACCAAAATATAACTTTTTGGTAAAAACTCAACTCGTCGTGTTTGGAGGACAAAGAATGCTGAGTTGCATCCAAAGAACACCATACCTACTGTGAAGCATGGGGGTGGAAACATCATGCTTTGGGGCTGTTTTCCTGCAAAAGGACCAGGACGACTGATCCGTGTAAAGGAAAGAATGAATGGGGCCATGTATCGTGAGATTTTGAGTGAAAACCTCCTTCCATCAGCAAGGGCATTGAAGATGAAACGTGGCTGGGTCTTTCAGCATGACAATGATCCCAAACACACCACCCGTGCAACGAAGGAGTGGCTTCGTAAGAAGCATTTCAAGGTCCTGGAGTGGCCTAGCCAGTCTCCAGATCTCAACCCCATAGAAAATCTTTGGAGGGAGTTGAAAGTCCGTGTTGCCCAGCAACAGGCCCAAAACATCACTGCTCTAGAGGAGATCTGCATGGAGGAATGGGCCAAAATAACAGCAACAGTGTGTGAAAACCATGTGAAGACTTACAGAAAACGTTTGACCTCTGTCATTGCCAAAAAAGGGTATATAACAAAGTATTGAGACAAACTTTTGTTATTGACCAAATACTTATTTTCCACCATAATGTGCAAATAAATTCATTAAAAATCCTACAATGTGATTTTCTGGATTTTTTTCTTCTCATTTTGTCTGTCATAGTTGAAGTGTACCTATGATGAAAATTACAGGCCTCTCTCATCTTTTTAAGTGGGAGAACTTTGGTGGCACAATTGGTGGCTTACTAAATATTTTTTTGCCCCACTGTATGTATCAGTAAAGATAGGGCCTCAGCTTTCTCTTTCAAGATCCTTACCCTGAGCTTTTGTTCTGAATGCTTGATAGGCTATGCAAGGTGGTTAGTGTAGTTCTGAATGCTTGTTAGGCTATCCAAGGGCGTAAAATGTTTTGTTTTTGTCACGTAGACCGGATAGGTGCAGTAAAATCTGTTGTTTTACAGGGTTAGCCATAGTAGTACGGAGGCCCTGTTGGTGTCTTGCTCAAGGGCACCAACAGATTTTTTTACCTTGTTGGCTCGGGTATTCAAACCAGTGACCTTTCGGTTACTGGTCTAACACTCTAACTGCTAGGCTAATTTCCTGCAGCGCTACACATATGGCCATAGGATGGAGAGAAATATTTGCAGTTTTTTATATATGATATCTGAGTGAGAGGGATTAACAAAATAAATGGAGGTTCCCCGGTCAGTAATTCGGCCATGATTACTACAGACTAATTTACCAATCTAAAAAATGGTAGCTGACAAGGGCTAATTGAGTTACTGTCAGTGACTGACATCACAAGAGACAAACTGCTGATCTACTTCCTATCTTATTTGGCAATGGTTTTGAATAATGGGAGAAGGCCTAGTATAAGTACTTTTCTAATATTTTTGCAATCCCTTTTTTGGTGGCAAGTAACACGATATAATTGCTATGGAAGTCATAGTAGATTACATTAGAGATATACTGTGTAGTAGTGTTTCTCTGGAACTCTCCGTGTGGTGTTAGATTTACCGAGATGAATCACTTGGGTTTGGTTGTGACTTTGGTTCTTTGGTAAATGTGGGTAAGATTGTATACAGTGGTCCTTAGCCCTGGTCCGTGCCCAGTTTATGTAAAATAGGGTTGTTATTTAATGGTACACATGAGGTTGATATAGTGTTTTGGTTTGTTTGTTGTTGTTTGTATTGTTGTTGTTAGTGTGTGTAGTGGTGAGAGAGGGGCTAGCCTAACAGTGCTCTATTGAGGGTGGTTCCTCACACAGGGGGCAGGGCAGGGAAACAACAGGTGCAGGTTCCAGCACATAGCCCCCTCTGTGTACCCAGGGGCCGGGGGAGGGGTGCTGGGAAGGTTCAGGTTACCCTGACAGGGGGCAAGGGTAGGGGGGAAGGAGTGGGTGTCAGTCCCAGTCCCAAAAAAAGCCACCCGTGTCTTTTCCATGTGTTAAAGATCAGGACTGTCTGTCTGTCAGGACGAAATGTCTGTCCTTCACTTTTCAACCTAGAGTTGAAACGCTGCAAGCATGGGGAAAGGGGTAAGTTCTCTTCACTTACTTATTCATGCATATACAGAGGGGTATTCTGCTATCCTTTAAACCAGAGCTGGACTCAATTCTATTTACATTTACAAAGTCAACTCAAAGCATTCCAAAACATTGATGCGTATTTGAATTTCAGTTTAACTTCCTGAATTTCCTGAAATGAAAAGGAATTGACCCTAACTCTGCTTTATGTATACACACATATATATATGTAATCACACACACACAAACACACACATGCAGTCCATCACATGACTATATGGTTGGGTCAACCTATTGTCTAACACCAGCCAGTCATGTCTAGGGTTGTAAAATGCCAGTAGAGGATTCCGTATTTCTTGCTGATGCCAGAAATCTTCCAAACTCAAAAGCCTGGGGATTTTGGGAAAGTTAGCTAGTCATTTCACATATATAAAGTAAGAGGCATGATGGAAAACCTAAGGCAGTTTTTTCTAATAGTGTCTGCAATGATGCTGGTTATGCCACAGTGTTGAGGCACATTGTAAGCACACTGGATAGTAGGATTATAGATAACTGGAATCATCATTATATTATAAATATTTCTATTGACACATATTACAGATTTTCAATTGTAGAACTTCTTCAATTCTAGCTGACATTTGTTGTTAGCAGGTGTCTGTTATACAGTATCATAGAGAAGAGCAAATTGGGGAAATTGCTGTGGGAGACATTTCCTGCACTCCAACAGCTCGCTACTCTCTAAAAGCCTTTTTGATTTGCTTTTTCAATGTGTGTCTCTCTCACATGTTCATCCTCTCTGTCGCTCTTTCACTCATTCACACGTGCTGCTGGGAAACGAAAGAGTGACATCAGCAGATGATATCCACGATGCTGCATTCTTCATCAGTGACTGTTACAATCTGAGCAACACACACACACACACACACACACACACACACACACACACACACACACACACACACACACACACACACACGCACACACATATACACTCACACACACTCACACACTCTCTCTCTCTCTCTCTCTCTCACACACACACACACACACACACACACTCACACACATACACAAACACACACACACTCACACATATACACACTCACACACATACACAAACACACACACACACACACACACACACACACACTCACACACACTCACACACACACACACACACACACACACACACACACACACACACACACACACACACACACACACAGACGGTCAGCATGTGGGAGGTTTGAGTTAAGTGCTTGAGTTTAATGTGATAATCATTCCTCAGAGTGGTGCTGAATATGGAGACGGAAAGAAGAAGAAGAAGAAGGAGCAGGAACTGGATGAGCTCAAGAAGGAGGTGTCCATGGTGAGAGTAACAGTCTGAGTCTTAAATGGCACCCTGTCACCTACAGGGCCTTCAGAAAGTAATGGCACCCTGTCACCTACAGGGCCTTCAGAAAGTAATTGCACCCTGTCACCTACAGGGCCTTCAGAAAGTAATGGCACCCTGTTACCTACAGGGCCTTCAGAAAGTAATGGCACCCTGTTACCTACAGGGCCTTCAGAAAGTAATGGCACCCTGTTACCTACAGGGCCTTCAGAAAGTAATGGCACCCTGTTACCTACAGGGCCTTCAGAAAGTAATGGCACCCTGTTACCTACAGGGCCTTCAGAAAGTAATGGCACCCTGTTACCTACAGGGCCTTCAGAAAGTAATGGCACCCTGTTACCTACAGGGCCTTCAGAAAGTAATGGCACCCTGTTACCTACAGGGCCTTCAGAAAGTAATGGCACCCTGTTACCTACAGGGCCTTCAGAAAGTAATGGCACCCTGTTACCTACAGGGCCTTCAGAACGTAATGGCACCCTGTTACCTACAGGGCCTTCAGAAAGTAATGGCACCCTGTTACCTACAGGGCCTTCAGAAAGTAATGGCACCCTGTTACCTACAGGGCCTTCAGAAAGTAATGGCACCCTGTTACCTACAGGGCCTTCAGAAAGTAATGGCACCCTGTCACCTACAGGGCCTTCAGAAAGTAATGGCACCCTGTTACCTACAGGGCCTTCAGAAAGTAATGGCACCCTGTTACCTACAGGGCCTTCAGAAAGTAATGGCACCCTGTTACCTACAGGGCCTTCAGAACGTAATGGCACCCTGTTACCTACAGGGCCTTCAGAAAGTAATGGCACCCTGTTACCTACAGGGCCTTCAGAACGTAATGGCACCCTGTTACCTACAGGGCCTTCAGAAAGTAATGGCACCCTGTTACCTACAGGACCTTCAGAAAGTAATGGCACCCTGTTACCTACAGGGCCTTCAGAATGTAATGGCACCCTGTTACCTACAGGGCCTTCAGAAAGTAATGGCACCCTGTTACCTACAGGGCCTTCAGAAAGTAATGGCACCCTGTTACCTACAGGGCCTTCAGAAAGTAATGGCACCCTGAGCCTTTTGGAGAAAGTATTCCCACCCCTTGACTTATTCCACATTTTGTTGTGTTACAGCCTGAATTCAAAATGGATTGAGATCTTGTTTTGTCACTGGCCTACACACAATACCCCATAATGCCAAAGTGGAATTATATTTTCAGAAATGTGTACCATTGAATTAAAAATGGAAAAGCTGAAATGTCTTGAGTAAATAAGTATTCAACCCCTTTGTTATGGCAAGCCTAAATACATTCAGGAGTATACATTTGCTTAAAAAGTAACATAAGTTGCTTGGACTCACTCTGTGTGCAATAATAGTGTTTAACATGATTATTGAATGACTACATAATATCTGTACCCCACACATAACAATTTTCTGTAAGGTCCCTCAGTCAAGCAGTGAATTTCAAACACAAATTCAACCACAATGACCAGGGAGGTTTTCCAACGCCTCATAAAGAAGGGCACCTATTGGTAGATTAGTAAAAAGATGAAGCAGACATTGAATATCCCTCTGAGCTTGGTGAAGTTATTAATTACACATAGGATGGTGTATCAATATACACAGTCACTACAACAATACAGGCATCCTTCCTAACTCAGTTGCCAGAGAGGAAAGAAACCGCTCAGGGATTTCACCATGAGGCCAATGGTGACTTTAAAACAGTTACAGAGTTTAATGGTTGTGATAGGAGAAAACTGAGGATGGATCAACAACATTGTAGTTACTCCTCAATACTAACCTAAATGACAGAGTGAAAAGAAAGAAGCCTGTACAGAATACAAAATATTCCAAAACTTGCATCCTGTTTGCAATACGGCACTAAAGTAAAACTGGAAATAACTTTATGTACTGAATAAAAAGCATTATGTTTGGGGAAAACACAACACATCACTGAGTACCACTCTTTATGTTGTCAAGCATGGTGTTGGCTGCACCATGTTATGGGTATGCTTGTCAGCGGCAAGGACTAGGGAGTTTTTTTGTTGTTGTTGAATTTTACCCCTTTTTCTCCCCAATTTCGTGGTATCCAATTGTTAGTAGTTACTATCTTGTCTCATCGCTACAACTCCCGTACGGGCTCGGGAGAGACGAAGGTCGAAAGCCATGCGTCCTCCGAAACACAACCCAACCAAGCCGCACTGCTTCTTAACACAGCGTGCATCCAACCCGGAAGCCAGCCGCACCAATGTGTTGGAGGTAACACTGTGCACCTGGTGACCTGGAGTCGACTGGTGCGTGATGAGACAGGATATCCCTAACGGCCAAACCCTCCCTAACCCGGACGACGCTAGGCCAATTTTGCGTCGCCCCATTTTTCTAAATAAAAAGAAACAGAATATAGCTACGCATAGACAAAATCCTAGAAGAAAACCTGGTTCAGTCTGCTTTCCACCAGACACTGGGAGACAAATTCATCTTTCAGCAGGACAATAACCTAAAACACAATGCCAAATATATACTGTAGTTGCTTACCAAGACGACATTGAATGTTCCTGAGTGGCCTAGTTACAGTTTTGACTTAAATCGGCTTGAAAATCTATGACAAGATCTATGTAATCGCTGCCAAAGGTGATAATTACTCAGGGGTGTGAATACTTATGCTTTCACTTTGTCATTATGGGGCATTGTGTGTATGTAGATGGGTGAACAAAAAATCTATTTACTCAATTTTGTCACAATTGCCGAAATTGTAGACCTTACAGTGAAATGATTACTTACAAGCCCGTAACCAACAATGGCGTTTTAAGAAAAATACCTAAAAGAATAAGAAATAAAAGGAACAAATAATTAAAGAGCAGCAGTCTGGGTGGCCATTTGACTAGATGTTCAGGAGTCTTATGGCTTGGGGGTAGAAGCTGTTTAGAAGCCACTTGGGCCTTGACTTGGCACTCCGGTACAGCTTGCTGTGAGGTAGCAGAGAGAACAGTCTATGACTAGCGTGGTTCTAGTCTTTGACAATTTTTAGGGCCTTCCTCTGACACCGCCTGGTGTAGAGGTCCTGGATGGCAGGACTTCAGGCTGTAACACAACAAAATGTGGAATAAGTCAAGGGGTATGAATACTTTCTGAAGACAATCTATGTACTGCACTACTGTTGACCAGAGCAGTAGTGCACCAAATTAGTCTGGGTACCTGCCTGCTAGTGCCATCAAGCCACTCCTTGTCATGTCAAACATATTTGGAATGATAGCACAAATAGATAAGGGACCAGACTAGAACCTAACTGATAAGGGACCAGACTAGCACCTAACAGATAAGGGACCAGACCAGCACCTAACTGATAAGGGACCAGACTAGCACCAATCAGATAAGGGACCAGACTAGCACCAAACTGATAAGGGACCAGACCAGCACCTAACTGATAAGGGACCAGAACAGCACCTAACTGATAAGGGACCAGACCAGCACCAATCAGATAAGGGACCAGACCAGCACCAAACTGATAAGGGACCAGACTAGCATCAAACTGATAAGGGACCAGACTAGCACCTAATAGATAAGGGACCAGACTAGCACCTAACTGATAAGGGACCAGACCAGCACCAATCAGATAAGGGACCAGACCAGCACCAAACTGATAAGGGACCAGACTAGCATCAAACTGATAAGGGACCAGACTAGCACCTAATAGATAAGGGACCAGACTAGCACCTAACTGATAAGGGACCAGACTAGCACCAAACTGATAAGGGACCAGACTAGCATCAAACTGATAAGGGACCAGACTAGCACCTAATAGATAAGGGACCAGACTAGCACCTAACTGATAAGGGACCAGACCAGCACCTAACTGATAAGGGACCAGACTAGCACCAATCAGATAAGGGACCAGACCAGCACCAAACTGATAAGGGACCAGACTAGCACCAAACAGGGAATAGGGGTGCCATCTCGCTGTCACGTGTGTCAAAACGTGATTGTGCTAAGATCAACTTTGAATAGTGACCTGGCTGTGACAGTACATTTGAGGAAGTCAGATTATTCTGCTGTTCTTTCACAGGATGATCACAAGATATCTTTGGACGATCTGGGAAGACGCTACGGAGTCGACCTGGCCCGGGTAACAGGCATGCACGTACACGCGCGCGCGCGCGCACACACACACACACACACACACACACACACACACACACACACACACACACACACACACACACACACACACACACAGCTGCTTTCTCTTCCTTCTGCTCTGCTATTTAATAACACTAGTCTCCCAGGCCTGATCTAATCTCCACATAGCTATTGCCTCTGTCCTCGCTACACACACACACACAACTGTTACTTTGGTCCATGGTGGTCCAAATTGAGTCCACAGGGTTCTCATCCCTGTCCCACATGTGAATGCAGCCAAGGGATCTTTATTAGTTGTGTTCAGTGGTATTATAGTGAATATCAGTGAAGTAACAGAAGTCTGTATATCACATCTTTAATCCTACTGACCTTATTTCACACAGAACCACAATGTTGTTCAGTGGCCATATTGGAAATGGACGCCAGAGACAAAATCAATGATGGCACTATAGTCAAAAATACTTCTTTAGACATGTCATAGTTGTGATGTGAAATGTGGTGCTTCTATCACAAAGGGCAACTACAAATTAAAAAGCTGATTCTGTTGTTGTGAATTGTACTGTCTCCGTAGTGATTCTGTTGTTGTGAATTGTACCGTCTCCGTAGTGATTCTGTTGTTGTGAATTGTACTGTCTCCGTAGTGATTCTGTTGTTGTGAATTGTACCGTCTCCGTAGTGATTCTGTTGTTGTGAATTGTACCGTCTCCGTAGTGATTCTGTTGTTGTGAATTGTACCGTCTCCATAGTGATGGTGTGTCTATTGACTTATTCCTTGACGGACGGTACTTGTGTTCCAGGGTCTGACCAATGCCAAGGCTCTGGAGGTGCTGGCCAGGGAGGGGCCCAACGTGTTGACTCCTCCTCCCACCACCCCAGAGTGGGTGAAGTTCTGCCGTCAGCTGTTCGGGGGTTTCTCCTTGCTCCTCTGGATCGGTGCCATCCTCTGCTTCCTGGCCTACAGTATCCAGGTGGCCACAGAGGATGAGCCAGCCAATGACAACGTAAGAACCACCACAAGGCTCGACAACATAACATCTGTTCACTACACCACAACACTCCAGTCCTTTGCACAGCCATGGTCCTTTGATCCCATTCGGTGGCTATCAATCACTCCAGATTCCCTACAGTATAGCAGTCTATACACTACAACCCTTCTTTGCATCTAACATGGTCTATCAGCCAGACTATGGTACGTTATATGTTCATGTTACATTTGTCAGTTACTAGCCTGAGTCCCAGATCTGTGTGTGAACTGGCCTTTTAAAATATTTTTTTTATTTTACCATTATTTAACTATGCAAGTCAGTTAAGAACAAATTCTTATTTTCAATGATGGCCAAGGAACAGTGGGTCAACTGCCTGTTCAGGGGCAGAAAGACAGATTTGTACCTTGTCAGCTCGGGGGTTTGAACGCTCTAACCACTAGGCTGGCACTCAGGCTATATAGTCACAGACTGTCACTCAGGCTATATAGTCACAGACTGGCACTCAGGCTATATAGTCACAGACTGGCACTCAGGCTATATAGTCACAGACTGGCACTCAGGCTATATAGTCACAGACTGGCACTCAGGCTATATAGTCACAGAATGGCACTCAGGCTATATAGTCACAGAATGGCACTCAGGCTATATAGTCACAGAATGGCACTCAGGCTATATAGTCACAGAATGGCACTCAGGCTATATAGTCACAGAATGGCACTCAGGCTATATAGTCACAGACTGGCACTCAGGCTATATAGTCACAGACTGGCACTCAGGCTATATAGTCACAGACTGGCACTCAGGCTATATAGTCACAGACTGGCACTCAGGCTATATAGTCACAGACTGGCACTCAGGCTATATAGTCACAGACTGGCACTCAGGCTATATAGTCACAGACTGGCACTCAGGCTATATAGTCACAGACTGGCACTCAGGCTATATAGTCACAGACGGGCACTCAGGCTATATAGTCACAGACGGGCACTCAGGCTATATAGTCACAGACTGGCACTCAGGCTATATAGTCACAGACTGGCACTCAGGCTATATAGTCACAGACTGGCACTCAGGCTATATAGTCACAGACTGGCACTCAGGCTATATAGTCACAGACTGGCACTCAGGCTATATAGTCACAGACTGGCACTCAGGCTATATAGTCACAGAATGGCACTCAGGCTATATAGTCACAGAATGGCACTCAGGCTATATAGTCACAGACTGGCACTCAGGCTATATAGTCACAGACTGTCACTCAGGCTATATAGTCACAGACTGTCACTCAGGCTATATAGTCACAGACTGGCACTCAGGCTATATAGTCACAGACTGGCACTCAGGCTATATAGTCACAGACTGGCACTCAGGCTATATAGTCACAGACTGGCACTCAGGCTATATAGTCACAGACTGGCACTCAGGCTATATAGTCACAGACTGGCACTCAGGCTATATAGTCACAGACTGGCACTCAGGCTATATAGTCACAGACTGGCACTCAGGCTATATAGTCACAGACTGGCACTCAGGCTATATAGTCACAGAATGGCACTCAGGCTATATAGTCACAGTACAGTTATTAGCGAACACTGTCTATTGTAATCAGTGCACACCTGACTGCAAACGTACTACATGCTGCATACTACAAACAATCATCGTCATCATGTCACGCCCTGACCATCGAAAGATGTTTATTCTCTTTGTTGGTTGGGGTGGTCATCATTGGTCTCATCATTGGTCTCACCTTGGTCTCATCATTGGTCTCACCTTGGTCTCATCATTGGTCTCACCTTGATCTCATCATTGGTCTCACCTTGGTCTCATCATTGGTCTCACCTTGGTCTCATCATTGGTCTCATCATTGGTCTCACCTTGGTCTCACCTTGGTCTCATCATTGGTCTCACCTTGGTCTCATCATTGGTCTCACCTTGGTCTCATCATTGGTCTCACCTTGGTCTCATCATTGGTCTCACCTTGGTCTCATCATTGGTCTCATCATTGGTATCATTATTGGTCTCATCATTACGACGAACATTATCAACATCAACTTCACTTCACAGACTAATATGTTGTTATTATGTCATATACTGTGTAGTGCAAAGACAGTAATGACTGTAAATCGCTTTGAATTAGGGTTGTAAACTATATTACTAGAATCTTTTGATGTTTACCAGTAAACTACCAGAATTTTGGTAACGTTCACGTTTTTATTTGTTATTTTATCAGATGACATCTAGTGGTATTTTGGGGTACTTCAGATTATTACAGATTATTACAGGTGTCTGTAATTAACTCTGTCCCTCTGTGTGGCCATTTCACCTGTCAAATTTAACAAATATAATACTTAGAAGATAATAACCTTTGTCTGCTTCTGTTCTCTGTCTACATCCCTTCTCTCTCTCTCTACCTCCCCCTTTCTCTCTCTCTTTACCTCCCATCTCTCTTTCTCTACCCCTTGCTGCTGTGATGGCAAACTGTGGTATTTCACCCAGTAGATATGGGAGTTTATCAAAATTGGGTTTGTTTTCAAATTTTTTGTGGGTCTGTGTAATCTGAGGGAAATATGTGTCTCTAAAATGGTCATACATTTGGCAGGAGGTTAGGAAGTGCAGTTCAGTTTCCACCTCATTTTGTGGGCAGTGTGCATATAGCCTGTCTTCTCTTGAGAGCCAGGTCTGTCTATGGTGACCTTTCTCAAAAGCAAGGCTATGCTCACGGGGTCTGTACACAGTCAAAGATTTCCTTAAGTTTGGGTCAGTCACAGTGGTCAGGTATTATTCACTGTGTATTCTCGGTTTTGGGCCAAATAGCATTACAGTTTGCCCTGTTTTTAAGTAAATTCTTTCCAATGTGCCAAGTAATTGTCTTTTTGCTTTCTCATGATTTGGTTGGGTCTAATTGTGTTGCTGTCCTGGGGCTCTGTGGTGTCTGATTGTGTTTGTGAACAGCATTAGGTCCAGCTTGCTTAGGGGACTCTTCTCCATGTTCATCTCTCTGTAGGTGATGGCTTTGTCTGGGAATTGCTTCCTTTTCGATGGTTGAAGATTTTAACGTCTCTTTTCTGGATTTTGATAATTAGTGGGTATCGGCCTAATTATGCTCTTTATGTTGTACACTGAGGATATTTTTGCAGAAATCAAAAAAGCATGAGAAGACTTTGCCTTTGTTTTGGTTTGTTTGTTTGTCAATTAGGGTGTGCAGGGTGAATATGTGGTCTGTTGTATGGTAATTTGCTATAAAGCCAATTTGACATTTGCTCAGTACATTGTTTTCCCTGAGTAAATGTACCAGTCTGCTGTTAATGATAATACAGAGGAATTTCCCAAGGTTGATGTTGACGCATATCCCACAGTATATATTGCGGTCAAATTTATCTCCACTTTTGTGGTCTGTATATTTTGTAATTTCATTGAGGATACCATCAACACCACAAGCCTTTTAAAGTTGGAGGTTTTGTATTTTGTCCTGTAGTTCATTCATTGTAATTGGAGAATCCAGTGGGTTCTGGTCGTCTTCAATACTTGATTCTAATATTTGTACTTGATCATGTATATGTTTTTGCTGTTTGTTCTTTGTTACAGAGCCAACAAGATTGGAGAAGTGGTTTACCCAGACAGTACATCTCCGTTTTGGATAGATAATTCTTCGTGCTGTTGTTTATTTTGTGTTTTCCAATTTTCCCAAAAGTGGTTCGAGTCTATGGACTCTTCAATTACATTGAGCTGCTTTCTGACATGCTGTTCCTTCTTTTTCCATAGTGTATTTCTGTATTGTTTTAGTGATTCAACATAGTAAAGGCGTAGACTCAGGTTTACTGGTTCTCTATATTTTTGTTTGGACAGGTTTCTCAATTTCTTTCTTCGGTTTTTGCATTCTTCATCAAACCATTTGTCATTGTTGTTCATTTTCTTCGGATTTCTGTTTGAAATGTTTAGATTTGATAGGGAAGTTAAGAGGTCAAATATACTGTTTAGATTTTCTACTGCCAAGTTTACACCTTCACTATTACAGTGAAATGTTTTGTCCATTAAGTTGTCTTTAAGGGATTTAATGTGTTGTTGCCTAATTGTTTTTTTGGTAGGTTTCCACACTACTTTCCTTCCATCTATAGCATTTCTTAATATTATTCAGATCCTTTGATTTGATGCCTCATGATTGAGTATTTCTCTGTTCAAGTAGACTGTGATTTTGCTGTGATCTGATAGGGGTGTCAGTGGGTTGACTGTGAATGCTCTGAGAGACCCTGGGTTGAGGTTAATGATAAAGTAGTCTACAGTACTACTGCCAAGAGATGAGTTATAAGTGTACCTACCGTGGGAGTCCTCTCAAAGCCTACCATTAACTATGTAAATACCCAGCGTGCGACAGAGCTGCAGTAGTTGTGACACGTTTTTGTTAGTTATGTTGTCGTAGTTGTGCCTAGGGGGGCATATGGGGGTGGTAATGCTTTACCTCCAGGTAGGTGTTTGTCCCCCTGTGTGTTGAGGATGTCAGGTTCTTGTCCAGTTCTGGCATTTAGGTCGCCACAGACTAGTACATGTCCCTGTACCTGGAAATGATTGATTTCCCCCTCCAGGGTGGAGAAGCTGTCTTCATTAAAGTATAGGGATTCTAGTGGGGGGAATAATTGTAGGTAGCACACAGGAGGACATTTTTCTCTGTTAAGATCATTTCCTTTTGAATTTCTAACCAAATGTTAAATGTTCCTGTTTTGATTAATGTAATAGAGTGAGTTAGGTCTGCTTTATACCAAATGAGCATACCCCCTGAGTCCCTTCCCTGTTTCACACCTGGTAGTTTGATTAATCGGACCACCAGCTCTCTGTAACCTAGAGGGAAACCAGTGGGTCCATCTCTTCTATACCATGTTTCTTGTAGCATGACAATGTCTGTGTTTCTGATTTATTTGTTGAAGTCCAGGTTCCTGCTCTTTAGGCCAAAGGCAGATGACCTCAGGTCTGGGATGTTCCAGGATGATAAAGTGTAGGCTTTGTGTCCCATAAAGTGTCCAATGTTGTTAGTCGTGTGGTTTGTTCTCAGACCAGTAAGTGTGAGCAGAGTCTGCTGAGCATCTGGTACATGCCATTGGCTTGGGCTAGTTTAAATGTGGGGGATGGGCCTGTTTGCCCGCTCATAGCCTGGGCTTATATGTGACTTCCATGTTGAGGCTCACTTTGCGGGGGTGGGGGGCATGGGGTGGGCTGGAGGGGCATAGGTCTGATCTGAGGGGGCCTAAATGGGGCGTGGGCATGGTTGACTTGGGGAGGTGTTCATTGGTTGGAGTGGGGGTGTGGATGTGGCTGGTGGTGCTGTGGTCTGGATGTAGGTCCTCTCGGCGGGGGTCCTCTATGTGTAGGTCCGGGGGGGGGGGTCACGCAGGTCTGGGCGGGGTGTCTATTGATCTATTACTCCTGTGTGAGGTGTTGGGGCTGCGGTTGAGGGTGATGTCCTTTAGGGTCCGGGCGAAGGTGGGCACTACTGCCTTGTAGAGGTGGACCTGGTCATAAAAGGCTGTTCAAGTCCAGGGTGGTGGTGGGCCAGGAAAACATTTGGATTTGAGGCACAGTCATGGGAAATACTTGTGTTTACCCGCTGTATGGTAGCAGGGTGGAGATAACCACTTGTGCATTGGGGAAGGTAGGAGAAGATTTTTCAATCACTCCCTTGAGTGCTGTGGCCACGCTTTCCTGCTGTGCTCTCAGGTCGTTTGTGCCTGTGTGTATTATTATGTGGCTGGGTGACCGTGGTTGGTCCTCAGACAGAAGGTCTATGTGTGTCGCTGTGTGTTTGGACACCAGAGTTTAGACACTGGGAAAAAGTTTATTTTCTTGTATATATTTCCTGTTTGAGTCCATAAGGAGTACACTCTGGCTTGTGTATGTCCACCGTGGGTGTGGGGGGGTTGTCAGGAGGGCTATCAGGGTGGCTGACGGGGGGAGGTGGGGGTGCTCAGAGGGGTTGGGGTTCTTCATTTGTCTGTCCTGCTGTGATGTCGAGGCCATGGTCAGGGTCTGGAGTGGACTGTTCCACTGTGGTGTCAAGACTTTGGTTGGGGGCTGAGGTGGGCTGTTCTGCTGGCTTCTCTGTGGGTGTGGCCAGCTCTCTAAATAGTTGTTCTCTGTAACACCCCCCCCCCCCCACCCTGTCCTCCAGCACTCTGATCCTGTCCTCTAGTGCTCTGTTATTCTCCTGCTCCTGCTCTTTCTCTTGTTGATGTCGTCTTACCACAATCCAGAGTGCAGATATGTCTCTAGCTCCAGCTGTTATCAGGGCAAAGGGTGGCTACTTTGAAGAATCTAAAATAAAAAATACATTTTGATTTGTTTAACACTTTTTTGGTTACTTCATTGTTCCATATGTTTTGTGTGTCATAGATTTGATGTCATCACTACTATTCTAAAATAAAGAAAAACCCTTTAATGAGTAGCTGTGTCCAAACTTTTGATTGGTACGGTACTATAGGCAAAGCTTTCCTTAATTTTGGGTCAGTCACATTGGTCGGGTATTCTGCCACTGTGTACTCTCTGTTTAGGGCCAAATAGCATTCTAGTTTGCTCTGTTTTTTGTTAATTCTTTCCAATGTGTCAAGTAATTATCTTTTTATTTTCAAATGATTTGGTTGGGTCTAATTCTCTCTCTCTCTGTGTCTCTCTCTGTGTCTCTCTCTGTGTCTCTCTCTGTGTCTCTCTCTCTGTGTCTCTCTCTCTGTGTCTCTCTCTCTGTGTCTCTCTCTGTGTGTCTCTCTCTGTGTGTCTCTCTCTGTGTGTCTCTCTCTGTGTGTCTCTCTCTCTCTCTCTCTCTCTCTCTCTCTCACTCTCTCACTGTGTCTCTCTCTCTCTCACTGTGTCTCTCTAACTGTCTCTCTCTCTCTCACTGTGTCTCTCTCTGTTTCTGTCTCTGTCTCTCTCTCTCTCTCTCTCTCTCTCTCTTTCTCTCTCTCTTTCCCTCCCTCCCTTTGCCATAATAGTTGTACCTGGGTGTGGTCTTGTCAGCTGTGGTCATCATAACTGGCTGTTTCTCCTACTACCAAGAGGCCAAGAGCTCACGCATCATGGACTCCTTCAAGAACATGGTTCCTCAGGTGAGCTGAGACTGCACAGTGTACGTGTGATTCCCAAATGGCACCCTATTCCCTTTATAGTGCACTACTTTTGACCAGCAATTTGGGACGCCGACAGTTCCTAAAATCACTTGTATAGTCTTAGTTTTAGACTCATTTTCTATAATATAATAACAATGTATGCCATTTAGCAGACATTTTTATCCAAAGCGACTTACAGTTGCTCGTGCATACAATTCATGTATGGGTGGTCCTGGGAATTTAATCCACTATGCTGCCGTAGTAAGTATCAAGCTCTAATAACTGAGCTACAGAGGACTGTTTCCTTTCCTTTGAGTGGCTCCAGTGGGCCTTACACTGACTTGATAAGCATAATAAGCTTACTCAACATAACACAGCTAATAATTTGAGCCAACTTTGGATTTGCCAATGAAAGTTTGCCAAAAAAACGTTTAATTCTCTTGGTTCATCCTCCCCTTTGTCTTTTTCTTTCATCCCTCCTCTCGCTCATCCATCACCCCATCCCTCCATCACTCCATCCCTGGCAGCAAGCCCTAGTGATCAGGGAAGGAGAGAAGATGACGATCAATGCAGAGCTAGTGGTGAGGGGAGACCTGGTGGAGATCAAAGGAGGAGACAGGATCCCTGCCGACCTCCGAGTCGTCTCAGCCGCGGGCTGCAAGGTAAGGGGAGGAGAGGAGAGGAGAGGAGAGGAGAGGAGAGGAGAGGAGAGGAGAGGAGAGGAGAGGAGAGGAGAGGAGAGGAGAGGAGAGGAGAGGAGAGGAGAGGAGAGGAGAGGAGAGGAGAGGAGAGGAGAGGAGAGGAGAGGAGAGGAGGTTGGATCATGTAGTTGCTCTCTTTCTCTCTCTCTCAATAACTTTTTTCTGTCTGTGTGTGAAGGTGGATAACTCCTCTCTGACTGGAGAATCAGAGCCTCAGACACGCACACCGGAGTTCACCCATGAGAACCCCCTGGAGACTCGAAACATCGCCTTCTTCTCAACCAACTGTGTGGAGGGTCAGTAGGACAAATCCTTTCCTGTCTTTTTATTCATTTATTTGTATTGAACCTTTATTTACATAGGAAGTCCCATTGAAGTCAGAAGACTTGGTTTACAAGGGAGACCTGACCCCCCATCACTCCGTCCCTCAGGTACAGCCCATGGCGTAGTAGTAGGGACTGGAGACCACACAGTGATGGGTCGTATTGCCACCCTGGCCTCTGGGCTGGAGACGGGCCAGACTCCCATCAATATGGAGATTGAACACTTCATTCAACTGATCACGGCCGTGGCTGTATTCCTGGGGGTCAGCTTTTTCATCCTGGCCATCATCCTGGGGTACACCTGGCTGGAGGCCGTCATCTTCCTCATTGGCATCATCGTCGCCAACGTCCCCGAGGGCCTGCTGGCCACAGTCACTGTGAGTTAAGCCTTGTATGTCCGAGACATAATGACCCATAGTGCAGGAGCCCATCTCCTGTACACCCCTGGACAGGATGCTAGTCTGTCAAAGCGATGGTCACTGTGAGTCCGACTGTTATATGGGCCAAATTCTTTTTTTTAATAAGGAAGTTCTTCTCCTTACGTATGTATTATTTATTGGATAGGACAGAGAGGTGGGATATCACCATCTACGCTACGGAGCTCCTTTTGCGGCACGTTGCAAAACAATTCAGCTGCACAAAAGTACATAGAACTATGTAGAGAAGTACGCAAACAAAGCTCCGTCGGATCTGTTGAGGATCCATTGCATAGACTGTGTGGAGCCATTAAGAGCAGTGGGCCAGATTCAAACCCAAACTCTCTCTCTCTCTCTCTCCATCATCCATCTTTCTCTCTCTCTCCATCATACATCTCTCCATCCATCTTTCTCTCTCCATCCATCTGTCTCTCCATCCATCCATCCATCCATCTCTCTCTCTCTCTCTCTCTCTCTCTCTCTCTCTCCATCCATCCATCCTTCCATCCATCCATATCTCTCTCTCTCTCTCTCTCTCTCTCTCTCTCTCTCTCTCTCCCTCTCTCTCTCTCTCTCTCTCTCTCTCTCTCTCTCTCTATCCATCCATCCATCTACCCCCCCCCCTCTCTCAGGTATGTCTCACCCTCACTGCCAAGCGTATGGCCAAGAAGAACTGCCTGGTCAAGAATCTGGAGGCTGTGGAGACCCTGGGTTCTACATCCACCATCTGTTCCGACAAGACAGGCACCCTGACCCAGAACCGCATGACCGTGGCCCACATGTGGTTCGACAACATGATCCATGAGGCCGACACTACGGAGGACCAGTCTGGTGAGACCACCCACAGTCATCATCTGTCTTTTCTACACTCAACCAGACACATTGAATTAGTAGACTACTCTGCTCTGAAAAATGAGCTGAATTATAATATGAATGCTGATACTGATAGAGCTAATTCACAATGACACAGTGCATCAATCCTCTAAGTCTAGGGTTGCAAAGAGCCCAGTTGGAAGATTCCCAGAATCAGGATGAAAAACACAGGAAATCTGGGAATCCTTCAACCGGGAATTTCTTGAAAACCTGGGAATGTGGGGAAAGTAACCAGAATTTTGCAACCCTAGTTCAGTCACATTGATACAGTACACCCTCCCCCTGTAAAGTCTAATGCTTCTCATGTGTTCTCTTTCTCAGGTGCTACCTTTGACAAGAGCTCGGCTACATGGCATGCTCTGTCCCGCGTGGCTGGACTCTGTAACCGTGCTGAGTTCAAAGCCGGGCAGGAAAACCTCCCCATTCTGAAGGTAGGGAACGTTCACATAGAGTTGGCTAGATGGCACGTAAAACATGCTTTGTAGCAACGGCACGCTCTATCCAACTCCATGAAGGGCCACTTTACACTTATACCCATGTGACTAAACATAATTTAGACACACCCACTGCCTGTATTCCAAAATGGCGCCTATTTAGTGCACTTAATAGGAAATAGTGTAGCTCAGTTGATAGAGTATTTGTGCTTGCAACGCCAGGGTTGTGGGTTCGATTCCCACAGGGGACCAGTACAATGTATATGTATAAACTAACTACTGTAAGTTGCTATGGTTAAAAGCGTCTGCTTAAAAAAAAAAACATTTTGGGGAAGCAGACATTGAATCTAATAAAATCCCTTCATTACTGCTACAATAAATACACACTGAAAGTACTGACACCGTTTTCCCAGCCAGCAACCCATTCTGACAATGTGAACAGACGGTCTCCTCCTGACTGTTTGATGCTGTGCGTTTCTTAGAGGGACACTGCGGGCGATGCGTCGGAATCTGCTCTGTTGAAATGTATTCAGCTCTCCTGTGGGTGTGTCCGTTCCATGAGAGAAAGAAACGCCAAGGTGGGAGAGATACCCTTCAACTCAACCAACAAGTACCAGGTATATAATTACACCCTACAACCATTTACTACACAAACATATACATCAAAGAAACAATTGCATAAACCAACATTTATTTATTTGTTGTAAAAAAGCAAACACATACAGAACGCTCCAAGTCCATTGAACCACCAAATATGTAATGACAGCAAAGATAAAAAGTTGAAAATGTAAAAACCACTTCCCACTAATATATACTCTTGTCTTCTACCATCTCTCTCTCCTTTTAAAGCTATCCATTCATGAACAAGAGGACAATGAAAATGGCCACCTACTCGTTATGAAGGGAGCACCTGAAAGAATATTGGACAGGTATTTATTTACATCAAACCTGACTAACCAATGTGTCTCTCAATGTGTAGATACCAAAGAGTTGGATAGAGATATTTGGATATAGTGCTCAATGGTGCTGCTCATGCTGTCAAAGAAACCATTATGCCAAAGTTACATAGAGGTGCCCTCTATCCAATTCTATGGTAGATACATATTTTATTTGTCACATGACCTGAATACAACCTTACAGTGATCAGCTGGCAGATCAGCCTACAGAAACAATTCATATCCCTTTGACTTTTTCCACATTTTGTTGTGTTACCACCTGAATCTAAAATGGATTAAATGAATATAATGTGTGATTGGTCTACACACAATACCTCGTAATGGAATTACACCGAAATATATATAAACGCAACATGCAACAATTTCAAAGATTTTTCCGAGTTACAGTTCATTTAAGTAAATCAGTCAATTTAAATGAATTCATTAGGTCCTAATCCATGGACTTCACATGACTGGGAATACAGATATGAAACAGGTAGGGACGTGGATCAGAAAACCAGTCAGTATCTGGTGTGATCACCATTTGCCTCATGCAGCGCTACTCATCTCCTTCGCATTGACTTGATCAGGCTGTTGATTGTGGCCTGTGGAATGTTGTCCCAATCCTCTTCAATGGCTGTGCGAAGTTGCTGGATGTTGGCGGGAACTGGAACACGCTGTCGTATTGTGTTCATTGTCAGTAGCTTATGCCTGCCCATACCATAACCCCACCGCCACCATGGGGCACCCTGTTCACATTGCTGACATCAGCAAATAACACGACACACATGCTGTCTGCCATCTGTCCGGTACAGTTGAAACCGGGACTCATTGAATAGCACTCTTCTCCAGCGTGCCAGTGGCCATCAAAGGGGAGCATTTTCCCACTGAAGTCGGTTACAACGCCGAACTGCAGTCAGGTCAAAACCCTGGTGAGGATGACGACCACGTGGATGACGACCACGTGGATGATCTTCCCTGAGACGGTTCCTGACAGTTTGTACAGAAATTCTTCAGTTGGCAAACCCACAGTTTCATCAGCTGTCTGGGTGGCTGGTCTCAGATGATCCCGCAGGTTAAGAAGCCAGATGTGGAGGTCCTGGGCTGATGTGGAAAAATGAACATTCAATTATCTGTCAATTGTACGCTCCATAAAAACTATATATCTGTGATATTATGTTGTGTGACAAAACTGCACATTTTACACTGGCCTTTTTTTTGTCCCCAGCACAAGGTGCACCTGTGTAATGATCATGCTATTTAATCAGTTTCTTGATATGCCACACCTGTCAGGGGGATGGATTATCTTGGCAAAGGAGAATTGTTCAATGTATGTTTTTAGAAATGTTTATAAGATAATACTAAATGAAAAGCTGAAATGTCTTGAGTCAATAGGTATTCAACCCCTTAGTTATGGCAAGCCTAAATAAGTTCAGGAGTAAAAATGGGCTTAATAAATTGCGTGGACTCACTCTGTGTGCAATAATAGTGTTTAACATGATTTTTGAATGACTACCTCTGTACCCCACACATACAATTATCTGTAAGGTCCCGCAGTCGAGCAGTGAATTTCAAACACAGATTCAGCTACAAAGACAAGGGAGGTTTTCCATTACCTCGTAAAGGCCACCCATTGGTAGATGGGTAAAACTAAAAAAAGCAAACATTTAATATCCCTTTGAGCATGGTGAAGTTATTAATGACACTTTGGATGGTGTATTAATGCACCCAGTCACTACAAAGATACAGGCGTCCTTCCAAACTCAGTTGCCGGAGAGGAAGGAAACCGCTCAGGGATTTCAGCATGAGGTCAATTGTGTCTTTAAAACAGTTACAGACTTTAATGGCTGTGATAGGAGAAAACAGAGGATGGATCCACAACATTGTAGTTACTCCACAATACTAACCTAACTGACTGACAGAGAAGGAAGCCTGTACAGAATAAAAATATTCCAAAACATGCATCCTGTTTGCAATAAGGCACTAAAGTAAAACTGCAAAAAATGTGGCAAAGAAATTAACTTTATGTCCTGAATACAAAGAATTATGTTTGGGGCAAATCCAACACAACACATCACTGAGTACCACTCATATTGTCAAGCATGGTGGTGGCTGCATCATGTTATGGGTGTGCTTGACATCGACAATGAATAGGGAGTTTTTTAGGATAAAAAGAAAAGGAATGGAGCACAGTCAAAATCCTAGAGGAGAAGCTGGTTCAGTCTGCTTTTCAACAGGCCCTGGGAGATGAATTCACCTTCAAGACTTTAAAATGGCTGTCTAGCAATGATCAACATCCATCTTGACAGAGCCTGAATATTTTTTTTTATAGTAATGTGCAAATATGCGTGCAAAGCTCTTAGATTGTTATCGCTGCCTAAGGTGATTCTAACATATTTTGACACAGGTGTTTGAATATTTATGTAAATTATATCTTTCTGTATTTCATTTTCATAAAATTTGCTAGCATTTCTAAAAACATGTTTTCACTTTGTCATTATGGGGTATTGTGTTTAGATGGGAATGAATCAACAGGAATGAATGAGTCAACAGGAATGAATGAGTCAACAGGAATGAATGAGTCAACAGGAATGAATGAGTCAACAGGAATGAATGAGTCAACAGGAATGAATGAGTCAACAGGAATGAATGAGTCAACAGGAATGAATGAGTCAACAGAAATGAATGAGTCAACAGGAATGAATGAGTCAACAGGAATGAATGAGTCAACAGGAATGAATGCTTTCTGAAGGGACTGTATCTCACTGACTGACAGCAACAGGTGAATAATAACCGCTGTTGTGCGTCTCTCAGGTGCAGCACCATCTTGATCCACGGCCAGGAGGTTCCAATGGACGCCAACTGGAACGAAGCTTTCCAGAGTGCCTACATGGAGCTGGGAGGGCTGGGAGAGAGAGTTCTAGGTTCGTGCACTACAGCACACAGGTTGAGTCCAAAACGGCATTATGTTTGCTATATCCGGACCACACCTGGCTATTATCTGTGCCTTTCCTCTTCACATCCCATCTCCTGATCTGTTCCTTATATCTGTCCCAACATAAACACTCAATAAAATACAAAAGAACATCAGAACCTTGATCTCCTTCCACCCAAAAATTACAAAAATAAGAGTTCCTGTCTGTTTGTTGTGTTTCTCTCTCCATCAGGGTTCTGCCACTTGCCACTGTCTCCGGCCCAGTTCCCTCGGGGGTTCTCCTTTGACTGTGAGGAAGTCAACTTCCCTATAAAAGGGCTGTGTTTCGTTGGTCTCATGTCCATGATCGACCCTCCTCGCGCCGCCGTCCCTGACGCTGTGGGGAAATGCCGCTCCGCAGGGATTAAGGTGAGTGGCACAATAGACCAACCAACAAACCATTCAACCAACCACCTAATCAATGAACCAACCAACAAACCATTCAACCAACCACCTAATCAATGAACCAACCAACAAACCATTCAACCAACCACCTAATCAATAAACCAACCAACAAACCATTCAACCAACCACCTAATCAATAAACCAACCAACAAACCATTCAACCAACCACCTAATCAATAAACCAACCATCAAACCATTCAACCAACCACCTAATCAATAAACCAACCAACAAACCATTCAACCAACCACCTAATCAATAAACCAACCAACAAACCATTCAACCAACCGACAAACCATTTGATCAACAAACCATCTAATCAATGAATCAACCAACAACGAACTAACTAACTAACTAATTAATGAATCAACCAACCAACTAATCAATTAATCAACTAACAACCAACTAATTAATCAATTCACCAACCAACCAAAAAATCTATTAATCAACCAACAAACTAACTATTCAATTAATCAACCAACCAACCAACCAACCAGCCAACTAACTAATCAATTAATCAACCAACCAACAAACTAATCAATTAATCAACCAACCAACGAACTAACTAATCAGTGAATAAACCAACCAACAAACTAACTTATCAATGAATCAACCAACCAACAAATCAATTAAACAACCAACCAACTAACTAACTAATCAATAAATCAATCAACCAACCAGCCAACCAACTAACAAATAAATGAATCAATCAACCAAACCACCAACTAACTAATCAGTGAATAAACCAACCAACTAACTGACTAATCAATAAATCAACCAACCATCCAACCAACTAACGAATAAATTCATCAACCAACCAATCAATCAATTAACCAATCCAACAATCACAAAAAAATTGAACTTTCCCAAAGTCCCAGTTTTTCCAGAAATCATGGTTGGAAGATTCTTGGAAACAGTAGGGGGTAATTAGGACATTTGGGAATCCTCCAAATGGAAATTCTGGAAAACTTGGGCATTTTGAAAGTTACTAGAGTAAAATGAAAATGGAAATGACATACTATATATATATATATATATATCTAAAATCTCCTGCAAGTCTATAAATGAGCAAAACAAGGAACAAGCAGAAGTACAGTTCATGTGGTGACAGGTACATATGACATATGATGTGTTTATAGTTGTGATGATGTTTATGATTCTCTATGCTGTCAGGTTGTCACGGTGACAGGTATAGATGACATATGATGTTTATGATTCTCTATGCGTCAGGTTGTCACGGTGACAGGTATAGATGACATATGATGTTTATGATTCTCTATGCGTCAGGTTGTCACGGTGACAGGTATAGATGACATATGCTGTTTATGATTCTCTATGCCGTCAGGTTGTCACGGTGACAGGTATAGATGACATGATGTGTTTATAGTTGTGATGATGTTTATGATTCTCTATGCTGTCAGGTCGTCACGGTGACAGGTATAGATGACATATGATGTGTTTATAGTTGTGATGATGTTTATTATTCTCTATGCTTTCAGGTTGTCACGGTGACAGGTATAGATGACATATGATGTTTATGATTCTCTATGCCGTCAGGTCATCATGGTGACTGGCGACCATCCCATCACTGCCAAAGCCATCGCTAAAGGCGTGGGTATCATCTCCGAGGGCAACGAGACTGTGGAGGACATCGCTGAAAGACTGAATATTCCCCTGAGTCAAGTCAACCCCAGGTGTTTGTGCATGCGTGCGTGTGTGTGTGCGCTGTGTGTATGTATGACTTTCCAGGTCTGCGTGCGTGTGTTGTTCTAATATGTCATTACATTGTTGCTTCTGTTTTTTTACCGTGACACATATGACAAACTTGACAAATGCGACCATGAAGGAAGTAAACTGTTTACTTTTCTGTGCTTATCCTAGATTATTCTTAATCATGTGCATAATGTTATATGTGTACCTTGTTTTACATTTTTAAATAAACTAAACAAACCCCCCCCCCCCCCCCCCACTGTTGGCTTGTATCTGCATCTCTCTCCCAGAGAGTGTGTGTGTGCCTGTGTGTGTGTGTGTGTATGTGCGTGCTTCCGTGCATATGTGAGAGGAGAGCTTGTGTGTGTGACTGTTCGCGCCCGTGTGTGTGTATCTGTGTATTTGTATGGTTTTTCACTGGGGGCTGGTGTCTGTGTGTCTCTTCCAGGGATGCAAAGGCCTGTGTGGTGCATGGAGGGGACCTGAAGGACATGAGCGCAGAGTACCTGGATGACCTACTCAGGAACCACACTGAGATAGTGTTCGCCCGCACATCACCTCAGCAGAAACTCATCATCGTAGAGGGCTGCCAGAGAACGGTGAAAGGATGTGTGTGTGTGTGTGTGTGCGCTTGTGTGTGTGTGTGTGTGTGTGTGTGTGTGTGCGCTAGTGTGTGTGCGGGTGTGTGTGTTTGAGTCTCTATAATTAAAGCATGAGTCAGGGATTCTCAATCTATTCTCCTGTTCAGAGTTAGATACTGGGAAGCTATTATCCCTAGAGAAAAATATTTGATGGGAAAATTGCCCCAAAATTGTCATTCCATAAAACTTACACTACTGTTCAAAAGTTTAGGGTCACTTAGAAATGTCTTTGTTTTTGAAAGAAAAGCACCTTTTTTTGTCCATTAAAATAACATCAAATTGACCAGAAATACAGTGTAGACATTGTTAATGTTGTAAATGACTATTGTAGCTGGAAACGGCAGATTTTTTAATGGAATATCTACATAGGCTTACAGAGGCCCATTATCAGCAATCATCACTCCTGTGTTCCAATGGCACGTTGTGTTAGCTAATCCAAGTTGATCATTTTAGGCTAATTGATCATTAGATAACCCTTTAGCAATTATGTTAGCACAGCTGATAACTGTTGTCCTGAATAAAGAAGCAATAAAACTGGCCTTCTTTAGATTAGTTGAGTATCTGGACCATCAGCATTTGTGGGTTTGATTACAGGCTCAAAATGGCCAGAAACAAATAACTTTCTTCTGAAACTCGTCAGTCTATTCTTGTTCTGAGAAATGAAGGCTATTCCATGCGAGAAATTGTCAAGAAACTGAAGATCTTGTACAATGCTGTGTACTACTCCCTTCACAGAACAGCGCAAACTGGCTCTAACCAGAATAGAAAGAGGAGTGGGAGGCCCCGGTGCACAACTGAGCAAGAGGACAAGTACATTAGAGGGTCTTGTTTGAGAAACAGACGCCTCACAAGTCCTCAACTGGCAGCTTCATTAAATAGTAACTGCATAACACCATTCTCAACGTCAACAGTGAAGAGGCGACTCCGGGATGCTGGCCTTCTAGGCAGAGTTCCTTTGTCCAGTGTCTGTGTTCTTTTGCCCATCATAATCTTTTATCTTTATTGGCCAGTCTGAGATATGGCTATTTCTTTGCAACTCTGCCTAGAAGGCCAGCATCCCGGAGTCGCCTCTTCACTGTTGACGTTGAGACTGGTGTCTGGTCTTATTTACTGACTCTGAATTCTCTTGTTCTAGGGGGCAATCGTGGCGGTTACTGGGGACGGAGTGAACGACTCGCCGGCCCTGAAGAAGGCTGACATTGGGGTTGCTATGGGGATTGCTGGGTCTGACGTCTCCAAGCAGGCTGCAGACATGATCCTCCTGGATGACAATTTCGCCTCTATTGTCACTGGAGTGGAGGAAGGTAAGGAAGGAAGGAAGGAAGGAAGGAAGGTAAGGAAGGAAGGAAGGAAGGAAGGAAGGAAGGAAGGTAAGGAAGGAAGGAAGGAAGGAAGGAAGGAAGGAAGGAAGGAAGGAAGGAAGGAAGGAAGGAAGGAAGGAAGGAAGGAAGGAAGGAAGGAAGGAAGGAAGGAAGGAAGGAAGGAAGGAAAAACGTAATCTATCTGTTCTTCTTCAATTCCAAACAGGTCGTCTGATCTTTGATAACTTGAAGAAGTCTATCGCCTACACACTGACAAGTAACATTCCAGAGATCAGCCCCTTCCTCCTCTTCATCATTGCCAGCATTCCCCTGCCCCTGGGCACCGTCACCATCCTCTGTATCGACTTGGGCACAGACATGGTGAGGATCCGCTATACTGACTGGAAAAGGAAAACCCACACACTGAAAGTCTTTGGGGCGGTTTCCCGGACACAGATGAAGCATTATTCCTGGACGTAAAAGCTCAATGGAGGATCACCATTAAAGTGGTTTTTAGTCCAGGACAACTTAATCGGTCCCTTTAAGTTGTAATGTTCTTTAGCAGTCCATTTGTTTGAGCTTTTCTTCTGCTGCTAAAGAACATTACATCTTAAAGACTATTTCAGTGAGTGCAGGTTTCCCTTTTTCACTTTATATGCACAGGTCATATTTCTGCTCCTCGACACTCAGTCACAAGCAGACATTCTCTCAGCTTGATCGTACATTACCTTTCAATCTATAACTCACCACTACCCTGCCCTGGGTCAGGGTGAGAGCTACTCAATCTTGTAAAGCAAACTGGATTTGTAACCACTGCTGTGAGGACTCTAGTCTCACACTGGGTTATGTCCATTTTCCACTTCAACTCACACATCGCCCCGTTGTTGCCTCACTGGTAATACCTTCAACCAATAGTCAAGGCCTTTTCTTATTACGAAACGTGTAACTTTGTCACATTGTTCTGTCTGTCATACATTGTCTAAAAATTCCCCCTCTCTCTCTTTCTCTCTCTCTCTCTCTGTCTCTCTCTCTCTCTTTCTCTCTCTCTCTCCATCTCTCTTCTTTAACTCCCTCTCCTCACACCCCTATCTCTGGTTACAGGTTCCTGCCATCTCATTGGCCTATGAGACGGCTGAGAGTGACATTATGAAACGTCAGCCCAGGTGCCCAAAGACAGACAAGCTGGTGAACGACAGACTGATCAGCATGGCCTACGGACAGATAGGTCAGAATACCTGACAGGCTCATCCATGTTTCTGTGTCCTAAAATGGAACGCTATTATGGGCCCTGGTCAAAAGTAGTGCAATATATAGGGAATAAAGCTCCATGTGGGATGCTAGCCTTGTGTCTGTCCACCTCAGAAATAAAGCACACATCAATGGTTGTACACAAGTACTGTACTGTAACAAATTATTTTTGGGCATGTTCCAAATTGTATACTATTCCCTATATAGTGCACTACTTTTGACCAGGGCCCATAGGGGTAGTGGTCAAAAGTAGTGCGCCAAAAAGAGAATAGGTTGCCAACTTGGGACGTACATTGTCTTTTTACACATTGTCTTTTTGCCCTCTGTTGTTCATGCCAGTTATTGAAACAGGTATTATATTTTCCTGATGGACTTGTCTCTCTCTCTCTCTCCAGGTATGATTCAGGCTCTGGCTGGTTTTTTCACCTACTTTGTGATTCTGGCTGAGAATGGCTTTTGGCCAGAGACCCTGCTGGGCATCCGTCTGAAATGGGACGACCGTGCCAACAACGAGGTGGAGGACAGCTATGGACAGCAATGGGTGAGACTGAGTGGGTTTAACACATCCATATAGTCAGTAGCTATATTTATCAGATCCACAGCAGTGGGTGAGACTGAGTGGGTTTAACACATCCATATAGTCAGTAGCTATATTTATCAGATCCACAGCAATGGGTGAGACTGAGTGGGTTTAACACATCCATATAGTCAGTAGCTATATTTATCAGATCCACAGCAGTGGGTGAGACTGAGTGGGTTTAACACATCCATATAGTCAGTAGCTATATTTATCAGATCCACAGCAGTGGGTGAGACTGAGTGGGTTTAACACATCCATATAGTCAGTAGCTATATTTATCAGATCCACAGCAGTGGGTGAGACTGAGTGGGTTTAACACATCCATATAGTCAGTAGCTATATTTATCAGATCCACAGCAGTGGGTGAGACTGAGTGGGTTTAACACATCCATATAGTCAGTAGCTATATTTATCAGATCCACAGCAGTGTTTTTTAGAACATAAACTCACACACCTTGACATACTACTGTCATCAATAAAAATACAAAATACAAAAGTGTAGTCAATAAAAAATGTAAACTGTTGGAAGCATCAACAGTGTTGCTTTTTATTCACAACTACAACAGGTTTTCAATTGTAAGTACACTAAGACGTGTGTTCCTTTCACAGACCTACGAGCAGCGGAAGATTATTGAGTTCACGTGTCACACCTCGTTCTTTGTGAGCATCGTGGTGGTGCAATGGGCCGACGTGATTATCTGCAAGACCAGGAGGAACTCTGTCTTTCAGCAGGGCATGAAGTGGGTGGAAAAGTCTCAAATGGCACACTAGTGCACTGCCCATTGGACTCTGATCAAAAGTAGTGCACTGCCCAATGGACTCTGATCAAAAGTAGTGCACTGCCCAATGGACTCTGATCAAAAGTAGTGCACTGCCCAATGGACTCTGATAAAAAGTAGTGTACTGTTGTATATTAGGGAATAGGATTTTTTAAAACTTTGTATAAGTATGTACTGTGTTTGTCCAGGTTGTATCACAACCGGCCGTGATTGGAAGTCCCATAGGGCGGCGCACAATTGGCCCAGCGTCGTCTGGGTTTGTCCGGTGTAGGCCGTCATTGTAAATAAGAATTTGTTCTTAACTGACTTGCCTAGTTAAATAAAGGTTAAATAAAAAACTATGTATATATATTTGAATTTGTTAAAAATCTAAACTCTCCCATCTCCATTTCCTCAATAGGAATCGTATCCTGATCTTTGGCCTGTTTGCTGAGACTGCTTTGGCTGCATTTTTATCCTACTGCCCAGGAATGGACATCGCCCTCCGCATGTATCCTCTGAAGTCAGTACCACACACCACCCTAAACACAAGGACATCCCATCCCCGACATCCCAACCCCTTGCCTTTAATTCTACCCCCAAGTCCCTCGCACGCTTTTCTCATACGTGGATTTTACAATTAACTGTATCCTCTGAAGTCAGTACGACACACGTCTCCACTCTGCAACACCCTAAACACTCCTAAAACAAGTCCCTCACACGCCTTGCTCAGATCACACCCTCTTATCATCTCAAGGATTCAGAATGAACCTGAATAGATTTTACAATGAACTCCATCAAACACTCCTCCCTTATTTATCTCTCTCTTTCCCTCTCTGTCTCTCTCTCTCCCTCTCTGTCTCTCTCTCCCTCTCTGTCTCTCTCTCCCTCTCTGTCTCTCTCTCCCGCTCTGTCTCCCTCTCTGTCTCTGTCTCTTTCTCCCTCTCTGTCTCTCTCTCCCTCTCTCTTTCCCTCTCTGTCTCTCTCTCCCTCTCTGTCTCTCTCTCACTCTCTCTTTCCCTCTCTGTCTCTCTCTCCCTCTCTGTCTCTCTCTCCCTCTCCGTCTCTTTCTCCCTCTCTGTCTCTTTCTCCCTCTCTGTCTCTCTCTCCCTCGGTCTCTCTCTCTCCCTCTCTGTCTCTCTCTCCCTCTCTGTCTCTCTCTCCCGCTGTCTCCCTCTCTGTCTCTCTCTCCCTCTCTGTCTCTCTCTCCCTCTCTCTTTCCCTCTCTGTCTCTCTCTCCCTCTCTGTCTCTCTCTCCCTCTCTCTTTCCCTCTCTGTCTCTCTCTCCCTCTCTGTCTCTCTCTCCCTCTCTGTCTCTCTCTCCCGCTCTGTCTCCCTCTCTGTCTCTTTCTCCCTCTCTGCCTCTCTCCACCTCTCTGTCTCTCTCTCCCTCTCTGCCTCTCTCCACCTCTCTGTCTCTCTCTCCCTCTCTCTCCTTCAGGGTCTCCTGGTGGTTCTGTGCCCTCCCCTACAGTCTCCTCATCTTCATATACGATGAGGTCCGCAAGCTCATCATCAGGAGGTATCCTGGAGGTGGGTGACATGGTGACATAGAATGACATAGAATGACATAGAGAGAGTCACAGAAGATGCCAGTTGTCTGTCACTGAGTGTCTGTTCTGTAAGGAAGAGACTAATAGAGAGATTCACAAAAGATCATTCATCGTGACAGTTATTTGCTCATGTTAATCAGTCATGTTAATAATCATATTGATGTGCTGGGGATCAGAGAGTCACTGCGTTAAAAGGGTTTTGTCATATTAAAGCACTGAGAGGAAGACTATGTAATGATGACTAATCCAATCATTCTTGTCTGACTCATTTTAATCTTTCTCTGTTATAGGTTGGGTGGAACTGGAGACATATTACTAACGTTCAGAAATGTGTTATTGTTAAGATTGAATTTCTGTGTGTATGTATGTGAATGAGTGAGTACGTGTGTTTGCAAGGTCTAGCTAACCAAAGAACAGCAAAACTACCTTACAATTTGTATTTTGTCTTTGAAAATAACAAACAAGCCTACGTAATCAGTAAATCAGAAAATCAGCCCACATTACCACTGAAAATAAATGTATATTACCACTGTAACTGCTGCTAGTGTGTGTGTGTGTGTGTGTGTGTGTGTGTGTGTGTGTGTGTGTGTGTGTGTGTGTGTGTGTGTGTGTGTGTGTGTGTGTGTGTGTGTGTGTGTGTGTGTGTGTGTGTGTGTGTGTGTGTGTGTGTGTGTACACTAAGTGTACAAAACATTAGGAACACCTTCCTAATATTGAGTTGCACCCCCTTTTGCACTCAGAACAGCCTCAATTTGTCAGGGTTATGGACTCTACAAGGTGTCGAACGCGTTCCACAGGGATGCTGGCCCATGTTGACTCCAATGCTTCCCACAGTTGTGTCAAGTTGGCTGGATGTCCTTTGAGTGGTAGAACATTCTTGATACACACAGGAAACTGTTGAGCGTGAAAAACCCAGCAGCGTTGCAGTTCTTGACACAAACCGGTGGACCTGGCACCTACTACCATACCCCATTCAAAGGAACTTAGATATTTTGTCTTGACCATTCACCCTCTGAAAGGCACATACACAATCCATGTCTCAAATGTCTCCAGGCTTAACAATCGTTCTTTAACCCATCTCCTCCCCTTCATCTACACGGATTGAAGTCAATTCAACAAGTGACATTAATAAGGGATCATAGCTTTAACATGGATTCACCTCGTCATTCTATGTCATGGAAAGAGCAGGTGTTCATAATGTTTTGTATACTCAGAGTATGTGTGTTTTTACAGTATGTGTGCGTGCTTTGTGTTTGTCTGTCAGACAATTGGTCTGTTATTGCACGGATCAGTACACCATTCTGTTATCATAGAGGATACCGCTGCAAAGAAAGCCTGTAATTGTGATTGATATTACTGAGTTTTGACAATAACTACACTGGAAGGACTTTCCAAAACCCAAATGTTAAACAAACAAAATGTTGCAAAACGGCTGTAGCATACAAGATGTTGCAAAACGGCTGTAGCATACAAATGCACCATAAATTGTTTTTTGCTTCACCAAATAAAATGTACTTCAAAAGCTAAACATGAATTGCATCAATCATCAGTCCTGTAGGTTCCGTTCCAAATGGCACCCTATTCCATACACAGTGCACTACTTTTGACCAGAGCCATATGGGCACTGGTCAAAGTAGTGCTCTATACAGGGACTATAGGGTGCCATTGGGACACACAAAATGACAGATGGGGTGTTGTGTGAAAATAAATTGCTCTGAAATGTGTCTCGATATGAAATAAAGTTAATCTGAACGAAGCGGTTGATGATGTTTGTCCTTTCTTGTAACCTATTCCCAAATATATTATTACAACATTAGTATTATTAATGATAAGCGCATCCACTACCTAGGTCAATATACAGCCTGTATAACCTTGGCCCTTGATCATGACTCTCTGAGCAGCGTCGCTCTGTCTAAACATTAATACACATCTTTTGACATATGGTTTAGGAAGCAGAAGGACCTTATCTTTAACATGAGGGAGAAAAATAATAATAATTTAAACTCAAGGTTAAATTGATACACACCTTTATTGGGTTAGTGTTCCCATACGGTCATATATCTCCATGTTAAAGCGCTTGTTTATGGAAGACAGAGTGGACAACACTGCATCCGGATGTTACAGCGCTTGTTTATGGAAGACAGAGTGGACAACACTGCATCCGGATGTTACAGCGCTTGTTTATGGAAGACAGAGTGGACAACACTGCATTCAGGTGTTACAGCGCTTGTTTATGGAAGACAGAGTGGACAACACTGCATCTGGATGTTACAGCGCTTGTTTATGGAAGACAGAGTGGACAACACTGCATTCAGGTGTTACAGCGCTTGTTTATAGAAGACAGAGTGGACTACACTGCATTCGGATGTTACAGCGCTTGTTTATAGAAGACAGAGTGGACTACACTGCATTCGGATGTTACAGCGCTTGTTTATGGAAGACAGAGTGGACTACACTGCATTCGGATGTTACAGCGCTTGTTTATGGAAGACAGAGTGGACAACACTGCATTCAGGTGTTACAGCGCTTGTTTATGGAAGACAGAGTGGACAACACTGCATCTGGATGTTACAGCGCTTGTTTATGGAAGACAGAGTGGACAACACTGCATTCGGATGTTACAGCGCTTGTTTATAGAAGACAGAGTGGACTACACTGCATTCGGATGTTACAGCGCTTGTTTATAGAAGACAGAGTGGACTACACTGCATCCGGATGTTACAGCGCTTGTTTATGGAAGACAGAGTGGACAACACTGCATTCAGGTGTTACAGCGCTTGTTTATGGAAGACAGAGTGGACAACACTGCATCTGGATGTTACAGCGCTTGTTTATGGAAGACAGAGTGGACAACACTGCATTCAGGTGTTACAGCGCTTGTTTATAGAAGACAGAGTGGACTACACTGCATTCGGATGTTACAGCGCTTGTTTATAGAAGACAGAGTGGACTACACTGCATTCGGATGTTACAGCGCTTGTTTATAGAAGACAGAGTGGACTACACTGCATTCGGATGTTACAGCGCTTGTTTATAGAAGACAGAGTGGACTACACTGCATTTGGATGTTACAGCGCTTGTTTATAGAAGACAGAGTGGACTACACTGCATTCGGATGTTACAGCGCTTGTTTATAGAAGACAGAGTGGACTACACTGCATTCGGAAAGTATTCAGTATTCAGTATCCCTTAAATTTTTCCACATTTTGTTATGTTAAATCCTTTTTCTACATTTGATTAAATTATTGTTGTTTTTTGTTCCTTCGTCAATCTACACACAATACCTCAATTACAAAGAAAAAACATTTTGCAAATGTATAATAAATAATGGAAATATCATATTTACATAAGTGTTCAGACCCTTTACTCAGTACTCTGTTGAATCACCTTTGGCAACGATTACAACCTTGTGTCTTGTTGGGTATGATATTACAGGCTGGGCACACCTGTATTTGGGAAGTTTCTGACAATTCTACCATAAACGCCTGATTGGTGGAGTGCTGCAGAGATGGTTGTCCTTCTGGAAGGTTCTCTCATCTCCACAGAGGAAATCAGGAGCTCTGTCAGAGTGACCATCGGGTTCTTGCTCACCACCCTGACCAAGTCCCTTCTCCCCTGATTGCTCAGTTTGGCCTGGTGGCCAGCTCTAGGAAGTGTCTTGGTGGTTCCAAACCTCTTCCATTTAAAAATGATGGAGGCCACTGTGTTCTTGGGGACCTTCAATGCTGCAGAAATGTTTTGTTACCCTTCCCCAGATCTGTGCCTCGATACAATCTTGTCTCGGAGCTCTACGGACAATTCCTTCGACCTCATGTCTTGGTTTTTGCTCTGACATACACTGTCTACTGTGGGGTCTTATATACACTGTAGATAGGTGTGTGCCTTTCCAAATCATGTCCAATCAATTGAATGTACCACAGGTGGACTCCAATCAAGTTGTATGAATATCTCAAGAATGATCAATGGGCTCAATTTCGAGTCTCATAGCAAAGGGCCTGAATACTTATGTAAATAAGGTATTTCTGTTTTAATTTTGTATACATTTTCAAAAATGCCGAAAAACCTTTTTTGCTTTGTAATTATGGGGTATTGTGTGTATATTAATGAGTACATTTTTTTAATTTAATCCGTTTTAGGCTGTAACGTAACAAAATGTGGAAAAAGTCAAGGGGTCTGAATACTTTCCGAATGCACTGTACCTGTGCTAATTAGCTATATGCGTCTCCGAACACCTGTGTTGTCACTGAAAAATACTGTTGCTTGCAACTGTGATATATTCCACTATAAACAGTGTATGCATTGTATTTAGCATTTGTGAAATTATTTTGATGAGATATGAAAGTAGAGGGATTTATGTTGCTAGAACCGTACCACAATTGGGGAGGCAGGTAGCCTAGTGGTTAGAGCGTTGGGGACTAGTAACCGAAAGTTTGCAAGATGGAATCCCCAAGCTGACAAGGTAAAATCTGTCGTTCTGCCCCTGAACAAGGTAGTTAACTCTCTGTTCCTAGGCTGTCATTGAAAATAAGAATTTGTTCTTAACTGACTTGCCTAGTTAAATAAAGATATTTAAAAAAATAAAAAAATCTTTAGAATCAATTCACATTTAGATGAACTATTTAGCTGTTTTGACTTTCAGAGCCAATTCACCTCTTAACAGAACAGGTAAGATCCTTGGACTATAAGGAGTAATGTCAGTCTCCTTTAGTTCATTATTGGGATAATTTAACCTTATGATTATCGACCATGGGTGGGGTGTATAAACCTAAAATGGTTGCAATCTGGCAAAAATAATCCTTCTAACAGCTGCAGGGTTCAGGGAAATCTCAACAAGTTTTGAAAAAAGGATTTACTCAGCCCAAAATTTGTTCCCATGAGATAAACCCTTTTTTTTTGTATGGAGGTCTATGAAAGAGTGTCGAATTACACGAAGCTTATTTGATCTAATAGATATTTTGAAATGTTTAGGCTGTTAACAAATGTACTGATATAAGTGGATGCACTTGGCATTCCGGAACTTTGAGATAAACTATGTATGTCTGTTGTTCACGTGCATATCTGCCCTCTGATTGGCTAGAATGGTCCCACCTGATCTCGCTTGCCCGCAATAATTGAGGACATGTTTTTCATTTTTTTCAATGTAAAAAATAATCTTTGGTGTATATCATGTTTTTCCTTGGGCCTTTTGACCTTCCATTCTGACCTTCTCACGGGGACCGTCAGGTTATTTGATATCCGGGATCCTTGGGACGTACATACCCCCGATTGAAATTTACATTTTAAATGGGTAAGGGTCGAGGTTAATGTTAAGGGTCAGGGTCAAGGTCATGGTTAGGTCGTTAGGCTTTGGTATGGCTGTCCCAAGCATCCCGTCTAGCATTAATCGGACCGCCAGGAAAAATATAATAACATCCGTTTACGCCATATCCTGTTTCAGCTGTTAAAGAAACAATGGCGTTGCTTCTAAGGTCAGTAGTTAGCTGTGCTTTATCTAACATTGAGACAGTTTATTGATGTTTACATTTCGTATGTGTATTAATTTGTCTTAGAGTGGTGTTCAAATAGATTTATTTAGCCAGAGAGCTTGCTTCACCCTACTGTCGTCATAACATCGTTGCTTGCTACACATGCTAACGTTAGCATGCTTAGTTAGCTAGCTCCTCCTGTGACAACATATTTTAGATTTACACCAAGTTATTTTGATAATTATGAACGCTACAATGAGCTTTACATTCTTATGGAAGCAATGCTTCCAAGTTTCATGTATATAACTAGTTAGCTAGATTATTTATGTGGTATCCTAGCTAGCTAACACAATATGTAAGTGACTCTTAAGGAGCCTATCTTTAGTCCTTAATGTCCAAGGACATTGTATGTTATTTTTAGAGGTAGCGTTAGACGCCCCGACAGCCAAGTACTCCATCTAAACGTCAATTAAATCACAATTGTGATACGGTTCTTGAACAAAGCCCTTTACTTTTATATCACATTCTAAAGTTACACACAGGTGTTAGGAGCAAAGCCATTGATAATGAAACTCGGTTCCATTACATTACACGTACAGTACCAGTCAAAAGTTTGGACACGCCTACTCATTCAAGTCTTTATTTTTTATTTTTTACTATTTTCTACATTGTAGAATAATAGTGGACATCCAAATCTGTGAAATAATACATATGGAATCATGTAGTAAAGTGTTGAACAAATCTAAATATATTTTATATTTGACATTTTTCAAAGTAGCCACCCTTTGCCTTGATGACAGCTTTGCACACTCTTGGCATTCTCTCAACCAGCTACATGAGGTAGTCACCTGGAATGCATTTCAGTTAACAGGTGTGCCTTGTTAAAAGTTAATTTAAAAAAAGTTAACGACAGTCAATCATTACTTTAAGAGATGAGTTGGACTGCAGAGTGAAAGAAAAGCAGCCAACAAGTGCTCAGCATATGTGGGAACTCCTTCAAGATTGTTGGAAAAGCATTCCAGGTGAAGCTGGTTGAGAGAATGCCAGGAGTGTGCAAAGCTGTCAAGGCAAAGGGTGGCTACTTTGAAGAATCTAACATTTCTTGAAAGTAATATTTCGTAGTTTATGTTTTCACTATCATTCTACAATGTAAAGTCAAAATAAAGAAAAACCCTTGAATGAGTAGGTGTGTCTGAACTTCTGTAAATGTGAGTTTAGTTAAGAGACCTGAAGTTCAATCTGAACATTAATACATGTCACTTGCGGTTTTGGAAGCATAAGGACCTAATCTTTCATATTAGTGAGACATAATAATAAAAAATAAAAAGGTTAAATTGAGCTTAATGTTACTCTTTCTATTCCAAGAACCTTAGATGTTCTGTTTAGAGCTGAATTGGGTCTGGCAGCCAAAACATACTCCAGTTGCAGCCGATAGTATTTTTCAGTGACAACACGTTTGTGGCGTCAGTCTTCCATTTATACACAGGTGTTTGGGGACTCATAGCTAATTATCACAGGTAAGCCTCTCTCTTCCGCCTGCTTCCTGTAAACAATCGCTGTAACATGGAAATATGGCTGTGTAGACAATAACCCTCACCCTCTGGGGGTGTGTTAACGCAGAATTGAGCACTTTTCAAGCAGAAAATGAAAGCTTTTCTACGTTTACCATCTTGCTGCGTTTTGTACACGTAACGTTACATCTAAAATTATTCTAATTGTAAATTCTGCTCGGCTTCAGTCAGGCGGGGTTCGTTCCAAATCATGAATGTAAAAGTACTAATTTCGTGCTTCATTTGCACTTTTCAAGTCAGATGAAATATCTTTGCTCTTGACAGACAGCGTTCCGACTGATGTGTAGCAACAGATTATCCGTTATATGGACCGGATACTGAAGTGGCCTCTCCGGAACCTAAAATACATGTCTTTAAAAAATGGAAGGCAGTAGGGAGGAGGCAAGATCAGGTTGGGGCCATTCTGGCGAATGAGAGAGCAGACCCACAGGTACAACTCCGATATAACGTGTATTTCTCAGTTGCCTAATCTAATCATTACGAAAATGTATACGCGATCAAATAAGCCACACGTAGCAAATAAGCTGACATTTTTTGTTAACCAAATTCGACACACTCTTATTGACCGCCATACAAAACCTCGCTCTGTGAGCAAATTATTTTTATGTAAATGACACCTGCTGGAGAAGACATGTTTTGGCCTGTCTAAGTTATGCCTCTCGCTTTACCTCTTCCTCTTTGTTTAAGCTACTTTTCTCCGGTACTTTCCTCCTATGTAGTTTTTCTCCGGTTGCAAGATTAAATGATGTAACTGGCTACATTCTTTCTATGATAAACATTAGAAATATGATGACCATGCATTGTTTTTGCAAAAAATACCTTGCTTTTTCATTGGAAGCTAATTTACTTGTGTGACCGCTAGCCAAATAGCGTTGCACTTCTGTTGTCATATGATAAACTATTTTCTGCCGAATGTGTTGCACAACTGTATTTTGTGTTTGGAAAAACTATAGTTCTTTCCCCATCACACTCTATTGAAGAAAAAAAAAACACTGACTTTCAATATAATACGCAGGTGATTTTTATTTTATTTGATGGTCTGCATTTTGATAATTCGGATTTCTGAAAGCCAACGCGACCACTGACCCTATAAATGTGTGTAGTAATAAATGTAAACAATTCCGCTGATATGGAAGACACGTTCCTTATGTTTCCATAACCGTGCCACAGGCGATGCGTGTTAACGTTTTAGAGCATGAGTACCCAACTACCTTCAGCTGCTGGACAATGTCTTTCTTCAGGGGTTAGTTGGGGGCCCGGAAATCAATTAAAAATAATTTGTACACTGCAAATTGACTAAGCCCAAACCAATATAGTATTTGACAAAAACATACCGTAATTATTTCAAACCTTGACTAACTTCCTCCGTTAGTAAAGGAATGTGCTGCTCTTCTCTGTCCATGGCAGCTCGGTCTGTGAGTACCTACACTAACGACTGCACTTGGGCTGCTCTTCTCAATGACCAGACATTAGAGAGCTATTAGCAACTTTTCATCACTCTTAATTTAGACTAAGTGAAATCATCTCTCCTGTCTTATATTTGACCGAGGTCCATCTCTTATCTTAGTCATATGACTGTACTGCGTAGCAGAGCACGAGAAAAATGGCTCAGCTTTTAAATATTAGTGATCAATTTGGTGATACCAGAGCCCTGCCCTACCCAAGTAACTGATGGAAAAACAGGCCCTGCCCTAGTTATTGATGGAAAAACAGGCCCTGCCCTAGTTATTGATGGAAAAACAGGCCCTGCCCTAGTTATTGATGGAAAAACAGGCCCTGCCCTAGTTATTGATGGAAAAACAGGCCCTGCCCTAGTTATTGATGGAAAAACAGGCCCTGCCCTAGTTATTGATGGAAAAACAGGCCCTGCCCTAGTTATTGATGGAAAAACAGGCCCTGCCCTAGTTATTGATGGAAAAACAGGCCCTGCCCTAGTTATTGATGGAAAAACAGGCCCTGCCCTAGTTATTGATGGAAAAACGGGCCCTGCCCTAGTTATTGATGGAACAACAGACCCTGCCCTAGTTATTGATGGAAAAACAGGCCCTGCCCCTAGTTATTGATGGAAAAACGGGCCCTGCCCTAGTTATTGAAAAACAGACCCTGAGTCGGGTAGCAGAGCTCTAGTTTGAACATGAACATCCTTGATAATGTTGAACTGATTTGCTTGTGTGTTATTATTTCTCCTTTAGCTCAACATGGTTCCACCATTATCGAGCTGGGAGTTAGAAGTGTGGTCTCTAATCTCCTCTGAGGAAATAGGAAGTGGCTCAGTGAAACAGACTTTGTTGTTTATACTAAACCATGTTTTTACTAACATTACGAAATGTATGTTGTTTGATCTCTCTCACAGGACACTAGCCCGACAGGGCACTTGCTTGTCCCGCCCTCAGTTTGGCGTTTTCTACAGACAGTGAGTAGATTTTGTGTGTGTGTGTGTGTGTGTGTGTGTGTGTGTCAGTGTCAGGTGTTGTAACTGAAATTATTTTCCAATCGTTTCGTTCTGAACAGAATAATTATTTTTTCCCCTTCTGTTGCACTGTTCTGACCAACAAAATAAACTTCTGAAACCCCCCCCCCCCCAAAATACTGCTTTACATCATTCCTTTCCCTTCCTTTTAAAAATATACTCTACTGTTCAAAAGTTTGGGGTCACTTAGACATTTCCTTGTTATCCATGAAAACATACATGAAATGAATTACGAAATATAGTCAAGACGTTGACAAGGTTATAAATAATGGTTAGAGCCAGTTTGAGCTGTTCTGTGAAGGGAGTAGTACACAGCGTTGTACGAGATCTTTAGTTTCTTGGCAATGGAATAGCCTTCATTTCTCAGAGCAAGAATAGACTGATGAGATTCAGAAGAAAGTTATTTGTTTCTGGCCATTTTGAGCCTGTAATCGAACCCACAAATGCTGATGCTCCAGATAGTCAACTAGTCTAAAGAAGGCCAGTTTTATTGCTTCATTGTTCAGGACAACAGTTATCAGCTGTGCTAACATAATTGCAAAAGGATTTTCTAATGACCAATTAGCCTTTTAAAATGATAAACTTGGATTAGCTAACACAACGTGCCATTGGAACACACGAGTGATGATTGCTGATAATGGGCCTCTGTACAACTGTGGATATTCCATCAATCAAAATCAGCCGTTTCCAGCTACAATAGTCATTTACAACATTAACAATGTCTACACTGTATTTCTGATCAATTTGATGTTATTTTAATGGACAAAAAATGTGCTTTTCTTTCAAAAACAAGGACATTTCTAAGTGACCGCACACTTTTGAATGGTAGTGTATTTACATGACATTAAATTACTACACCAATCAGGGCAGATAGAGCAGCATGGTGTGGGGTGGGTAAGCACTTTAATTTGTTTAGGAAAGTCGTTAAGAGCAAATTGTATTTTGCCGTAACAGCATGGTTTAATCACAATGAAAGACAAACACACAGTGTGCTGACGGTCACAGTGTAGGGTGTGAGATGCAACTGACATTTTGAGGGTGAGGATGCTTGCCTTGAAGAGCTGAGCACCTTGTGGCATGCATTATCTGAATTAGGCCCACAGAGTTATACCTACAGAGGAGTGGCTTCTATAGAGGAACTTTGAATATCTTTGAACTTCCGAGTTGGTTTAATGTTCTCTGGCTAACACGCTTGTAGAGCAGCACTATATTTTTTATTACAATATATTTATTTCCTTAAAAAAAAAAACTATTTAACAATCAACAAAATAGGTCACAGATAATTCCCTGTTATTCCTCCCACGTTCATAAAATAGCAGGATAAATGGGAGCACTTCGTGCCAAAGCCTTCCTTCCCCAACACATGAACACCTCCCCTCATCCGGTTTTTGCTTCAATTATTAACAACAATAAAACAAAACAGAATGACCTTCACATCCAATGCTAGAAAATATATTATTCAATGCAAAAACAAATGATACATTAAGAGAATGAGGCAGCTAAAGTGACGACTCGAACTGCTGAAAGTCCCCCCAGACATCAGTCAATTCACAGGGGTTATTGCATCATAATTGTATGTTATTTTTTTCAGATGGAATATAGGAAGTTATTTTAGCTCCTTGACAGAGTGTCACTTTTCCCATATAAAAGCTGTGCAATTATTGGCTGTATTGACTGCTGATGAAACTAATCTGGTTTTGCTACCAATATTAACTGGTTGAACAGATTCCTCTCAAAGAAGAGTGAAGGGAAGGATCTAGTGGTACTGTCATATTAGTGACCTGTGATAAGATCGGAATAATGTCTTTCCAATAATTGACTCGTTCAGTGCAGGACAGAAACATATGCATCAGTGTGCCCATTCCTGTTTTACACCTTGGGGAAACATGTTGAATATTTAGAATGAATCTTAATCTCTGGTGTAAAGTAGACCCTAATGTAAAATATTGAATTGCATCAACTTGAGCCTTGTTTTAAATGAAAGATGCTGAGCATCTAAAAAGAACTCAACCCATTTCTCATCCTCAACAATGAGACCACGGTCATCATGCCGCTTCATCGTTCCCCGACAGAGCTTGGAGACCAGAGTACATGTAACAAATGAAACCTTTTACCTCTTTCCTTTCCAGCCACAGTTTATCAGGTCTAGATTTACTCATGGACTGAATCCTTACCTCCCTGTTGAGTGGCAACATAATGCCCAACCTGTAGGTACTTAAAGAAATGACTTTGAGGAAACTGAAAATGAAATGCCAGTTGTTGAAAGGATTGTAGTTCACATTCTCTATACAGATGACCAAATGTGTTAATTCCTTTGTTGAACCAAGAACGTTTAATACCATGTCTCAGGGGTTTGGGTAAGATGGGGTTCTTATAGAAAGGTGTTTATTCATATATAGATCGATGCCCCTCTGTTTACAGACTTCAATCAATATATTTAGTGTTTTTAATTAAACGGTTGTTTATGAGACCTGGCAAAGCTTAAGGTGGGGCTAATATAAGGTATAGATGCCAATGAAACCGGGTAAAGACGCTCTTCCTGTCTCCAAGAGGGTGAACTTGTTGTATCTTGCCATACCAATACAGCCTTTAGCTGAGATGCCCAGTAATACAACAGGAAGTCAGGTAAAGTAAGCCCTCCTGAGTATGGTTTGAATAAAGGTGTGTGTTTCATGCTAGGGGGGGATCCCTTTCCACAGAAATGAAGAGACCTTCCTGTTAAGTTGTTTGAAAAAAACATTGGCAATGGGAAAGGATTAGGTTTTGAAAAGGTACAAGAATTGTGGTAATATATTCATCTTTACACAATTGACCTGCCATCTATCTAATTCTTCTCTAATCTTTTTGAGAAGTGGAGTATAGTTCAGTTGACATGTCTTAATAATTTCAGAAGGAATTTGCTATCCCTGATATGTCATTTTCTGAACTCTCCAAAGAAAATGGCTGGTTTAAAATGTGGTTCTGCATAGCTGCCCTGTTAAAAGACATGATTATACTCTTCAATATTTTTTATTTAATATCCTGAAAAGGTCCCATATTCTTTCAGGATGTCAACTAAAGCCCGGAGTGAGAGTTCTGATTTGGTGAGGTAAAGCAGAATGTCATCAGCATATAGTGAGACCAGATGTTCACGCCCACCCAAATGAGCACTATGATTGGATGAGATCTGAAAGCTTCTGCCAGTGGCTCTATAGCCAAAGAAAAAGCGGTCTAGCGGGACAACCCTGTCTTGTGCCACGTGATAGAGAGAACTGTTTCCATTCGTCAGGATCTGAGCTACCGGACCTTTGTACAGTAATCTAATCAGACCCGACATACTGAGGTCCACTATTCATCCTCTGTAAAACTTCAGAACGGAACAACCTGTTTATGTAGTCAAAAGCTTTTTCTGCTTCTTAATGTTTCTTGGTCATTCTCTACATAATGCATAATGTTAAATACTGATATTATCAGGAGATGATCGGTTTCTTACAAAGCCTGTTTGTTCCCTATCAACCAAGTCAGGAAGAACCTTATCTAGTCTTAAGAGCTATGATTTTTTTGTTGTTGCAAGAATCTTATATGAAGTGTTCAATGAGATATTGGTCTATATGACCCACAAAGCAGAGAATCTTTCCCAGGTTTTAACAAAACTGTGATCAGTGCTTGTTCAAGTGCATCTGGGAGCTTTTCTGCCTCTGTGGCAAGGTTAAATATATTGCAAAGAGGTATAATTAGTTTGTTAAAATGGTCTATAGAATTCAATAGGAAATCCCCCTGCAGTGTTGAAAATGGTTTCCCCCATTTCCTCAGATGTGATCTCTTTCTCCAAGTACTCTCTCTCCTCATCAGTTAAAGCATGTCAATTGAGTTTGTTCAAAAAACTCATGCATTGTGGCAGGGGCATCCACTTTAGACCTGTACAATGTTTTCATAAAACTCCCTATAGGCTAGATTCATTTCCTCAGGACCCTGAACAACTGTTATTGGGCAGCTTAATAGAGCCAATAACTCTAATAGCTTCCTCTCTCCTTATCTGCCGAGCAAGCAACTTCCCTGCTTTATCTCCATGTTTGTAGTAGTTTTGTTTTGTTCTCCTAAAAACGTTTTCTGCTTTGTGGGTCGTCAGGGTGTTGTATTCCAATCTCTTTGATGACTCAACTATACAAACATTAGACTCAAATGTCTCATTTAGGAACTATGTTCATATTCAAGAAATGTCTTTCTCCAACAAATCTACTTTTAGCCTTGTATGTCTTACGTATAAGGTAAACAAAATGATTAGCCCCCTCAGATATGCAACAACAGCTTCCCATAAAATTAGGGGGGGGGTGCGCAGAGTTGTTATTGGTGCTAAAAAGATATGTTGATATGAGTGTTCAGAAATCTTACAAATGTGTGGGATTATTTAGTAAATATGTGCCAAACCTCCACCACCTTGAGGGTGGCTGTGTTTTACTGATTGGTAATGAAGCCAGCAGGGCAGAATGATCTGATATAGATCTTGGTAAATACTTTACACCCAGTAGTTAAACTTTCCTTGCCTGCAGGAATAAGAGAGAAGTCGATTCTAGACTAACTGTTATGGACAGGGAAGTAAAAGGAGTGTTCTTTTAACCTTTTTGGTTGTGAACTCAGGATGATGGTGATGATTCACTAATTGTCCCCATTTCATTGTTGAGGGATGAAAGTTATCGTCTGGTAAAGGTTCTAGCTTGTCTTTTTTCCTGTGCGTTTTTGGTTATCACTTTTGACACCGCGCGGCACTGGTTTCAAGGGAGCCTTGGGGAATGCCGATTGGTTGACATTTTGAGTGTGCGGCTGGTGACCGTAAACACATCCTGTTTTTGTTAGTTTTTTTTACATGCTCAAGTGGGGCTAAATAGTCCGGTCGTTATTGTTGACGATGTTTGTCGCTTTAATTCTACATTTATTTTGTGACTGAAAACATTTTCATGTTACAGGGAACAGTCAATGGACTTTTTACAATATATGTGTAATTTACAATGAACCTAATTCGGGTGATGCTATGCATAGCAGGTACAGATATCTTAAAGACTAGTGCATCTTCGCTGTGTGCTTAGGGTTGTTGTTCTGATGGAAGGTGAACCTTCACCCCAGTCTGTGGTCCTTAGCGCTCTGGAGCAGGTTTTCATCAAGGATCTCTCTGTACTTTGCTCCGTTCATCTTTGCCTCGATCCTGACTAGTCTCCCTGACGCTGAAAAAACATTCCCAATGCATGATGCTCCCACCACCATGCTTCACTGTAGGGATGGTGCCAGGTTTCCGCCAGACTTTACACTTGGCATTCAGGCCAAAGAGTTTAATCTTGGTTTCATCAGACCAGAGGATCTTGTTTCTCATGGTCTGAGTCCTTTAGGTGCCTTTTGGCAAACTCCAAGTGGGCTGTCATGTGCCTTTTTACTGAAGAGTGGCTTCCATCTCACCACTCTACCCTAAAGGCCTGATTGGTGGAGTGCTGCATACATGGTTGTCCTTCTGCAAGGTTCTCCCATCTCCACAGAGGAACTCTGGGTGCTCTGTCAGTGACTACCGGGTTCTTGGTCACCTCCCTGACCAAGGCCCTTCTCCACCGATTGGTCAGTTTGGCCTGGTGGCCAGCTCTAGGAAGTGTCTTGGTGCTTCCAAACTTCTTCCATTTAAGAATGATGGAGGCCACTGTTCTTGGGGACCGTCAATGCTGCAGACATGTTTTGTTACCCTTACCCTTTGTGAGATGCAGAGTAGGTGAATGGATGATCACGGCATGTGTGGTTCCCACCATGACGGAGATGGTGTGGGGGAGCTTTGCTGGTGACACTGCAGAGATTTGCCATCCCATCATCTGGTTTGCCCTTAGTGGGACTATAATTTGTTTTTCAACAGGACAATGACTCACAACACACGAGGGTGTGTTCTTAGCCCTCTCCTGTACTCCCTGTTCACCCATGACTGCGTGGCCATCATCAAGTCAATTCAATCATCAAGTTTGTAGACGACACTACAGTGGTAGGCTTGATTACCAACAACGACGAGACGGCCTACAGGGAGGAGGTGAGGGCACTCGGAGTGTGGTGTCAGGAAAATAACCTCACACTCAACGTCAACAAAACAAAGGAGATGATTGTGGACTTCAGGAAACAGCAGAGGGAGCACCCCCCTATCCACAATGACGGGACAGTAGTGGAGAGGGTAGTAAGTTTTAAGTTCTTCGGCGTACACATCACGGGTAAACTGAATTGGTCCACACAGACAGCGTTGTGAAGAAGGCGCAGCTGCGCCTCTTCAACCTCAGGAGGCTGAAGAAATTTGGCTTGTCACCAAAAGCACTCACAAACCTTACAGATGCACAATTGAGAGCATCCTGTCGGGCTGTATCACCGCCTGGTCCGGCAACTGCTCCGCCCACAACCGTAAGGCTCTCCAGAGGGTAGTGAGGTCTGCACAACGCATCACCGAGGGCAAACTACCTGCCCTCCAGGACACCTACAGCACTCGATGTCACAGGAAGGCCATAAAGATCATCAAGGACAACTACCACCCGAGCCACTGCCTGTTCACCCCGCTATCATCCAGAAGACGAGGTCAGTACAGGTGCATCAAAGCTGGGACCGAGAGACTGAAAAACAGCTTCTATCTCAAGGCCATCAGACTGTTAAACAACCACCACTAACATAGAGTGACTGCTGCCAACATACTGACTCAACTCCAGCCATTTCAATAATGTATAAATGGATGCAAAAAATGTATCACTAGCCACTTTAAACAATGCCACAAGCATTTCGCAAAACTTGCATTAACATCTGCTAACCATGTGTATGTGACCAATAACATTTGATTTGACCTCCAGGCTGTGTAAGGGCTATTTGACCAAAGGAGAGTGCTGCATCAGATGACCTGGCCTCCACAATCACCCAACCTCAACCCAATTGAGATGGTTTGGGGTGAGTTGGACGTTGGACTGCAGAGTGAAGGATAAGCAGACAAGTGCTCAGAATATGTGGGGTCTCCTTCAAGATGGTTGGAAAAGCATTCCTCATGAAGCTGGCTGAGAGAATGCCAAGAGTCTGTAAAGCTGTCATCAAGGCAAAGGGTGGCTACTTTGAAGAATCTCAAATATAAAATATATTTTGATTTTGTTAAACACTTTTTTGGTTACTATATGAATCCTCTTTAGTGGGGAGAAAGCCATCATCTTGTGTTGTGTGGGAGAAAGATCCAGAATGATCATTATTCTGGCATCTCCGTACTCTTCCTTGGCTCTGGCAGCTGAGAGGATGCAGACTGTGTCCTGGTACCATAGAAATGTAATGCCCTGGGTGCAACCGGGCCAGGCAGCTGCCTCCGTAGATGGGTCCTCTCGCTTTCCAGTGGGTGCGAGCAAGGAGGGAGACTTGGGAATCCATCTTTATGAGGCGTTCATAGTGTCTCCTTTTCCTTATACCCTTTCTGAACCATGCTGGTGCTACTTCCGAGCAATCATCCTCCGAGGCCGAAGAAGGGCTGTCAGAAGGGGGTGCTTTTCCCTGCCTCTTCTGAGGCTTTGCAATATTTGGCGTCTTTTGTTTTGGGCGATAAGAGCTGTATTAACTTCCAATTATTATCGAACTGGTAAACCGTGTCAAAATGCCTCAACATTTTCCCGAAGTTGGAGGATGCTATGCAGATGCGTCTTGTTAGATCTTCACCATTGCTTAAAAACAGTTCTTACCTTTTTGTAGTTAATGAATCCAATGTGAAACGTGATCACTGTAGTATCCTTAACTAACATTGGAAAAAGTCAATCCATTCTTCTCTAATTAAACATCTCCCTAATTTCTGAATTACGCTTGTAACATCGTCAGTAGGCTACAGTAACCTATGCTTCAGAGAGGGAGGGGGGGCAGGAATACGTTTCCGAGTGACAGAGGGAGGGGGGGCAGGAATACGTTTCTGAGTGACAGAGGGAGGGCTTTGCATAGGCAAATGTATTGTGATTTTTATGGGACTGGAAAAAAAATGCCTGGACTGTATAACGGTTTCCCATGCTTTTAAAATGAAGGTTCTGTTCTGGAACAGTATACATCCCCTTTGGTTTGGGTTCTGTTCTGGAACAGTATACATCCCCTTTGGTTCGGGTTCTGTTCTGGAACAGTATACATCCCCTTTGGTTCGGGTTCTGTTCTGGAACAGTATACATCCTTTGGTTCGGGTTCTGTTCTGGAACAGTATACATCCCCTTTGGTTCGGGTTCTGTTCTGGAACAGTATACATCCCCTTTGGTTCGGGTTCTGTTCTGGAACAGTATACATCCCCTTTGGTTCGGGTTCTGTTCTGGAACAGTATACATCCCCTTTGGTTCGGGTTCTGTTCTGGAACAGTATACATCCCCTTTGGTTCGGGTTCTGTTCTGGAACAGTATACATCCCCTTTGGTTCGGGTTCTGTTCTGGAACAGTATACATCCCCTTTGGTTCGGGTTCTGTTCTGGAACAGTATACATCCCCTTTGGTTCGGGTTCTGTTCTGGAACAGTATACATCCCCTTTGGTTCGGGTTCTGTTCTGGAACAGTATACATCCCCTTTGGTTCGGGTTCTGTTCTGGAACAGTATACATCCCCTTTGGTTCGGGTTCTGTTCTGGAACAGTATACATCCCCTTTGGTTCGGGTTCTGTTCTGGAACAGTATACATCCCCTTTGGTTCGGGTTCTGTTCTGGAACAGTATACATCCCCTTTGGTTCGGGTTCTGTTCTGGAACAGTATACATCCCCTTTGGTTCGGGTTCTGTTCTGGAACAGTATACATCCCCTTTGGTTCGGGTTCTGTTCTGGAACAGTATACATCCCCTTTGGTTCGGGTTCTGTTCTGGAACAGTATACATCCCCTTTGGTTCGGGTTCTGTTCTGGAACGGTATACATCCCCTTTGGTTCGGGTTCTGTTCTGGAACAGTATACATCCTTTGGTTCGAGTTCTGTTCTGGAACGGTATACATCACCTTTGGTTCGGGTTCTGTTCTGGAACAGTATACATCCCCTTTGGTTCGGGTTCTGTTCCTCAAATAATTAGATTATTTTCCTGTTTTCGGTTCTGTTCCCTGAACCGGTTCCAACCCTTGGTGTATGTGCCTGCCCACTTGTCTCTGTTATTCTTTTAATGTGATTACATGTTATGTTGGAATTGAATGTGTGTGTTTTCTCTAGCATTTCTCTAGTGATCTAAATATACAATTTCTCTATTTCTTTAGTGCTGTTCCAATGGGAACCACAGCAAAGGAGGAAATGAACAAGTTCTGGGACAAAAACAACAAATTGAACCGACCCATGTCGCCACATATCACCATCTACCAGTAAGTTTGCTATGTGCATAATAATAATGAATAAGTTAAGAATCTCTCACACTGCACCTCAGCAATGGCTGTGTCAAATTTAAATTGTGAAAGGGTGCTCGTCTGATTGTCCTCTCCATAGTCTCCAGGCCGTTTCAGAGATCACTCCAATAGGAAGACAATACACACAGCTTTGATTCAGTGCTTTGTGACATTGTTTATGGATCAGGGGAGCAAGTACCTTTTTTTAAAACCTCAAAACAACCAGGCGCTCCTCGCAAGAAAATTAACTCATTATTATGGGTGTAATTGTTCACCAAACCCAGGGTTCGGTACGAATTGTGTTTTTTGGGGGGTTAAGGTTCTGTTTCGGTACAGCGGGGAAATGAAATGCCAACTGTTAATGTAGTTCATTAAGATTTCAAACTAACCCCAGGATCTTGAGCTATATAATGTAGGGCCAATTATTTATTTATATATTTTTTTTACACAGGTTTTTGTTTTTTTCCCTGGTTTTCACTCTCCAAAATCAATCATCTCTTAAAATCACACTTTTGAAAAATATAATAACATCATTGTGGGTTCTACATCAACAACACTTAAACCACCAGGGGACCATTTCTGAGGTCTGGGGAAAAAATGTAAGGCATTTTTGGGTGTAGATACCCTTTTATCATGATATTATTCTGCCAGGTATGTGTCATCTACTTTGTAGTTTAATATTTTAAATTCAGAAGCCTTTTCATCTACCAGAAGCCTGTTGTCATTAGCATCATCGCTAACGGCTACACAAAGTGGTAGACACACAGAGAGGCATTCCCACACCCTTGCCTTTTTCAGAAAGCTAAAGGAACATACCAAATTAATTCAATACATTTAGTTGATTCCTTACTAAGTTCAATACATTTTTGCTTCTACTGGGCGCTTTAAACAACAATGAATTCTGGGTTATCGACCCCCACCACGTGCTATCGTACAGAACTAGTTCCCCAGCTGCGCCTCACAAAAGCATAGTTTGAAATGCGCCAATTAGTCATTTTTTAGCGGAATAGCCTACAATGTTTTTTCAGCTCAGATTTACTCGAGGCATAAAATGCAGTGTAGGCATAGCATTTAGGCCTAGTGGATTAGTGTGGGCCTAGTGGATTACAATGTGGGCCTAGTGGATTAGTGTGGGCGTAGCCTGTGGGCCTAGTGGATTACAGTGTGGGCCTAGTGGATTACAGTGTGGGCCTAGTGGATTACAGTGTGGGCCTAGTGGATTACAGTGTGGGCCTAGTGGATTACAGTGTGGGCCTAGTGGATTACAGTGTGGGCCTAGTGGATTACAGTGTGGGCCTAGTGGATTACAGTGTGGGCCTAGTGGATTACAGTGTGGGCCTAGTGGATTACAGTGTGGGCCTAGTGGATTACAGTGTGGGCCTAGTGGATTACAGTGTGGGCCTAGTGGATTACAGTGTGGGCCTAGTGGATTACAGTGTGGGCCTAGTGGATTACAGTGTGGGCCTAGTGGATTACAGTGTGGGCCTAGTGGATTACAGTGTGGGCCTAGTGGATTACAGTGTGGGCCTAGTGGATTACAGTGTGGGCCTAGTGGATTACAGTGTGGGCCTAGTGGATTACAGTGTGGGCCTAGTGGATTACAGTGTGGGCCTAGTGGATTACAGTGTGGGCCTAGTGGATTACAGTGTGGGCCTAGTGGATTACAGTGTGGGCCTAGTGGATTACAGTGTGGGCCTAGTGGATTACAGTGTGGGCCTAGTGGATTACAGTGTGGGTGTAGCCTTTGGGCCTAGTGGATTACAGTGTGGGCCTAGTGGTTTACAGTGTGGGCCTAGTGGTTTACAGTGTGGGCGTAGCCTTTGGGCCTAGTGGTTTACAGTGTGGGCCTAGTGGTTTAGTGTGGGCGTAGCATTTGGGCCTAGTGGTTTACAGTGTGGGCCTAGTGGTTTACAGTGTGGGCCTAGTGGATTACAGTGTTGGCCTAGTGGTTTAGTGTGGGCGTAGCCATTGGGCCTAGTGGATTACAGTGTGGGCCTAGTGGTTTACAGTGTGGGCGTAGCCTTTGGGCCTAGTATTTACAGTGTGGGCCTAGTGGATTACAGTGTGGGCCTAGTGGTTTAGTGTGGGCGTAGCATTTGGGCCTAGTGGTTTACAGTGTTGGCCTAGTGGATTAGCGTGAGCGTAGCCTTTGGGCCTAGTGGTTTACAGTGTGGGCGTAGCCTTTGGGCCTAGTGGTTTACAGTGTGGGCCTAGTGGTTTACAGTGTGTGGCCTAGTGGATTACAGTGTGGGCCTAGTCTTTGGGCCTAGTGGATTACAGTGTGGGCGTAGCCTTTGGGCCTAGTGGTTTACAGTGTGGGCCTAGTGGTTTAGTGTGGGCGTAGCATTTGGGCCTAGTGGTTTACAGTGTGGGCGTAGCCTTTGGGCCTAGTGGTTTACAGTGTGGTCCTAGTGGATTAGTGTGAGCGTAGCCTTTGGGCCTAGTGGTTTACAGTGTGGGCGTAGCCTTTGGGCCTAGTGGTTTACAGTGTGGGCGTAGTGGATTACAGTGTGGGCCTAGTCTTTGGGCCTAGTGGATTACAGTGTGGGCGTAGCCTTTGGGCCTAGTGGTTGTTGTTGTCCTCTTCCATATACACTATTTTTGTAAGTATTCATTCGGACTCACAGTTCAGACAGAAACCGAGGTCCCTGTACCAAATGGTTTGGTAGGAATACGTGTACCGTTCCAACCCTACTAATTATGTAAAGAGCCTTTTATTGATTTAGCTTTTAACAGTGGATGGGTTAGATATTACCATTGGGTCACGTGACCAGGTAAAACACAAGGGACCTATCTTTAGGTATTGACAGGGTTTATATCCAGTGTGAACTACAAATGCTGTGTTTGTATACTGTACCTGTGCCTTGCCGTGTGTTGTCATGGTACCCTGTGTCTTGCAGGTGGTCGGTGCCTATGATGATGTCCATCACACACAGAGGCACGGGAGTTGGACTCAGTGGAGGTATAATTAACATACTAACCTCTTACAGCACACTCCAGGGTCAACCTTTCCCTGAACCATTATTGGAGGAAATTCAAAAACTGACCCCAAGATCAACGTCTACGTGGCAACTTCACCCTACTCCTCTTATTTTTTTTAATCTACCTTTATTTAACTAGGCAAGTCGGTTAAGAACAAATTCTTATTTTCAATGACTGCCTAGGAACAATGGGTTAACTGCCTTGTTCAGGGCAGAACGACAGATTTTGTACATTTACAGGTCAGGGATTCAATCTTGCAACCTTTCGGTTACTAGTCCAATGCTCTAACCACTAGGCTACGCTGCATGGAAAAGACCACAAGATCACAGTCCTAAACACATAATGTTGTCCTCTGTCTTTCAGGTATATCGGCGTTTGCTCTCTTAGCGTTGGTGTTGCCAGGTAGCTACCCATACTACCTTGACCTAATCCACTCCCTGTCCATTGGCCCTGCTCTACTCGGTCTAGCTAAGTTTGGCATTGCCTTCCCTCTGTCCTACCACACCTTGAATGGAATCCGCCATCTGGTAAGTAAAGTCCACAGTGCTTAACACTAGGTCATCGCCTTAAAACTAATATAGTGCTATGTTAGTCCTTGTTGATGTCTGTCCTTTAATGTATCCTCCTTTTCTGTCTCTCTCTCTCTTTCTGTGTCTCTCTCTTTCTGTCTCTCTCTTTCTGTGTCTCTCTCTTTCTGTGTCTCTCTCTTTCTGTGTCTCTCTCTTTCTGTGTCTCTCTCTTTCTGTGTCTCTCTCTTTCTGTGTCTCTCTCTTTCTGTGTCTCTCTCTTTCTGTGTCTCTCTCTTTCTGTGTCTCTCTCTTTCTGTGTCTCTCTCTTTCTGTGTCTCTCTCTTTCTGTGTCTCTCTCTTTCTGTGTCTCTCTCTCTCTCTTTCTGTGTCTCTCTCTTTCTGTGTCTCTCTCTGTCTGTCTCTCTCTCTCTCTCTCTTTCTGTCTGTCTCTCTCTCTCTCTTTCTGTCTGTCTCTCTCTCTCTCTTTCTGTCTCTCTCTCTCTTTCTGTCTCTCTCTCTCTTTCTGTCTCTCTCTCTCTTTCTGTCTCTCTCTCTCTTTCTGTCTCTCTCTCTCTTTCTGTCTCTCTCTCTCTTTCTGTCTCTCTCTCTCTTTCTGTCTCTCTCTCTCTTTCTGTCTCTCTCTCTCTTTCTGTCTCTCTCTCTCTTTCTGTCTGTCTGTCTCTTTCTGTCTGTCTGTCTGTCTCTCTCTCTCTGTCTGTCTGTCTGTCTCTCTCTCTCTCTCTTTCTGTCTCTCTCTCTCTTTCTGTCTCTCTCTCTCTTTCTGTCTCTCTCTCTCTTTCTGTCTCTCTCTCTCTTTCTGTCTCTCTCTCTCTTTCTGTCTCTCTCTCTCTTTCTGTCTCTCTCTCTCTTTCTGTCTCTCTCTCTCTTTCTGTCTGTCTGTCTCTGTCTGTCTGTCTGTCTGTCTCTCTCTCTCTGTCTGTCTGTCTTGCTCTCTCTGTCTGTCTGTCTTGCTCTCTCTGTCTGTCTGTCTTGCTCTCTCTGTCTGTCTGTCTCGCTCTCTGTCTGTCTCTCTCTCTGTCTGTCTTGCTCTCTCTGTCTGTCTGTCTTGCTCTCTCTGTCTGTCTGTCTCGCTCTCTGTCTGTCTCTCTCTCTGTCTGTCTTGCTCTCTCTGTCTGTCTGTCTTGCTCTCTCTGTCTGTCTGTCTTGCTCTCTCTGTCTGTCTGTCTTGCTCTCTCTGTCTGTCTGTCTTGCTCTCTCTGTCTGTCTGTCTCGCTCTCTGTCTGTCTCTCTCTCTGTCTGTCTGTCTCTCTCTGTCTGTCTGTCTCTCTCTGTCTCTCTCTCTCTGTCTGTCTCTCTCTCTGTCTGTCTCTCTGTCTCTGTCTGTCTCTCTGTCTGTCTCTCTCTCTCTGTCTGTCTCTCTCTCTCTTTCTGTCTCTCTCTCTCTTTCTGTCTCTCCTTTCTGTCTCTCTCTCTCTTTCTGTTTCTCTCTCTCTTTCTGTCTCTCCTTTCTGTCTCTCTCTCTCTCTTTCTGTCTCTCTCTCTCTTTCTGTCTCAGTTCTGGGACAGTGGTAAGGGATTTACGCTTCCTGAGGTGTATCGCTCGGGCTACGTGGTCATCGCTCTGTCAATACTGACCTCCATTGCTGCCATTGCATACATGTGAGCAGCGAGGCGGAGGAAGGGAGGCGGAGAGAATAGTGAGGGATGAAGGGGTTGTTTTGTTTATTATATATTCTGGTCTTTGTGTCACCAACACAGTAATTGAATGGATAAATGTATAAATACTTGAAATGTTTTGTGGTTTTTATCATGGACAGGTTTAGCCTGGTCAATGGGCTAACATGGTCTCCGGGGTAGACGTAACATAATGCATGTAAATCCGGGCGACTCAATTACTACGTTATGCTATGTTTCTTATGGTATATATTCATTTGTGGATGTTTCGCATGGTATGTTATAAATTGGAATTTGTATAATATGTTACAAATTTGCAAAACATATGATTTGTTAAGAATTCTAATTTATTGTGGCTAATGTTGGGTAGATTTAGGGGTGAAAGGAATATCTTTAAAAATTCATAAGTAGTTGCTAAAATTGTCCGTGATTAGTTTCAAACACTCATTCATTCATTCATTCATTCTTTGGGTTTCTAGATGTTCATGTTATTCACCCATTCAACCACTCTACTTTCATTGTTGCCTTAAGTAACCTGTAACCATATCAAACGTATCATATCATACTAATATGAGGGTGCCGGATTTAGATGTACTATGTTATGTCTAGTCTATGAGACCAGGCTGCCTGTGCTCAAGTTTAATGACAAGTGAAATGCATGTAATATATTAGTGAAATCAATTAAACAGAATGGGTGCTACAAAATGACAGTGTTGTGTGATGGGAAGAAATGAAACCAAAATAATGGAAAGATGACCCTAACATCACCCGGGTTTGTTATCGATCTGAATATGATTACATTTGATGTCAACAGCACAAACTGCTCCCTATGAAGTGCACTACTTTTGACTTAAGGCCCACTGGGCTCTGTTCAAAAGTAGTGCACTATGTCGGGAAACGGGGGTGCTATTTGGGATAAGAGTTACCTCATGTGTTCTACATCTGTCTCCTGTGATGTCATTTATCTGCAATAGATCCTCATGTAGATCACTCGGAGCATCAAATCACCAGTAATGCCACTTTGCCAGTCAGATCTTACGCTTGTGTGTCAGCTCCAGTCATTTCTGTCTACAGTAGCCCTCTCCGGGAGAACTTTTTTCTCCATCCGAGTCCATTACGTTGTTTTCTCTCCACCAACAGCGTTTTGGGCAGAAAAAAGGCAGTCTGTGACTTGAGTTATGTTTTTTCTGAAATATTGATGAAGGCTCCCTGCAGTTTGTGTGCAGCATTTTCCACTGTGGATATGAGTCTTTACTCCACGAGGTCATTAACACCTGCATGTTATTGGATGTGTGCACAATTATGTTTGAAACGATTGATGTTTTCTGAACTAGCTACAAAGTTGCCTGAGGCTTCAGCTCCCACCGAGCCACACAGGAGCTCCTTCTGCACCTAATCATGTTTGGTTTGTTGCAGTCTGAAGGGAATACCATGTTGTGACGTAATGGTGGGCCTCAACCTTAGTGTGTGTGTGCCGAGTGTCTTAAATAGTACCATATTCCCTTTTGGTTAAATGTAGTGCACTACATAGGGAATAGGTGGCCATTTGGAATGCGGGGCCTGTGTGTGCACAGTCAATGACGAATGTAACAGAATGAAAGACCCACCTACTGTTCCAATATTATTTCGTAACCGTGAAATGTTGTCCCATGGGGCGGAACCTGCTTTGGTAAATACATTATCAATGAGATGGTCAACACGATAATTTATATGCTGAGTGTACATAACATTAAGAACACCTTCCTGATATTGAGCTGCACAAGCCCCTCTTTTGCCCCTCAGAACATGGTCAATTTGTTGGGACATGGACTCTACAAGGCATCAATCCCCACAGTTGTGTCAAATTGGCAGAGTGTCTTTCGGGCGGTGAATTCTTGATACACATGGGAAAGTGTTGAGCGTGAACAACCCAGCAGCGTTGCAGTTCTTGACACAACCCGGTGCGTCTGGAACCTACTACCAGACCCTGTTCAAAGGGACTTCAATATGTTGTCTTGCCCATTCACCCTCAATGGCACACATACACAAGCCATGTCTCAATTGTCTCGAGGCTTAAAAATCATTTAATCAGTCTCCCCTTAATCTACACAGATTGAACACGTGACATCAATAAGGGATCATAGCTTTCACCTGTGTTCATTTGGTCAGTCCGTCATGGAAAGGGCAGTTTTGTGCACTTAATTATATTGTCCTTTTGTATTTGTGCATTTTCAGAAGAACACACATTGCCAATGTTATTGCTTAGTATGATTGTTGCAAATGTCCTTTCTAATACTGCAAGGCAAATTCAGATCTGGACTTGAAGACTGTTCGCTTTCTTCCTTTGTAATCAAGAACTGATTTCCACCTGGGAGGACACTAAATGGGTGCAATATAGTATATTATAAAAAATGATGGAACACTGATTTGCATGATGGAACTCTGATTTGCATGATGGAACACTGATTTGCATGATGGAACACTGATTTGCATGATGGAACACTGATTTGCATGATGGAACTCTGATTTGCATGATGGAACTCTGATTTGTATTCCTTCATTTTTTTATCCAATCATACATGGCCAACTGTAAAAGCTGAAGTCCTCAGCCCTAGGCTATTTATATCATGTATATTGTCATGTTTTTGTGTGTGAAAATGTATAGTTTCTTCATTGTCAATAGAACCACAGAGTAGGCTACCTGACACCGTTTAGTTTGCTGAAAGAGTGAGAGCTCATTTTATCGGATGCTTTTCTGATATTTAGAAGTTATTAAATTATTACAAAATACACTTATAATCATATTTTACAGATGGAGCCCTCTGTATTGGGCAATCATGTCACATGACCTGGGTTTTAACCTTAAAATAAAAAGCTTTTTCATTAAATGGTTCCCTTTTCATGTCAGATCCAGCACCATCCTCAGACAATTTCTTTCATTTTTTTTGTGTAATCATCTTTTCTGGAAAAGGCATAAAAAAAATAAAGTTTAAAATGTAGTTCATGTGACATGATAGCCAGAAACACAGGTCCATGTTTATAGAGCACATATGTTGGTCTGCATCACATACATTTTTCTCTGAGCCTGAAGATATTTGGCTTGGCCCGTAAGACCATCACAAACCTTTACAGATGCACAATTGAGAGCATCCTGTTGAGCTGTATCACTGGCTGGTACAGCATCTGCACTGCCCGCACCCGCAGGGCTCTCCAGAGGGTGGTGCGGTCTGCCCAACTTATCACCGGGGGCAGACTGCCTGCCCTCCAGGACACCTAGAGCACCCAATGTCACAGGAAGGCCAAAAGATCATTAAGGACATTAACCACCCGAGCCACGGCCTGTCCACCCCGCTATCATCCAGAAGGCGAGGTCAGTACAGGTGCATCGAAGCTGGCACCGAGGGAATGAAAAACAGCTTATTCTCAAGGCCATCAGACTCTTAAATAGCCATCACCAGCCAGCAACCACCCGGTTACTCAACTCTGCACCGTCGAGGCTGCTGCCCTTTGTACATAGACATGGAATCACTGCAATTTAATAATGGAACACCAGTCACGTTAATGTTTACATACCGTTTTACTCATTTCCTATGTATATATTCTACTGTACTGTAGTCAATCCCGCTCCGACATCGCTCATCCTAATATTTATATATTTCTTAATTCCGTTATTTTAGTTTTAGATTTATGTGTATTGTTGTGAATTGTTAGATACTGCTACACTGTTGGAGATAGGAACTAAAGCATTTCGCTACACCCGCAATAACATTGCTAATTTTGTGTATGTGACCAATACAATTCGATTTGATTTATAGATTACATCAAAGACGTTCGCTTATCCCTCAGATGAAACAAACAGGGACTGATATTGCCATCTTGGCGGCTGAATAGTGATGCGCACCTATCGGTCTGTCCGGGAAAAGCAGCCAAGTGGTCCTGATGCTGCGTTATGTCATGAGGATGGTCAATACGGTTAGAAAGGCAGAATATAAACACGCTTTTCATCCAATGGTGAGGCTTAGTCTCTGTGGCGCAATGGAATAGCGCGCTGGACTTCTAATCCAGAGGCTCCGGGTTCGAGTCCCGGCAGAGATGGGTTTGCTAAGGAGCTGGTCTGCTTTTTAGAAAAAATAAATGTACTAAATTGGCCAATTGAAGCATACTTTTTATTGCATTATACAAGCAATTCTGTCCATTCGAATGTATGTTTAGTATCCGCTGGATACACGGCTTAGATAATGCCATTTTTATTTAAAATGAAACATGTAATCTCCATAACAGAGATGCTTTTGGGTTTCTCCCGCCCACACATTGTATTCCACTTACAATCAGCACCGGGGTATCGTTATCAGGGACGTATGCACAATGCATGCTGCACTCGGTAGGCTGACCCTCCTCATCAAACACTTTACATCGGAAGTCTACAGCTTCAGCTCAACATTTTGTTAAGTCCCGACACCCATCTCTTTCCATTCACCCTCCTCTCCCCTCCACCACGTATCCTTTCTTTCCTGTGATCTGAATTCATTCACACATTCATCCACAAGTCAATATAATGTAGGCTATAGGCCTACCCTCTCGGACTACCAGTATGTGAAAAATTATGATAATTTTAATTATAGGCAAAAATGAGTGTCTTTTAATTATACATTTGGTCTAAGCCATATTTTACAAAACAATTAACAAAAACACACATTGAACATGGGACTCATTACAAACACACGCACGCGCCTGTGTGCAAATGTTTTTTTCGTTTTTTAATTACACAAATTAAATAGTAGACCATTCTAGGTCTAAATCATCATCATAATAGTCATCATAATCGCTAAAAAGCCCAAATGACATATAGGACACTGTATGTTGCTGATGAGGATACATACAGGAAAGAGCGCGCAACGACAACTCGTGGCGGCGCGCTTCTGTTTTCAGCACCTGGAGCTGTCCTGCACTCTCATACCCCGTCAGTGACTTTTTGTTGTTGCTATATAGAGCCTTGAATTTCAGTCTTCTCTAACAGCGAATTCAACAACCACATTTGAATTATAACGGATGTATAAAAGCTGGAATGAGTAGGCATAAGAAGGCCTGTGTCTATATTTAATTTTAAACAGAGGCATTACATTTAGCAAAAAACATTCCTGCTGCTACTTCAGCTGTCTGGTGATCCCCTCTCCTATCTCCGCCCAGTTTAAGATGGATTTTTTTCCTGCCTTCTGCTTGTCGCCTATGGTGATAGGGCTTTTCGTGCCTCCGCGCCAGCCACCATTTTAACCCCATGTCCGACTCTACACACGAACTAATCCGCATGCAAAACTAATCCTTAATCCCCTCGCGAGTTGAACGCCCCCCACCCCACCCTCCTCCACTGAACACCCACCAGTACAGTCTGTCGGGCCTTGAGCGTTGTGACTCCACTCAGAAAGACAACGTCTCGCGCTGTCAGTCAAAAAGGCTACTCCCTAACGGAAAGCAGAGAAAAACATTGATTCATGACTAATGAAGCTAGACCTAACTCTTATCTATGGGCATTGGGGACTAGCCTACTACCACTACCTAGGCTATTAAATCTATAATAATGGAGAAACTAGATAAAAGAAGAACAATTCAGAAAAAACAATTAGCCTATTATTTTTTGATGATATGACAAATAACATATTTGGGCATAGGATACAGTCTATATGAATATGACATCTCAGTTTTTCTTTCTCCAATATACACTATATGACCAAAAGTATTGTCTAAAATCTCATTCCAAAATCATGGGCATTAATATGGAGTTGGTCCCCTCTTTGCTGCTATAACAGCCTCCACTCTTCTGGGAAGGCTTTCCACTAGATGTTGGAACATTGCTGCGGGGACTTACTTCCATTCAGCCACAAGAGCAATAGTGAGGTCGTGCACTGATGTTGGGCTATTAGGCCTGGCTCGCAGTCGGCCTTACGATTCATCCCAAAGGTGTTTGATGGGGTTGAGGTCAGGGCTCTGTGCAGGCCAGTCAAGGTCTTCCTCACCAACCTTGACAAACCATTTCTGTATGGAACTCACTTTGTGCACGGGGGATTGCTATGCTGAAACAGGAAAAGGGCTTCCCCAAGCTGTTGCCACAAATTTGGAAGCACAGAATCGTGTAGAACGTCATTGTATGCTGTAGCATTAAGATTTCCCTTCACTGGAACTAAGGGGCATAGCCTGAACCACGAAAAACAGCCCATGGCCATTATTCCTCCATTGGACACTGGTCCAATGGTGACACTCCAGCTGATGCTTGGCATCGCACATGGTGATCTTAGGCTTGTGTGCAGCTGCTCGATCATGGAAACCCATTTCATGAAGCTCCTGATGAACAGTTATTTGTGCTGATGTTGCTTCCAGAGGCAGTTTGGAACTCGGTAGTGATTGTTGCAACAGAAGACAGACCATTTTTAAGCACATCATTGGCAGGCCTCTTCTGTGAGCTTGTGTGGCCGACCACTTTGCGGCTGAGCTGTTGTTGCTCCTAGATGTTTCCACTTCACAATAACAGCACTTACAATTGACCCGGCAGCTCTGTTTGTCTGTGGAGATTGCATGGCCTGTGGTCGATTTTATACACCTGTCAGCAACGGGTGTGGCTGAAATATCCGAATCCACTGATTTGAAGGGGGGTCCACATACCTTTTTATAGTGTCTCTATTTCTATCTGCCCTGCATGTATATCCCTCTCACAGGCAGTATGCTCTTGCCCTCTTATCCGAATGGTACGGGCCAAATCGTATTAAAGTCCCCTCCCCTTCGCTCCCTCCCCCTCCACACGCCGCCTCCTTTCTTTTAGACAGACTGTTTTTGCTGCAGTAAACGGTAGCCGTGGAGAGAGAGAGAGGGAACAGCTAGAAAAACAACAATCCGAAGAAGGAAGGAAAAAGTCAATATAGACAGATCCAGGGAGGCATCAGAGCAAGCGCCAGTTTTCCTGCAATACAGGGACCACTTCCAGAACCAACGGCGACAAATAGCCTATCCGTTCAGGATCGAGAATCCAGAGGCAGGCCTATTTCGGTGTGTATACTGTTATGTCCCTAACAATATTATTGTTGTTGGCTGTGTCCGGGCTGTAACAAACGATCGACACCTGTCACTGTTGTAAATACTATGCTTTCTTGTCCTGGAATGTTCCTGCGTGCGCCTCACCCAGTTGCCCTGGCTACTGGCAGGTGCTGGAGGTAAAGCATTATCTTGACCCGGGAATACCATACTAGACGCGTTGTATAATTTAGTGCGAATATGCTTTTTGTTATTGGACTGTAGGCTACGTTATGCCTCGCCATCTCTCCCCTCCCTTTCCTGCATGCAAGGCTTTTATCATTGGTCGTGTTACTACAATCTACAACGGCGTGCGCCTTCATTTCTACGTATAGGCTACGAGGTGTCCCTCTGATTACCATTACACAGGGCTAATTTCCTTTACTGGGGAAAAGGTGTAGGCAGGCTAGGGAAAGGAGGAGGCACGATAAACCATACCGGGCTCCTTCCTCGTTTCTACGCGGCATCCAGCAGCATTGCAGGTGCCTTCTGGGCTGTAGCAGTGGTTCCCATCCTTTCCCGTTACTGTAGCCTGCCACTAACTGCATTTAGCTCTGCCCGAGGACCCCTGAAGTACCCCCCACATGTGCATTTTACCAGCAGACCTATGGTCTCATGAGACTTCTCAAGTACCCCCTTTGGACAGGCCAAGTGCTCCTAGGGGTCCTAGTACCCAAGGTTGGGAACCACTGGACTATAGGACCTATCTTTAGATTGGATTTATCCAACCCCTTAAAGGTGGTGATCAGCACTAACGTTATTCTACAAATCAGTTCTGTTTTTTCATCGACACACTAATGGCTCCAACAACAAGAATCCCCCCCCCCCCCCCCCCCCCCCCCTCCATCATATCCCCGCCCTATTCGCCCGCCCGTCCGTCCCACTGGCAACCTCTCTCTAGCCATGGCCCGCGCTGAACCGAATGGCGAAGGAGAATTTCGAGGATAGATCCAAGCCTTGGCTCCGCCGCCATGTAAGGCTATTTCAGTGTATGTGTGTGAGAGGCTGAGGGTATTATAGTGACACCGTGTGTGCTACATCTGTGTCATGTGAGGAGAGAAGCACCGTCAGGCAATTCTCAGCGGGCGACAGGTGCAAGCATTTTGCTGTCCATTCCGACGTTTTGCTTGGCCAACAAGGGTAATTTGGATTTGGTTCATTTGTGATATTTGTAATTAACAAGAGTTGTTTTGGGCCCAGAAAACATCCCACTTATACTCCAGAGCTTGAATACATTTAGACATCAATTGAATACATTTAGGGTAATGACAGCCCACACTGATTTTCCGCCCTTAGTGATTTAGAACGTTGCCTTTTACTGTGGTAGGCTCGATCACCGCGTCGCTCCCGGTACGATATGACACAGGCAGCAGATCTACGAAACCCACGGAGAAGCGCGTGAGCAACGATGTCCAAAAGTGCATTAAGCACCCGCCAACCGATCAGAACGCAACCAATTTATCCCGAACGGCTTATTCTTGTTTTATCGTCCTCCTCCCGCAGGTAGCTCCAGTGCTACTCTCTTCTCCCCCCGCAGGTAACACTCCGGTGCCCCCCCCCCCCCCCCCCGCAGGTAACACTCCGGTGCACCTTTCCCCCTTCAGGTAACACTCCGGTGCACCTTTCCCCCTTCAGGTAACACTCTGGTGCTCCTCCCCCCTGCAGGTAACACTCCGGTGCTCCTCCCCCCCGCAGGTAACACTCCGGTGCTCCTCTCCCCCCGCAGGTAACACTCCCGTGCTCCTCTCCCCTGCACCCTGCCTAAACCTCCTGAGGATTGAGACGAACCAACCAACCATGGCATTCCCTTCTTACCTGGTCCCAAATCTATGGACTCTGAGTTTATTGACACTACTGGCAGCCTCTGTTCAGAGCAACTTAATTGTCTTTGGTAAGAATCTCTCTCATCCCTTCTAGGCTAGTCTCACCCTTCTCTACTCTCACCCTTCTCTACTCTCACCCTCTTCTACTCTCACCCTCTTCTACTGTCACCCTCCTCTACTCTCAACCTCCTCTAGTCTCACACTCTTCTAGTCTCACCCTCTTCTAGTCTCACCCTCCTCTAATCTCACCCTCTTATAGTCTTCTCTACTGTCACCCTCCTCTACTGTCACCCTCCTCTACTGTCACCATCCTCTACTGTCACTCTCCTCTACTGTCACCCTTCTCTACTGTCACTCTCCTCTACTGTCACCCTCCTATACTCTCACCCTATTCTACTCTCACCCTATTCTACTCTCATCCTCCTCTACTCTCACCCTCTACTATCACCCTCCTCTACTCTCAACCTCCTCTAGTCTCACCCTCCTCTAGTCTCACCCTCTTCTAGTCTTCTCTACTGTCACCCTCCTCTACTGTCACCCTCCACTACTGTCACCCTCCTAGTCTCACCCTCCCCTACTGTCACCCTCCTAGTCTCACCCTCCTCTACTGTCACTCTCCTCTACTGTCACCTTCCTATACTCTCACCCTATTCTACTCTCACCCTATTCTACTCTCACCCTCCTCTACTCTCACCCTCCTCTACTCTCACCCTCTACTCTCAACCTCCTCTAGTCTCACCCTCTTCTAGTCTCACCCTCCTCTAGTCTCACCCTCTTCTAGTCTTCTCTACTGTCACCCTCCTCTACTGTCACCCTCCACTACTGTCACCCTCCTAGTCTCACCCTCCTCTACTGTCACCCTCCTCTAGTCTCACCCTCTACTGTCACCCTCCTCTACTCTCACCCTCCTCTTCTGTCACCCTCCTCTACTGTCACCCTCCTCTAGTGTCACCCTCCTCTACTCTCACCCTCCTCTTCTGTCACCCTCCTCTACTGTCACCCTCCTCTACTCTCACCCTCCTCTTCTGTCACCCTCCTCTACTGTCACCCTCCTCTACTGTAACCCTAATCTAGTCTCACCCTCCTCTTCTGTCAACCTCCTACACTGTCACCTTCCTCTAGTCTCACGATCCTCTAGTCTCACCCTCCTCTAGTCTCACCTTCCTCTTCTGTCACCCTCCTCTAGTCTCACCCTCCTCTAGTCTCACCCTCCTCTATTCTCACCCTCCTCTATTCTCACCCTCCTCTTCTGTCACCCTCTTCTTCTGTCACCCTCCTCTATTCTCACCCTCCTCTTCTGTCACCCTCCTCTAGTCTCACCCTCCTCTTGTCACCCTCCTCTAGTCTCACGATCCTCTAGTCTCACCCTCCTCTTCTGTCACCCTCCTCTAGTCTCACCCTCCTCTAGTCTCACCCTCCTCTAGTCTCACGGTCCTCTAGCCTCACCCTCCTCTAGTCTCATCCTCCTCTACTGTCACCCTCCTCTAGTCTCACAGTCCTCTAGTCTCACCCTCCTCTAGTCTCATCCTCCTCTACTGTCACCCTCTTCTAGTCTCACCCTCCTCTTCTGTCACCCTCCTCTAGTCTCACGATCCTCTAGTCTCACGGTCCTCTAGTCTCACCCTCCTCTAGTCTCATCCTCCTCTTCTGTCACCCTCCTCTAGTCTCACGGCCCTCTAGTCTCACCCTCCTCTAGTCTCATCCTCCTCTTCTGTCACCCTCCTCTAGTCTCACGGTCCTCTAGTCTCACCCTCCTCTTCTGTCACCCTCCTCTAGTCTCACGGTCCTCTAGTCTCACCCTCCTCTAGTCTCACCCTCCTCTTCTGTCACCCTCCTCTAGTCTCACGGTCCTCTAGTCTCACCCTCCTCTAGTCTCATCCTCCTCTTCTGTCACCCTCCTCTAGTCTCACGGTCCTCTAGTCTCACCCTCCTCTAGTCTCACCCTCCTCTTCTGTCACCCTCCTCTAGTCTCACCCTCCTCTTCTGTCACCCTCCTCTAGTCTCACGATCCTCTAGTCTCACGGTCCTCTAGTCTCACCCTCCTCTAGTCTCACCCTCCTCTAGTCTCACCCTCCTCTAGTCTTACCCTCCTCTTCTGTCACCCTCCCCTAGTCTCACGATCCTCTAGTCTCACGGTCCTATAGCCTCACCCTCCTCTAGTCTCACCCTCCTCTACTGTCACCCTCCTCTAGTCTCACGGTCCTCTAGTCTCACCCTCCTCTACTGTCACCCTCCTCTAGTCTCACGGTCCTCTAGTCTCACCCTCCTCTAGTCTCACCCTCCTCTAGTCTCATCCTCCTCTACTGTCACCCTCCTCTAGTCTCACGGTCCTCTAGTCTCACCCTCCTCTAGTCTCACGGTCCTCTAGTCTCACCCTCCTCTAGTCTCACCCTCCTCTACTGTCACCCTCCTCTAGTCTCACCCTCCTCTAGTCTCACCCTCCTCTAGTCTCACGGTCCTCTAGCCTCACCCTCCTCTAGTCTCATCCTCCTCTACTGTCACCCTCCTCTAGTCTCACGGTCCTCTAGTCTCACCCTCCTCTAGTCTCATCCTCCTCTACTGTCACCCTCCAGGATCTTCTACTCTATCCGGTTGACGTCAGTTTTTAGTTGTTACTGTGTTATTACAAGGTAGTCACCAAGCTCCTTTCCCCCCGAACTCCAATGGAATTTCTGCTATTGTTTTTGAAGAATGTGTGTGATATACACTTGCACAGGTTGGCCTGTGCTCTGCCTCTCTCTGTGTGTCACACACACACACACACACACACACACACACACACACACACACACACACACACACACACACACACACACACACACACACACACACACACACACACACACATACAATAGGCAACACCCACATTATTGTGTAAGCCTGGTATGATCATTAGAGCCATAGAGGTTTGATGAGGAGAGCCCTCAATGGAGACAATATGTTACACACACTGCTCCCAGTGGACACACACACATCTATCAATAAAAAACCCTACGATTGACAGGAAATCATCTTTTCATATTCATTGATTTGAGCAGTCTTTGTTGAGTGATGGGGGTTAGATACAAGCACACAGTTTCTCTCCCTGTTCTACATTACTATCTCACAGATTAACCACTGTTACAGTCTCACAGACTAACCACTGTTACAGTCTCACAGACTAACCACTGTTACAGTCTCACAGACTAACCACTGTTACAGTCTCACAGACTAACCACTGTTACAGTCTCACAGACTAACCACTGTTACAGTCTCACAGACTAACCACTGTTACAGTCTCACAGACTAACCACTGTTACAGTCTCACAGACTAACCACTGTTACAGTCCCATAGACTAACCACTGTTACAGTCCCATAGACTAACCACTGTTACAGTCTCACAGACTAACCACTGTTACAGTCTCACAGACTAACCACTGTTAGTCTCACAGACTAACCACTGTTACAGTCTCACAGACTAACCACTGTTACAGTCTCACAGACTAACCACTGTTACAGTCTCACAGACTAACCACTGTTACAGTCTCACAGACTAACCACTGTAACAGTCCCACAGACTAACCACTGTAACAGTCCCACAGACTAACCACTGTTACAGTCCCACAGACTAACCACTGTAACAGTCTCACAGATTAACCACTGTTACAGTCTCACAGATTAACTACTGTAACAGTCACTAATCCCACAGATTAACCACTGTAACAGTCACTAATCCCACAGACTAACCACTGTAACAGTCTCACAGACTAACCACTGTAACAGTCTCACAGATTAACCACTGTTACAGTCTCACAGATTAACTACTGTAACAGTCACTAATCCCACAGATTAACCACTGTAACAGTCACTAATCCCACAGACTAACCACTGTTACAGTCTCACAGATTAACTACTGTAACAGTCACTAATCCCACAGATTAACCACTGTAACAGTCACTAATCCCACAGACTAACCACTGTAACAGTCTCACAGACTAACCACTGTTACAGTCTCACAGACTAACCACTGTTACAGTCCCACAGACGAACCACTGTAACAGTCACTAATCCCACAGACGAACCACTGTAACAGTCTCACTAACACTACAAAACAGTCCCACAGACGAACCACTGTTACAGTCTCACTAACACTACAAAACAGTCCCACAGACGAACCACTGTAACAGTCTCACTAACACTACAAAACAGTCCCACAGACTAACCACTGTTACAGTCTCACTAACACTACAAAACAGTCCCACAGACTAACCACTGTTACAGTCTCACTAACACTACAAAACAGTCCCACAGACGAACCACTGTTACAGTCTCACTAACACTACAAAACAGTCCCACAGACGAACCACTGTAACAGTCTCACAGACGAACCACTGTTACAGTCTCACTAACACTACAAAACAGTCTCACAGACGAACCACTGTAACAGTCTCACAGACGAACCACTGTAACAGTCTCACTAACACTACAAAACAGTCCCACAGACGAACCACTGTAACAGTCTCACAGACGAACCACTGTAACAGTCTCACTAACACTACAAAACAGTCTCACAGACGAACCACTGTAACAGTCTCACAGACGAACCACTGTAACAGTCTCACTAACACTACAAAACAGTCCCACAGACGAACCACTGTAACAGTCTCACAGACGAACCACTGTTACAGTCTCACTAACACTACAAAACAGTCTCACAGACGAACCACTGTAACAGTCTCACAGACGAACCACTGTAACAGTCTCACTAACACTACAAAACAGTCCCACAGACGAACCACTGTAACAGTCTCACAGACGAACCACTGTAACAGTCTCACTAACACTACAAAACAGTCTCACAGACGAACCACTGTAACAGTCTCACAGACGAACCACTGTAACAGTCTCACTAACACTACAAAACAGTCCCACAGACGAACCACTGTTACAGTCCCACTAACACTACAAAACAGTCCCACAGACGAACCACTGTAACAGTCCCACTAACACTACAAAACAGTCCCACAGACGAACCACTGTAACAGTCCCACTAACACTACAAAACAGTACCACAGACGAACCACTGTAACAGTCCCACAGACGAACCACTGTAACAGTCCCACAGACGAACCACTGTAACAGTCCCACAGACGAACCACTGTTACAGTCTCACTAACACTACAAAACAGTCCCACAGACGAACCACTGTAACAGTCCCACAGACGAACCACTGTTACAGTCTCACTAACACTACAAAACAGTCCCACAGACTAACCACTGTAACAGTCCCACAGACGAACCACTGTAACAGTCTCACTAACACTACAAAACAGTCCCACAGACGAACCACTGTTACAGTCCCACTAACACTACAAAACAGTCCCACAGACGAACCACTGTAACAGTCCCACTAACACTACAAAACAGTCCCACAGACTAACCACTGTTACAGTCCCACTAACACTACAAAACAGTCCCACAGACTAACCACTGTTACAGTCCCACTAACACTACAAAACAGTCCCACAGACGAACCACTGTTACAGTCTCACTAACACTACAAAACAGTCCCACAGACGAACCACTGTAACAGTCTCACTAACACTACAAAACAGTCCCACAGACGAACCACTGTAACAGTCCCACTAACACTACAAAACAGTCCCACAGACGAACCACTGTAACAGTCTCACTAACACTACAAAACAGTCCCACAGACGAACCACTGTAACAGTCTCACTAACACTACAAAACAGTCCCACAGACGAACCACTGTTACAGTCTCACTAACACTACAAAACAGTCCCACAGACGAACCACTGTAACAGTCTCACTAACACTACAAAACAGTCCCACAGACGAACCACTGTAACAGTCCCACAGACTAACCACTGTAACAGTCCCACAGACGAACCACTGTAACAGTCCCACAGACTAACCACTGTAACAGTCCCACAGACTAACCACTGTTACAGTCCCACAGACTAACCACTGTAACAGTCTCACTAACACTACAAAACAGTCCCACAGACGAACCACTGTAACAGTCCCACAGACGAACCACTGTAACAGTCCCACAGACTAACCACTGTAACAGTCCCACAGACTAACCACTGTAACAGTCCCACAGACGAACCACTGTAACAGTCCCACAGACGAACCACTGTAACAGTCCCACAGACGAACCACTGTAACAGTCCCACAGACTAACCACTGTAACAGTCCCACAGACTAACCACTGTTACAGTCCCACAGACTAACCACTGTAACAGTCTCACTAACACTACAAAACAGTCCCACAGACGAACCACTGTAACAGTCCCACAGACGAACCACTGTAACAGTCCCACAGACTAACCACTGTAACAGTCCCACAGACTAACCACTGTAACAGTCCCACAGACGAACCACTGTAACAGTCCCACAGACGAACCACTGTAACAGTCCCACAGACGAACCACTGTAACAGTCCCACAGACGAACCACTGTAACAGTCCCACAGACTAACCACTGTAACAGTCCCACAGACGAACCACTGTAACAGTCCCACAGACGAACCACTGTAACAGTCCCACAGACGAACCACTGTAACAGTCCCACAGACGAACCACTGTAACAGTCCCACAGACGAACCACTGTAACAGTCCCACAGACTAACCACTGTAACAGTCCCACAGACTAACCACTGTAACAGTCTCACTAACACCACTGTAACAGTCCCACAGACTAACCACTGTTACAGTCCCACAGACCCTAGAAGAGGGTGAGACTAGAGGAGACTAACACTACAAAACAGTCCCACAGACCCTAGAAGAGGGTGAGACTAGAGGAGACTAACACCACAAAACCCTATATCATTTTATTTATATGTATATATTGTTTTACAAGTATATATTTTCGATATATTTTGTATTTATTCAGACAGTAGGATACAGAGATTTGGGGAGACAGAATCTTGGACTGGGGAGCGATCCCTGGTTTCCCATGCAGGGATTACATGTGGACTAGAGTTGGCAGTGTTACCTATTCAGCCCAACTCAGACACACAGTAGCCTAGATTATCTCACGTCAATATGCTCACTCTTGCATATGTGATGTGCACCCACACAGAACCCCACGAATTGAAAAGCATGCAAACACACGCACCTACTTTAACTACATCAGCTGTTTTTACTGTCTGTTGTTGAATTATGCATAATTGTATTTTTTTTTCTGTGCTTCTGCATGTGAAATGTGTATAGAGCAGTTGGAGGAGTTGCCAATGTGAGTCAGTGAGAAGCTGTACTGTATACTGCTGTGGGGTAGCAATGGTAAACAAATTTATCCAGATACTGAGATGAGGGCTCGTCCCAAGTGCCACCCTATTCCCTATATAGGGCACTACTTTTGACCAGGGCCAATAGAGCTCTGGTTAAAAGTAGTGAACTACGTAGGGAATAGGGTGGCACTTGGGACGTGACCGAGGTCAGTGTTGGGAACATGCTAATGAAATCAAATAGAAATGAAGATTGCAATTATCAAATTCAAGACATTGATGAGATGCAAAAAGATAATCAAGTCCTGATGTATGAACCTGAGCGGGCGTAGACCTTATAATGTGTGTGATTCTTCATGTGGAGCTTATTTAGGCAATTTTGGCAATTTGCACGTGTATTGCAAAAAAGGACTTATTTTCTCTTCAGAAATATGTCACATTTGATTAGGGTTTGTATTGGTGCAGAATTGACCATGCAAGAACAAACCGATGAAATCACTGGCCTTTGTTGTTTGTAGCTAAGAGCGGTTTTGCACTATTGTCCATCAACTGGGACTCATAAATCTGGTTGTCTAGTCGTTTTTTCTGTGATTGGTACATACATTAAATTAACGATTTAAAAGGGTTTTTTTTAAATGTAAAAAAAAAAATGCAGTATAGCCATTGATTCTTGAATAATCTAGCTGATTTTTGGGCTTTACATTTCTCCAGACCCATCCTTCAGCTGTTTAGGGTTACTGCTTTGTTGTTTTTCTAATCTCAGATTGCCCCTTTTAAAAGGTACATCTGGCTTAATGTTGTGTGTCCGACCTAAACTATGACACAGCTGTGCTGCCTGGTAACTGGGTGCCTGGTAACTGGGTGCCTGCTAACTGGGTGCCTGCTAACTGGGTGCCTGCTAACTGGGTGCCTGCTAACTGGGTGCCTGCTAACTGGGTGCCTGGTAACTGGGTGCCTGCTAACTGGGTGCCTGGTAACTGGGTGCCTGGTAACTGGGTGCCTGCTAACTGGGTGCCTGGTAACTGGGTGCCTGGTAACTGGGTGCCTGGTAACTGGGTGCCTGCTAACTGGGTGCCTGGTAACTGGGTGCCTGCTAACTGGGTGCCTGCTAACTGGGTGCCTGGTAACTGGGTGCCTGGTAACTGGGTGCCTGGTAACTGGGTGCCTGGTAACTGGGTGCCTGGTAACTGGCTGCCTGGTAACTGGGTGCCTGCTAACTGGGTGCCTGGTAACTGGGTGCCTGGTAACTGGGTGCCTGCTAACTGGGTGCCTGGTAACTGGGTGCCTGGTAACTGGGTGCCTGGTAACTGGGTGCCTGGTAACTGGGTGCCTGGTAACCGGGTGCCTGCTAACTGGGTGCCTGGTAACTGGGTGCCTGGTAACTGGGTGCCTGGTAACTGGGTGCCTGGTAACTGGGTGCCTGGTAACTGGGTGCCTGGTAACTGGGTGTCTGGTAGCTGGGTGTTTGCACCCCAAATGGCAACCTATTCCCTATGTAGTGCACTACTCTTGACCTGAGGCTCATGAGGGGGGGGGGGGGGGGGTTAAGGTGCCCTTTGAGATGCAGACCTAGATATATGGAGAGAGGGGGAGATGGAGAGGAATGGGAGAGAGGCTCCAATAATGGCCGGTAGTGGCCGGTGAATGGGCAGTTCATTTTAAATTGCCCGAACAGAAGGGCCTACTTAGCATAAATAATGCAATGTTATGTTTCAGAGAGGAATAACGATTAGTATGGCAGATCAATGACTACAGATTAACGATCAGATGCACCAAGCCTGTCTGTCACTACAACATGTCTCAATCTATACTTGCTTCTTTCATGCTTTCAAAACCTCCATGTTATTGCTGTGTTTTGTTTTCATCCTCCCCGAAACAAAATGCTCATCAATAATATTAGCAAAACAATACAAGTGAGAGCTCACATAAGTCAGCGACTCGGCACTCATTTAAACATTTGATGCAGAAGGAATCCCCATATGAGCAGCGTGTCAGAGAAGAACAACGCTGTTTGTCTGTGCTGGGCCCCTATACAGAGAGCCTCTAATTGTGTACAGTATCTATTTTTCACAGCTGGATGTATAGTGGAACAGTTCAACTGGACTGGCTCTCTGAAGGCTACAGATTAGAGCTGTGATTGGCCAAGACTGAGTACCAAACGGTACCCTATTCGCTATACAGTGCACTACTTTTGACCAAAGCCTTATGGATAAACTATGGACCCTCGGTAAAAGTAGTGCACTATATAGGAAACAGCATATCATTTGGAAAGCAACTCTGTTCTGTATCACTAACCAAGTTACCTCAGGCCAGGGTGTCGTGGCCACCCTCTGTAGCACTCATAAGCGCACAGCATGACACACACACACACACACACACACTGGCCGTGCCCCTTCTCAGTGGAGACCTCAGGGAAAAATGTCTGTTAATCAAATGGCACCCTATTCCCTGTGTAGTGCACTTCTTTTAGCAAGAGCTCATAAGGCCATTAGAAACAGGGCCCATAGGGCTCTGGTCAAAATAGTGCACCGTATAGGGAATAGGGTGCTATTTCAGACACACCCATTGTGTCATCTCAAGACCACAACACAACGTGATTAATAGTTTATTTTCCTCAGTGTATTCTCTCTGGCGTCAGGGCAACGGACCGCTGGATTGAGTGGGGCAGAGAGAGGCTGCACTTCCAGCTGTGACCAATAATGAATACAGATGAAATGATGGGTGTAGACCAATCATTAATGTTGGTGAAATTTACAGGCCGGACAGAGGGAGGGAAGGCAGGAGGGAGGGAGGGAGGGCCTCTGTGTTCTGTGCCAGCAGTTCACTTTAGTTTGCTCAGGGAATCGAGTTCTGGCAGAACACAGGCCTCCTGAAAGAACCACTCATTTCCAGTTTGTGCTATTTATTGTTGATGACTGGCTGACTGAGTGTTGGTCCTAAATGGCACCCTATTCCCTGTATAGTGCACTACTTTTGACCAGAGCGAATATAGGGAATAGGGTGCTGTTTTGAGATACAGCTCTGGTTCTGTATCTCTAACCTAGTTACGTCAGCCCAGGGTGACGTCCTGTTTGTTGACCGACTTTGTGTCCCAAATGGCAGGATGTTCCCTATATAGTGCACTACTCTGGTCAAAAGTAGTGCACTATATAGGGAATAGGATGCCATTTGAGAGGCAGATGCTGACTGGGCATCCTGTGTGCCAGCCAGACCAGGCCAGGGCTGATGGGAAACATGGCGCTAAGTTCGCCCCCAAATGGACGGTTTCCTGTCAAAAGTAGTGTACTAAATAGGGTGCCATTTGGGATGAAGACTAATACACAGACAGGTCTGGTACCTCCACAACAGTGAGTGGGTGGAGGGAGGCTCTACCTATCCTGCCAGCAATGATGACTGATAAGCAGACAGGTCTGGTACCTCCACAACAGTGAGTGGGTGGAGGGAGGCTCTACCGATCCTGTCAGCAATGATGACTGATAAGCAGACAGGTCTGGTACCTCCACAACAGTGAGTGGGTGGAGGGAGGCTCTACCGATCCTGTCAGCAATGATGACTGATAAGCAGACAGGTCTGGTACCTCCACAACAGTGAGTGGGTGGAGGGAGGCTCTACCTATCCTGTCAGCAATGATGACTGATAAGCAGACAGGTCTGGTACCTCCACAACAGTGAGTGGGTGGAGGGAGGCTCTACCGATCCTGTCAGCAATGATGACTGATAAGCAGACAGGTCTGGTACCTCCACAACAGTGAGTGGGTGGAGGGAGGCTCTACCTATCCTGTCAGCAATGATGACTGATAAGCAGACAGGTCTGTTACCTCCACAACAGTGAGTGGGTGGAGGGAGGCTCTACCGATCCTGTCAGCAATGATGACTGATAAACAGTGTTGACTCATTAACAACTGGAGAACCAGAAGCCTGAGGCCCTAGTTACTTTGTTGAATTACTGGCTAGTGACTGTGACATTAATATGAGGCTTTTTCATCGCCCTCTAACTCTCTCTCTACTCTTGACGGCCCAGGCCACTGGTTTCCCAACCTGTGTGCATACTGGATGTATCAAGTGCTGATTTGGGACCAGTTTTGCAGTTTACAAATCACAAGGGAAAAGGTTACATGGACATGGAAAGAACTGATCCTAGATCTCTACTCTGGATGGACCTGCCCAGACCTCTGATATCCAGTTCATCCCTATTCTCCACCCTTCTTCTGAAGTGTGGACTTGCACACTTCCATCATGGATTTAAAAGCTTTGCATTGGTGTAATCATTCGTTTAAGGAAGTTATTTTGAATCCATGACAGGAAGTCTTAGCACTTTGGGAGAAGAATGAGGATGCAGTGAGTGAGTGAGAGAGAGACTGAGTGAGAGAGACAGAGTGACAGAGTGAGTGACGGTGAGAGACTGAGAGTGTGAGAGACAGAGAGTGAGAGAGAAAGTGAGAGAGAGACAGAGTGAGAGAGAGAAAGTGAGAGAGAGACAGAGTGAGTGAGAGAGAGAGACACTGAGTGAGTGTGTGAGTGTGTGAGTGACAGAGTGAGTGAGAGAGACAGTGAGTGAGTGAGAGAGAGACTGAGTGAGACAGTGAGTGAGTGAGTGAGTGAGTGAGTGAGTGAGTGAGTGAGTGAGTGAGTGAGTGAGTGAGTGAGTGAGTGAGTGGGAGAGAGAGATAAAGATTGAGGTGAGTGAGTGAGTGACAGACTGAGTGAGTGAGTGAGAGAGACAGAGAGACTGAGTGAGTGAGAGAGAGACACTGAGTGAGTGTGTGAGTGTGTGAGTGACAGAGTGAATGAGAGAGACAGTGAGTGAGTGAGTGAGAGAGAGACTGAGTGAGTGAGACAGTGAGTGAGTGAGTGAGTGAGTGGGAGAGAGAGAAAGATTGAGGTGAGTGAGTGAGTGTGTGAGTGACAGACTGAGTGAGTGAGTGAGAGAGAGACAGAGAGACTGAGTGAGTGAGACAGTGAGTGAGTGAGTGAGTGAGTGAGTGAGAGAGAGAGAGAGAGAGAGAGAGAGAGAGAGAGATTGAGGGAGAGACTGAGTGAGTGAGTGAGTGAGAGAGAGACAGTGAGTGAGTGAGAGACTGAGTGAGTGAGTGGGAGAGAGAGAAAAATATTGAGGTGAGTGAGTGTGTTAGTGAGTGTGTGAGTGAGTTAGCGAGTGAGTGAGTGAGAGACAGACTGAGTGAGAGAGAGAGACAGACAGAGTGAGTGAGTGAGAGTGCCAGAGTGAGTGAGTGACTGAGTGAGAGACAGACTGAGTGAGTGAGTGAGTGAGTGAGTGAGTGAGTGAGTGAGTGAGTGAGTGAGTGAGTGAGAGACAGACTGAGTGAGTGATTGAGAGACAGACTGAGTGTGTGAGTGAGAGACAGACAGAGAGAGAGAGAGAGAGAGAGAGAGAGAGAAAAGTGAGTGGGAGACTGATTGAGTGAGTGAGTGAGAGAGTGAGTGAGTGGGAGACAGACTGAGTGAGACTTGAGTGAGTGAAAGAGAGAGAGAGAGAGAAAGGTGAGTGAGTGAGTGTGTTAGTGAGTGAGTGTGTGAGTGAGAGAGAGAGAGAGAGAGAAAGAAAGGTGAGTGGGAGACAGAGTGAGTGAGTGAAAGAGAGAGAGAGAGAGAGAGAGAGAGAGAGAGAGTGAGTGACTGAGTGAGTGAGTGAGTGAGTGAGAGAGAGAGGAGTGAGTGAGTGAGATACAGAGAGAGGAGTGAGTGAGATACAGAGAGAGGAGTGAGTGAGTGAGTGAGTGAGTGAGTGAGTGAGTGAGTGAGTGAGTGAGTGAGTGAGTGAGTGAGTGAGTGAGTGAGCGAGAGAGAGAGTTTACTGGTCTGAGGACGAACCACACGACTAACAACATTGGACACAATCTCATCCTGGAATATCCAAGGCCTGAGGTCATCTGCCTTTGGCCTAAAGAGCAGGAACCTGGACACAGACATTGTCATGCTACAAGAAACATGGTATAGATGAGATGGACCCACTGGTTGCCCTCTAGGTTACAGAGAGCTGGTGGTCTGATTAACCAAACTACCAGGAGTGAAACAGGGAAGGGACACAGGGGGTATGCTCATTTGGTATAGAGCAGACCTAACTCACTCACTTTGGTTAGAAATTCAAAAGGAAATGATCTTAACAGAGAAAAATGTCCTCCTGTGTGCTACCTACAATTATTCCCCCCCACTAGAATCCCTATACTTTAATGAAGACAGCTTCTCCATCCTGGAGGGGGAAATCAATCATTTCCAGGTACAGGGACATGTACTAGTCTGTGGCGACCTAAATGCCAGAACTGGACAAGAACCTGACATCCTCAACACACAGGGGGACAAACACCTACCTGGAGGTAAAGCATTACCACCCCCATATGCCCACCCGCCTTTGACTCAATTTGCCATGGGGACCGGCTATACAAATGGATGGAAGTGATGTTGGGGGAAAACATCCAACATAAAATCCATGTACACAAACAACAAGTGTTAAAATGTAAAAAAACAAAAAAATTATTCCCACAGGGCCGTGGGGTGAGACAGGGATGCAGCTTAAGCCCCACCCTCTTCAACATATATATCAATGATTTGGTGAGGGCACTAGAACAGTCTGCAGCACCCGGCCTCACCCTACTAGAATCTGAAAGTCAAATATCTACTCTTTGCTGATGATCTGCTGCTTCTGTCACCAACCAAGGAGGGCCTACAGCAGCACCTAGATCTTCTGTACAGACTCTGCCAGACATGGGCCCTGACAGACCTGGGCCCTGACAGACCTGGGCCCTGACAGACCTGGTCCCTGAGAGTAAATCTCAGTAAGACCAAAATAATGGTGTTCCAAAAGAGATCCATTTGCCAGGACCACGAATGCAAATTCCATCTAGACACCATTGCCCTAGAGCACACAAAAAACTATACATACCTCGGCCTAAACATCAGTGCCACAGGTAACTTCCACAAAGCTGTGAACAAGCTGAGGGACAAGGCAAAAAGGGCCTTCTATGCCATCAAAAGGAACATCAAATTCGACATACCAATTAGGATCTGGCAAAAAATACTTGAATCAGTTATAGAACCCATTGCCCTTTATGATTGTGAGGTCTGGGGTCCGCTCACCAACCAAGAATTCACAAAATGGGACAAACACCAAATTGAGACTCTGCATGCAGAATTCTGCAAAAATATCCTCCATGTACAACGTAGAACACCAAATAATGCAGAGCAGAATTAGGCCGATACCCGCTAATTATCAAAATCCAGAAAAGAGCTGTTAAAATCGACAACCACCTAAAAGGAAGCGATTCCCAAACCTTCCATAACAAAGTCATCACCTACAGAGAGATGAACCTGGAGAAGAGTCCCTTAAGCAAGCTGGTTCTGGGGCTCTGTTCACAAACACAAACAGACCCCACAGAGCCCCAGGACAGCAACACAATTAGACTCAACCAAATCATGTGAAAACGAAAACATAATTACTTGACACATTGGAAAGAATTAACAAAAAACTAAGCAAACTAGAATGCTATTTGGCCCTAAACAGAGAATACACAGTGGCAGAATACCTGACCACTGTGACTGACCCAAACTTAAGGAAAGCTTTGACTATGTACAGACTTAGTGAGCATAGCCTTGCTATTGAGAAAGGCTGCTGTAGGCAGACCTGGCTCTCAAGAGAAGACAGGCTGTGTGCACACTGCCCACAAAATGAGGTGGAAACTGAGCTGCACTTCCTAACCTCCTGCCAAATGTATATATATATATGCACAATATGACATTTGAAATGTCTTTATTATTTTGGAACTTTTGTGAGTGTAATGTTTACTGTTAATTTGTTTATTTCACTTTTGTACTTTATCTACTTCACTTGCTTTGGCAAAGTTAACATATGTGTCCCATGCCAATAAAGTCCTCAAATTGAATTTAATTGAATTGCAGAGCGAGACGGAGGTAGAGAGATGCTGAGAGAGAGAGAGACAGAGGTAGAGAGATGCTGAGAGAGACGGAGGTAGAGAGATGCAGAGAGAGAAAGAGACTGAGGGAGGGAGATGCAGAGAGAGAGAGACGGAGGGAGGGAGATGCAGAGAGAGAGAGAGAGAGACAGAGGTAGAGAGATGCTGAGAGAGAGACGGAGGTAGAGAGATGCAGAGAGAGAGAGACGGAGGGAGGGAGATGCAGAGAGAGAGAGAGAGAGACGGAGGGAGGGAGATGCAGAGAGAGAGAGAGATGGAGATAGAGAGATGCTGAGAGAGATGGAGGTAGAGAGATGCAGAGAGAGAGACGGAGGGAGGGAGATGCAGAGAGAGAGAGATGGAGATAGAGAGATGCTGAGAGAGACTGAGGTAGAGAGATGTAGAGAGAGAAAGAGAGACGGAGGGAGGGAGATGCAGAGAGAGAGAAAGATGGAGGGAGGGAGATGCAGAGAGAGAGACAGAGGTAGAGAGATGCTGAGAGAGACGGAGGTAGAGAGATGCAGAGAGAGAGAGACGGAGGTAGAGAGATGCAGAGAGAGACAGAGAGACGGAGGTAGAGAGATGCAGAGAGAGAGAGACGGAGGTAGAGAGATGCAGAGAGATGCAGAGAGACGGAGGTAGAGAGATGCAGAGAGACAGAGGTAGAGAGATGCAGAGAGAGATGGAGGTAGAGAGAATCAGAGAGACGGAGGTAGAGAGATGCTGAGAGAGAGAGAGACAGAGGTAGAGAGATGCTGAGAGAGACGGAGGTAGAGAGATGCAGAGAGAGAAAGAGAGACGGAGGGAGGGAGATGCAGAGAGAGAGAGACAGAGGTAAAGAGATGCAGAGAGGGAGAGACGGAGGGAGGGAGATGCAGAGAGAGAGAGAGAGAGATTGGCTATACTAAAACTCTTTAACATCATACTTAGCTCTGGCATCTTCCCCAATATTTGGAACCAAGGACTGATCACCCCAATCCACAAAAGTGGAGACAAATTTGACCCCAATAACTACCGTGGAATATGTGTCAACAGTAACCTTGGGAAAATCCTCTGCATTATTATTAACAGCAGACTCGTACATTTCCTCAATGAAAACAATGTACTGAGCAAATGTCAAATTGGCTTTTTACCAAATTACGGTACAACAGACCATGTATTCACCCTGCACACCCTAATCGACAACCAAACAAACCAAAACAAAGGCAAAGTCTTCTCATGCTTTGTTGATTTCAAAAAAGCCTTCGACTCAATCTGGCATGAGGGTCTGCTATACAAACTGATGGAAAGTGGTGTTGGGGGTAAAACATGCGACATTATAAAATCCATGTACACAAACAACAAGTGTGCGGTTAAAATTGGCAAAAAACACACACATTTCTTCACACAGGGTCGTGGGGTTAGACAGGGATGCAGCTTAAGCCCCACCCTCTTCAACATATATATCAACGAATTGGCGCGGGCACTAGAAAAGTCTGCAGCACCCGGCCTCCCCCTGCTAGAATCCGAAGTCAAATGTCTGCTGTTTGCTGATGATCTGGTGCTTCTGTCACCAACCAGCAGCACCTAGATCTTATGCACAGATTCTGTCAGACCTGGGCCCTGACAGTAAATCTCAGTAAGACCAAAATAATGGTGTTCCAAAAAAGGTCCAGTCACCAGGACCACAAATACAAATTCCATCTAGACACTGTTGCCCTAGAGCACACAAAAAACTATACATACCTTGGCCTAAACATCAGCACCACAGGTAACTTCCACAAAGCTGTGAACGATCTGAGAGACAAGGCAAGAAGGGCATTCTATGCCATCAAAAGAAACATACATTTCAACATACCAATTAGGATTTGGCTAAAAATACTTGAATCAGTCATAGAGCCCATTGCCCTTTAATGGTTGTGAGGTCTGGGGTCCGCTCACCAACCAAGACTTCACAAAATGGGACAAACACCAAATTGAGACTCTGCACGCAGAATTCTGCAAAAATATCCTCTGTGTACAACGTAGAACACCAAATAATGCATGCAGAGCAGAATTAGGCCGATACCCACTAATTATCAAAATCCAGAAAAGAGCTGTTAAATTCTACAACCACCTAAAAGGAAGCGATTCACAAACCTTCCATAACAAAGCCATCACCTACAGAGAGATGAACCTGGAGAAGAGTCCCCTAAGCAAGCTGGTCCTGGGGCTCTGTTCACAAACACAAACACACACTACAGAGCCCCAGGACAGCAGCACAATTAGACCCAACCAAATCATGAGAAAACAAAAAGATAACTACTTAACACATTGGAAAGAATTAACAAAAAAACTGAGCAAACTAGAATGCTATTTGGCCCTACACAGAGAGTACACAGCGGCAGAATACCTGACCACTGTGACTGACCCAAAATTAAGGAAAGACTTGACTATGTACAGACTCAGTGAGCATAGCCTTGCTATTGAGAAAGGCCGCCGTAGGCAGACATGGCTCTCAAGAGAAGACAGGCTATGTGCTCACTGCCCACAAAATGAGGTGGAAACTGAGCTGCACTTCCTAACCTCCTGCCCAATGTATGACCATATTAGAGAGACATATTTCCCTCAGATTACACAGATCCACAAATAATTCGAAAACAAATCCAATTATGAAAAACTCCCATATCTACTGGGTGAAATTCCACAGTGTGCCATCACAGCAGCAAGATTTGTGACCTGTTGCCACGAGAAAAGGGCAACCAGTGAAGAACAAACACCATTGTAAATACAACCCATATTTATGCTTATTTATTTTATCTTGTGTCCTTTAGCCATTTGTACATTGTTAGAACACTGTATATATATATAATATGACATTTGTAATGTCTTTACTGTTTTGAAACTTCTGTATGTGTAATGTTTACTGTTAATTTTTGTTGTTTTTCACTTTATATATTCACTTTGTATGTTGTCTACCTCACTTGCTTTGGCAATGTTAACACATGTTTCCCATGCCAATAAAGCCCTTGAATTGAATTGAATTGAGAGACGGAGGGAGGGAGATGCAGAGAGAGAGAGAGAGAGATGGAGATAGAGAGATGGAGGTAGAGAGATGCAGAGAGAGAGAGAGAGAGAGACGGAGGGAGGGAGATGCAGAGAGAGAGAGACGGAGATAGAGAGATGCTGAGAGAGACTGAGGTAGAGAGAGAAAGAGAGACAGAGGGAGGGAGATGCAGAGAGAGAGAGAAAGACGGAGGGGGGGAGATGCAGAGAGAGAGAGACAGAGGTAGAGAGATGCTGAGAGAGACGGAGGTAGAGAGATGCAGAGAGAGAGAGACGGAGGTAGAGAGATGCAGAGAGAGACAGAGAGACGGAGGTAGAGAGATACAGAGAGAGAGAGAGAGACAGAGGTAGAGAGATGCAGAGAGACGGAGGTAGAGAGATGCAGAGAGACAGAGGTAGAGAGATGCAGAGAGACGGAGGTAGAGAGATGCAGAGAGACGGAGGTAGAGAGATGCAGAGAGAGAGAGAGAGAGAGAGAGTGTCTGGCTGAGCTGATTTTCCATTAGTTTCACAGCTGATTAACTGACCTGACTACAGTCACAGTAACAACACCTGTCTCTTCCCCGATGAATCACACTTTGAATGCATCCCAAATGGAACCCTATACCCTATATAGTCTAAGGTCAAAAGTAGTGCACTATATTGGAAATAGGGTGCCATTTTGTACACATCCTTGGATCAGCACTCGTCTCTATTTGCACCAGACTCTAAAATACCCAAATGATTACTCCCATCTTATTATCAGGATGGCTGAACCTTTATGTGATGATTGATTAAGCTCCGAGCAACACAACAACTATAAACAGAGAGACGTATAGACAGTGGATAATTTCCATTGAGCCAAAAGCAGAACATGGGACCTGGTCAAAAGTAGTGCACTATGTAGGGAATAGGATGCTATAGGGCCCTGGTCAAAAGTAGTGCACTATGTAGGGAATAGGGTGCTATAGGGCCCTGGTCAAAAGTAGTGCACTATGTAGGGAATAGGATTCGACGCGTTTGTGACACATGTAGAGCGTTATCATCTCATATCTGCGTCCGATTGTATATCTGGCAACCTATTTTCCCTATAGAGTGCACTACTTTTGACCGGGGCCATATGGGTCTATGGGCCCTGGTCAAAAGTAGTGCACTATATAGGGAAAAGGGTGCCATTTGGTATTCATAAAAATGTTATCATCAGCTCCAGGTTTGACTCTGACCTGTTATTTCCTGACACATACCTTAGTCAGCCTGGTATGTGAGACACAGCTAAGCGCCCGGGTCTGGTGTGATAATGGTTTTAAAAAAGTCATAAAAGGAATCCGAATGACACATGGACTCACTTGTTTCAATAACTTGTGATCTGAGAGGCAGCAGTATAGCCCTCGGTTTCTAAACAACAAGGAGAAGAAACCCCTTTAGACCTTGTCAATCCAAGTCAGATCCCATCACATCCACTCAGGCTATCTCAGATTACATCGCAACAACAAGCAATAATGTTGAGCACTCTTGAGATTGTTGTCGAGACGGACGCAGGCAGCAGTTGCAGCACTCAAGAGTTTTTTACCTCGTGTGTGAGGGAGGGGGAGGGGGAGTGTGAGGGAGGGAGGGCCATGTCATTCTGTGTGAGGGAGGGGGAGTGTGAGGGAGGGGGAGTGTGAGGGAGGGAGGGGGAGTGTGAGGGAGGGAGGGCCATGTCAATCTATGGGAGGGAGGGCGGTAGAAAATCGAGCCGTGTTAGCAGAACTGTCAGCTGTGAGCTGGCCGACCGCTCAGAAAGACGTTTTGATGAAAGGAACACTGAGGCTGGAAATTCATCAGTGGCTCTTTTGAAACGCGTCATTGTGCAGCAGGCAGAGTCTGGGTGCTGTCCTGCTTTTCAGCAATGTTTCCTTTGATTGTGCCGGCCTTGCGGTGCGGTGGAATGGTCCTCTGGCTCTTTTCATTGTTTGCTGTGTGGTTTTAAATCACCAAGGTATCCTGTCGTGGCAGCAAGGCTAGAAAGAAGCAGGAACAAACTCTAGGGATGTTTCTTTATCTTAAACCCATCACTGTTGGTGGCTCTGAAATGGCACCCTAGTCCCTATGTAGTGCACTACTTTTGACCAGAGCCCTGATCTAAAGTAGTGCACTACATAGGGAATAGGCTCTCATTTGGGATGTATACTTTATCTGAACCAATCACTGTGTTGTGTTCCAGTGATGTCATTAGATGGCTCTATTGTGGACCTCAGCTGTCACGCCCTGATCTGTTTCACCTGTCCTTGTCTCCACCCCCTCCAGGTGTCTCCCATATTCCCCACCTGTCCTTGTCTCCACCCCCTCCAGGTGTCTCCCATCTTCCCCACTTGTCCTTGTCTCCACCCCCTCCAGGTGTCTCCCATCTTCCCCACTTGTCCTCTGGGTATTTAAACCTGTGTTTTCTGTCTGTCTGTTACCAGTTTGTCTGGTTTGTTCAAGTCAACAAGCGGTTTGTCTCAGCGCTTGCTTTGCAGTCTCTCATTTCCCCTCTTGTCCTCCTGGTTTTGACCCTTGCCTGTCCTGACTCTGAGCCTGCCTGCCATCCTGTACCTTGGCCCTACTACCCTGGATTATCGACCCCTGCTTGACCCTGGGCCTGCCTGCCGTCCTGTACCTTGGCCCCACTACCCTGGATTATCGACCCCTCCCTGACCCTGGGCCTGCCTGCCGTCCTGTACCTTGGCCCCACTACCCTGGATTATCGGCCCCTGCCTGACCCTGGGCCTGCCTGCCGTCCTGTACCTTGGCCCCACTACCCTGGATTATCGACCCCTGCCTGACCCTGGGCCTGCCTGCCGCCCTGTACCTTGGCCCCACTAGCCTGGATTATCAACCCCTGTCCTGACCCTGGGCCTGCCTGCCGTCCTGTACCTTGGCCCCACTACCCTGGATTATCGACCCCTGCCTGACCCTTGACCTGTCGTTTGCCTCCCCCTGTTGTTGCAATAAACATTGTTTCTTCAACATGTCTGCACTTGGGTCTTACCTGAAACCTGATATCAGCACAGTGTTTGTATTGATTAGATGGCTGTATTGTGGACCTCAGCACAGTGTTTGTATTGATTAGATGGCTGTATTGTGGACCTCAGCACAGTGTTTGTATTGATTAGATGGCTGTATTGTGGACCTCAGCACAGTGTTTATATTGATTAGATGGCTGTATTGTGGACCTCAGCACAGTGTTTGTATTGATTAGATGGCTGTATTGTGGACCTCAGCACAGTGTTTGTATTGATTAGATGGCTGTATTGTGGACCTCAGCACAGTGTTTGTATTGATTAGATGGCTGTATTGTGGACCTCAGCACAGTGTTTGTATTGATTAGATGGCTGTATTGTGGACCTCAGCACAGTGTTTGTATTGATTAGATGGCTGTATTGTGGACCTCAGCACAGTGTTTGTATTGATTAGATGGCTGTATTGTGGACCTCAGCACAGTGTTTGTATTGATTAGATGGCTGTATTGTGGACCTCAGCACAGTGTTTGTATTGATTAGATGGCTGTATTGTGGACCTCAGCACAGTGTTTGTATTGATTAGATGGCTGTATTGTGGACCTCAGCACAGTGTTTGTATTGATTAGATGGCTGTATTGTGGACCTCAGCACAGTGTTTGTATTGACTGGAGCATTTCTCCGTCAGTGCAGGGTTCCCCAGAGTGTGTCCTCCATCCAATGAATGCATGGCTGTGTTGTTTACCACGGTTCGGTTTTTCTGATGAAAGCGTGGTTGTTTGGAGGATCTCAGTCATCAATGGGCTTTTCTGATGAGGTTGTCAATGTGTGGTTTGACTTATCAATATGCCTTTTTTGTTGTTGAAGGAAATGCTTTGTGCTGTAGGCCTAACTCAACATTATTTTTTTCAATGAAAGCACCACGTTGTAGATAAACTAACAAAAAAAAAAACGTCTTTCTGATTCAGACATTTGATAGTGGGGCAACTCATCAATATGCTTTTCTGATGAAGACGATGCTTTGTGAGCGCATCAAAGTGTGGTTTAAACCACCGATGTACCTGTCTGGTGTGTCTTGATGAGGTGGAAAACCCAGTGAGGTGCAGATTGATGCATGCAACAGTACAGTCAGTACCTGTACCTGTCTGGTGTGACGCTGCAGTGTTTCTGCAGTGTTTCTCTGCTCCTAAAGACTAAGAAAAAAAGAGACAAATATGCGTTTCTAATCTCTGTGCTGAATGAAACTGAAACAAAGAGGAGGAACACAAATACAGAAGCCTGGACACACACAAGATAAGCTGATTAAAGGGGAGAGAGAGAGACACGCAGAGAGAGAGAGAGAGAGAGAGACACGCAGAGAGAGAGAGAGAGAGACACGCAGAGAGAGAGAGAGAGAGAGAGAGAGAGACATGCAGAGAGAGAGACATGCAGAGAGAGAGAGACCTGCAGAGAGAGAGAGAGAGAGAGAGAGAGAGAGAGAGAGAGAGAGAGAGAGACACGCAGAGACAGAGAGAGAGACACGCAGAGAGAGAGAGAGACGCAGAGAGAGAGAGATAGACGCAGAGAGAGGAGAGAGAGAGACATGCAGAGAGCGAGAGAGAGAGAGATGCAGGAGAGAGAGAGACACGCAGAGCCAGAAAGAGAGAGAGAGACACGCATAGAAAGAGAGAGAGAGACACGCAGAGACAGAGACCCACAGAGACAGAGAGAGAGAGACCCACAGAGACAGAGAGAGAGAGACACACAGAGACAGAGAGAGAGAGACACGCAGAGACCGAGAGAGAGACCCACAGAGACAGAGAGAGAGACACACAGAGACAGAGAGAGTTTGTTGTTCGTCTGATCCTCTCCTGGAACCCTATCTAAAAAGGGAAAGCATTGTGTGAATATCATTGAGTGTTAATGTAGTCACCCACCAGTCGTTTCACCAGTTCTACCCACTATACATACAGTACAAGGCATTACATTCATTCCAGGTGTACATGCTAAATATACAGCTAATTCAAATTAATGAGATTTACTTAGAAAATAATATGCTCCCCTCAATAAGCCTCTTATCCCTGCATGAACATCTATTACACAAGCGCACACACGCACGCACGCACGCACGCACAACACATCTTTTTCATTCACTCTCACTGTCACAGCCTACTAGGCACATTATTTGAAATCCTCTCTGTGCTCGCACACATGAAGACAAACACTAAGTCGCTCTGTCTTGCCTCCCCCCTCTCTCTCTCTGTCCCTCCCCCCTCTCTTTCTCTCTCTCTCTCTGTCCCTCCCCCCTCTCTCTCACTCTCTGTCCCTCCTCTCTCTCTGTCCCTCCCCTCTCTCCCTGTCCCTCCCCATCTCTCTTTCTCTCTCTCTCACTCTCTGTCCCCACTCCTCTCTCTCTGTCCCTCCCCCATCTCTCTTTCTCTCTCTCTCACTCTCTGTCCCCACCCCTCTCTCTCTGTCCCTCTCCCCTCTCTCTTTTTCTCTCTCTCTCACTCTGTCGCCACCCCTCTCTCTCTGTCCCTCCCCCTCTCTTTTTCTCGCTCTCTCACTCTGTCCCCACCCCTCTCTCTCTGTCCCTCCCCCTCTCTCTTTCTCTCTCTCTCACTCTGTCCCCACCCCTCTCTCTCTCTGTCCCTCCCCCCACTCTCTTTCTCTCTCTCTCACTCTCTGTCCCCCCCTCTCTCTCTCTCTCCCTCCCCCTGTCTCTTTCTCTCTCTCTCACTCTCTGTCCCTCCCCCTCTCTCTCTCTTTCTCTCTCTCTCTCACTCTTTGTCCCCCCTTCTCTCTTGTTCTATGGCTTAAACATTATTCCATAAATGTGTGTTTCGAATACAGACACAGAGAAACTCAGACTCACACACACATTCTTAAAATAATTGTATTGTTCAAACAGAAATCCTCAATTGATTCCAGCAGCTGTTCTGTTGGCTTGAAGGCGAGACTGCCGTCTCTCTGTGTGCGTAACACTGGAGCATTTGATATCTAACATTTACCAAAGTACTTGCTTGTCAATGTTTAAAAAAAATAAATAAACGGATGTCCTAGGATGCTCTTCGTCCCAAATGCCACCCTATCCTGATTTAGTTCACTACTTTTGACCAGAGCCATCGCTAAATATTTTAATGTAATCTTTATTTAAATAGGCAAGTGAGTGAAGAACAAATTCTTATATACAATGACGGCCTACCCTGGACGATGCTGGGCCAATTGTGCACTGCCCTATGGGACTCCAATCACGGCCGATTGTAAAACAGCCTGGAATCGAACCAGGGACTGTAGTGACACCTCTTGCACTGAGATGCAGAGCCTTAGACCGCTGCACCACTCTGGATAAGGAATGCGGTGCCATTCAGGACACAACCTGAAATGGAATTTAAAAAGTCTTGTGACTCTCTCTTTTGGAGGAGGAAAACCCAGTTAGAAAAAGGGAGAATTATTGAAATATTTTATTAACGGGGCCGATTGGACTCTTCTTCTCACATTTTCAAAAAACTCAGCAAAAAAAGAAATGTCCCTTTTTTCAGGACCTTGTCGTTCAAAGATAATTCGTGAAAATTCAAATAACTTCACAGATCTTCAATGTAAAGGGTTTAAACACTGTTTCCCACAATTAATGAACGTGCACCTGTGTAACGGTCGTTAAGACACTAACAGGTTACAGACGGTAGGCAATTAACGTCACAGTTATGAAAACTCAGGACACTAAAGAGGCCTTTCTACTGACTCTGAAAAACACCAAAAGAAAGGTGCCCAGGGTCCGTGCTCATCTGTGTGAAAATTCCTTAGGCATGCTGCAAGGAGGCATGAGGACTGCAGATGCGGCCAGGGCAATAAATTGCAATGTCTGTACTGTGAGACGCCTAAGACAGAGCTACAGGGAGACAGGACGGACAGCTGATCATCCTTGCAGTGGCAGACCACGTGTAACAACACCTGCACAGGATCGGTACATCCGAACATCACACAGGTACAGGATGGCAACAACAACTGCCCGAGTTACACCAGGAACGCTCAATCCCTCCATCAGTGCTCAGACTGTCCGCAATAGATTGAGAGAGGCTGGACTGAGGGCTTGTCGCCTATGGGCACAAACCCACCGTTGCTGGACCAGACAGGACTGGCAAAAAGTGCTCTTCACTGACGAGTCGCGGTTTTGTCTCACCAGGGGTGATGGTCCGATTCACATTTATCGTCGATTGAAAAATCATTACACCGAGGCCTGTACTCTGGAGCGGGATCGATTTGGAGGTGGAGGGTCCGTCATGGTCTGGGGTCATGTGTCACAGCATCATCGGACTGAGCTTGTTGTCATTGCAGGCAATCAGAACGCTGTGCGTTACAGGGAAGACATCCTCCACCCTCATGTGGTACCCTTCCTGCAGGCTCATCCTGACATGACACTCCACAGCATGACAATGCCACCAGCTATACTGCTCGTTCTGTGCGTGATTTCCTGTTGGATCGGAGGGTGAGGACTAGGGCCATTCCCCCCCAGAAATGTCTGGGAACTTGCAGGTGCCTTGGTGGAAGAGTGGGGTAACATCTCACAGCAAGAACTGGAAAATCTGGTGCAGTCCATGAAGAGGAGATGCACTGCGGTACTTCATGCAGCTGGTGGCCACACCAGATAATGACTGTTACTTTTGATTTTGACCCCCCCTTTGTTCAGAGACACATTATTCAATTTCTGTTAGTCACATGTCTATGGAACTTGTTCAGTTCATGTCTCAGTTGTTGAATCTTATGTTCATACAAATATTTACACATAATAATAATAATAATAATAAAATAATAAACGCAGTTGACAGTGAGGACGTTTCTTTTTATGCTGAGTTTATTTTACTTGGACACACTCCTAGGCTAGTCAATTAATTCTCCCGTGAGATTGACTAGCCCGAGATGAGGTGCTGCCTCGCCCCCAATTTTCGAGAGGACCATTTGATCATGTCAAGTGTAATTTCATTGTTCTTCTCAATAGTAGGAGTACTTGTAAACAACGGCTACTTGGCCTCCGGTCCTAACCCTCAATTACTGTCAATTGGTCTATGTAGTTAGTATCTCTCGTTGTGAATTAAACAAAATCTCCAACTTGCTCACTCACACACTCATTCACTCACTAACTCACTCACACACTCACTCACTAACACACTCACTCACTCATTTACTCATTCACTCACTCACCCACTCACTCACTCACTCACTCACTCACTCACTCACTCACTCACTCACTCACTCACTCACTCACTCACTCGCTCACTCACTCACACACTCGCTAACTCACTCACACACTCACACACTCACTAACACACTCACTCATTCACTCATTCATTCACTCACTCACTCACTCACTCACTCACTCACTCACTCACTCAGGTATTCACTCACTCATTCACTCATCCACTCATCCACTCATTCACTCATCCACACATCCATTCATCCACTCATCCACTCAGCCACTCATCCACCCATTCACTCATCCACACATCCATTCATTCACTCATCCACTCCCTCTACATCTGTAGTTTAATGTGATCATCATGAACATAGTGTCTCAGTTTCTTACCTTTTATTAGGACATCTTGCAATTGTTTGCTATTAGCATAATTTAGCAACATTTTAATAAATGAACATAATTGAACATGAAGTTAGTTCTGATTAATCAGATGAGTAGCATGTTCCCGTTCTGCAGTTCATTGATACATGTGCCTGGGGGCTAACAAGAGTCTCTATAGCCAGTGGTCTATTATATCTGAATGAATGAAGGGCACCATCGACACAACTAAACCATTCCTCCTTCAGGCAGATGTGTTTTTGATGAAACCAAAGACTGACGGTTTATCTGCGAAGCCTCATTCTTTCCTCTCTTCAATTAATATTTAAAAAACAGTAATTTTGATTTATTCATGTCGCACTGTTCAATATTCTAAGCTATTTGAATGTTATTATGACATATAGTGTATATTATTATGATGAGTCTGTGGGTGTATCGGTTTGTTGTGCTATAGTCTCTAAGCCATGTGAGGTAGTGTTCTGTCTGTTCGGAGCCTAGTTAGCTGACAGCTCTGGTTGTGTTGTTTTGTAATGTTCTGACATTTAAGTCTTCATCACCTGACTTGACTTCTACTACATTCTCATCTTGGTCTGTGATAGCAGTGAGAGTTTTATCAGTTTAAATCAGTCTTGGTCTGTGATAGCAGTGAGAATTTTATCGGTTTAAATCAGTCTTGGTCTGTGATAGCAGTGAGAGTTTTATCAGTTTAAATCAGTCTTGGTCTGTGATAGCAGTGAGAGTTTTATCAGTTTAAATCAGTCTTGGTCTGTGATAGCAGTGAGAGTTTTATCAGTTTAAATCAGTCTTGGTCTGTGATAGCAGTGAGAGTTTTATCGGTTTAAATCAGTCTTGGTCTGTGATAGCAGTGAGAGTTTTATCGGTTTAAATCAGTCTTGGTCTGTGATAGCAGTGAGAGTTTTATCAGTTTAAATCAGTCTTGGTCTGTGATAGCAGTGAGAGTTTTATCGGTTTAAATCAGTCTTGGTCTGTGATAGCAGTGAGAGTTTTATCAGTTTAAATCAGTCTTGGTCTGTGATAGCAGTGAGAGTTTTATCGGTTTAAATCAGTCTTGGTCTGTGATAGCAGTGAGAGTTTTATCAGTTTAAATCAGTCTTTGTCTGTGATAGCAGTGAGAGTTTTATCGGTTTAAATCAGTCTTGGTCTGTGATAGCAGTGAGAGTTTCATCAGTTTAAATCAGTCTTGGTCTGTGATAGCAGTGAGAGTTTTATCGGTTTAAATCAGTCTTGGTCTGTGATAGCAGTGAGCGTTTTATCGGTTTAAATCAGTCTTGGTCTGTTATAGCAGTGAGAGTTTCATCGGTTTAAATCAGTCTTGGTCTGTGATAGCAGTGAGAGTTTCATCGGTTTAAATCAGTCTTGGTCTGTGATAGCAGTGAGCGTTTTATCAGTTTAAATCAGTCTTGGTCTGTGATAGCAGTGAGAGTTTTATCGGTTTAAATCAGTCTTGGTCTGTGATAGCAGTGAGAGTTTTATCAGTTTAAATCAGTCTTGGTCTGTGATAGCAGTGAGAGTTTTATCGGTTTAAATCAGTCTTGGTCTGTGATAGCAGTGAGAGTTTTATCAGTTTAAATCAGTCTTTGTCTGTGATAGCAGTGAGAGTTTTATCGGTTTAAATCAGTCTTGGTCTGTGATAGCAGTGAGAGTTTCATCAGTTTAAATCAGTCTTGGTCTGTGATAGCAGTGAGAGTTTTATCGGTTTAAATCAGTCTTGGTCTGTGATAGCAGTGAGCGTTTTATCGGTTTAAATCAGTCTTGGTCTGTGATAGTAGTGAGAGTTTCATCGGTTTAAATCAGTCTTGGTCTGTGATAGCAGTGAGAGTTTCATCGGTTTAAATCAGTCTTTGTTTTCGGACAGGGTTGGTTTTCTTTACTGGATTGTGTGCTCTGGGACTGTAAACTCCTCAGAGTAGGACGGCTGATCTAGGCCTTTCAGATCATAATGTTTTCGATTGGGATTCTCTGGGTGAGCAGTAGTGGGATTCTCTGGGTGAGTAGTAGTGGGATTCTCTGGGTGAGTAGGAGTGGGATTCTCTGGGTGAGTAGTAGTGGGATTCTCTGGGTGAGTAGGAGTGGGATTCTCTGGGTGAGTAGTAGTGGGATTCTCTGGGTGAGTAGTAGTGGGATTCTCTGGGTGAGCAGTAGTGGGATTATCTGGGTGAGCAGTAGTGGGATTCTCTGGGTGAGTAGTAGTGGGATTCTCTGGGTGAGCATTAGTGGGATTATCTTGGTGAGTAGTAGTGGGATTATCTGAGTGAGCAGTAGTGGGATTATCTTGGTGAGTAGTAGTGGGATTCTCTGGGTGAGCAGTAGTGGGATTATCTGGGTGAGCAGTAGTGGGATTCTCTGGGTGAGCATTAGTGGGATTATCTTGGTGAGTAGTAGTGGGATTCTCTGGGTGAGCAGTAGTGGGATTATCTGAGTGAGCAGTAGTGGGATTCTCTGGGTGAGTAGTAGTGGGATTATCTGGGTGAGCAGTAGTGGGATTATCTTGGTGAGCAGTAGTGGGATTATCTGGGTGAGAAGTAGTGGGATCTCTGGGTGAGTAGTAGTGGGATTATTTTGGTGAGTAGTAGTGGGATTATCTTGGTGAGCAGTAGTGGGATTCTCTGGGTGAGCAGTAGTGGGATTATCTGGGTGAGTAGTAGTGGGATTCTCTGGGTGAGCAGTAGTGGGATTATCTGGGTGAGTAGTAGTGGGATTATCTGGGTGAGCAGTAGTGGGATTATCTGGGTGAGTAGTAGTGGGATTCTCTGGGTGAGCAGTAGTGGGATTCTTTGGTGAGCAGTGTGCAACGTGCCCTTGTTCTGGGTGTGCTGTGCTGGACTGGACTGGTTTGTTCTGGTTGTGGATTGCTGATTGCCGTGGCCAGGGTATGCTCTCTCTGTTTGTGTGATGCTGTTTTAGCGTACTCTGCAGGGAGGGCTCCTGCCATGCCAATTATATTGACTGAAGAAAAGAGAGATAGAGGGGGAGGACCTAAAATACCTGAAGAGACGGAGAGATAAATGGAGGTAGAGAAAAGAAGAAAGGGGGATGAAAATTAATGAGAGAAGGGACAATGAAAGAGGAAGAAAAGAGAGAGGGAGGAACAAAGAGGAGGAGAGGAGACTGTCGAGGGCGAGTGCATGAAAAGAGGGATGAAGAGGATAGAGAGTAGGGAGAGACGGAGAGAAATTGGAGAGAGATTCCGTCTTTGAGGGTAATAGTCTCCTGCTGTCAGACTCCGGGGAATACTGTGTGTGTGTGTGTGTGTGTGTGTGTGTGTGTGTGTGTGTGTGTGTGTGTGTGTGTGTGTGTGTGTGTGTGTGTGTGTGTGTGTGTGTGTGTGTGTGTGTGTGTGTGTGTGTGTGTGTGTGTGTGTGTGTGTGTGTGTGTGTGTGTGTGTGTGTGTGTGTGTGTGTGTGTGTGTGTGTGTGTGTGTGTGCGTGTGCGTGCGTGCGTGCGTGCGTGCGTGCGTGCGTGCGTGCGTGCGTGCGTGCGTGCGTGCGTGCGTGCGTGCGTGCGTGCGTGCGTGCGTGCGTGCGTGCGTGCGTGCGTGCGTGCGTGCGTGCGTGCGTGCGTGCGTGCGTGCGTGCGTGCGTGCGTGCGTGCATGCGAGAAATAGTCCCCTGCTGTCAGACTCTGGGGAATACTGAATATAGGGAATAGGGTTTCATTTGGAGTTTATCACTGTATCTACATGTGTAGAGAGCAGCAACTATGTGTTTTTCATCCGAACTGGGTCACCAGATGGTA
>NC_034203.2:39178385-39203385 GCF_002021735.2 Oncorhynchus kisutch
AGGACTGAAGGGAAGGGCAGACTGTTGAAAGAGGACTGAAGGGAACATATGAGGAGAGATAGACAGATGGAGGAAGGTGGAAAAGTGAGAAAGAGACAGATGGATGGGGAGGAAAGGGGCGAAAATGAAAATGGAGAAATGAAAGGCATATTTTTCACTGTCTGTTCTTGGGACAGTGTTTATTAGCTTGATCTATTTTATCTCTGAGCCTGAAGCCCTCTCACCTCACCTCTTCTCTCTTTCTCTCTCTCTCTCTCTCTCTCTCTCTCTCTCTCTCTCTCTCTCTCTCTCACCTTACTTCTTCTCTCTCCTTCACTCTCTCTTTCTCTCTCTCTCTCTCTCTCTCTCTCTCTCTCTCTCTCTCTCTCTCTCTCTCTCTCTCACCTTACTTCTTCTCTCTCCTTCACTCTCTCTCTCTTTCTCTCTCTCTCTCTCTCTCTCTCTCTCTCTCTCTCTCTCTCTCTCTCTCTCTCTCTCTCTCTCTCTCTCTCTCTCTCTCTCTCTCTTTCTCTCCTTCTCTCTCTCTCTCTCTCTCTCTCTCTCTCTCTCTCTCTCTCTCTCTATCTCTCTCCCTCACTCTCTCTTTCTCTCCCTCCCCTTGCCTCTCTCTCCACCCTCCTGGTTGTCACTTCGTTCACGCTGCGTTGAGAAAGTGTAAATTGTGTTTCTTTAAATATCCGTGCCTTCCTTAAACGCACAGCTGTGTGGGGCGGAGAGGAGCTTTTAACTCCTGTCTACCAAGGAGAAATCTCTCCACATTCATGTCATTGTAACACTCACCGTAGTCAGTACAGCTCCTAGAGAGAGACAGGTTAGGTTTCTGTTCAGGAACATATCATATATGCTGCAAACCAGGGATAGTAAGCTGTGGTTGAGTCCCAATAATCTCTCCTGAAGTGTGCACTCACTTGCTCACTACCCCCACAAATGTAAAAACACTGTATTAGTGCAAGCATGTGCTAGACTACAGGGAATGTCCATATACCAGTCACGAAGGGAAGTGAAAAAGTACACACTTTTGGAGAAAGAATTCAACCCCCTGTAGTCTACTCACTGAGGAAAAAAAGAGCAATTGATAAGCAGGCGACTTATTTCCAGGGTAGGGGGGGGGGGGAAGTAGGAGTTATTACAGCGATACTAAAGGAATTCTTAAAAGCGTGTAATGTTGTTTGCTTGCATTTCCTCTTTCATGTCCCGACCGGAGTTCCGCTACGGAACTCTTAGAACACACAGATGTTCTTCAAGAAGTAAAAAAAAAAAATCTGTTTCACCGTCGGTGCGAGGAAGTGATATCGGCTACGCTGTGGATTTAAAACTGTCTACCGCTGACAATTTCTGTTCTAATTAGACTATTTATAAATACCATATTTACAGAGGTGAGCAGCTTTCTTTGAGGCATGTCTGGTTCTATATTTGTGATACATTCCAAATGGCATCCTAATCCCTTTATAGCGCACTGGTTTTTTCACTATAAAGGGAAGACGGTGCCATTTGGGACTCAAGCACATATACGTTTCTGGTCTTGTTCATTCTTCTCTGTAATTAAGGGGTATTTTGTGTCCAGCAAACATGAGACATTATAGGGAGGGCACTTTTGGTTCGACAGTGCCTCTTCCCCCTCAGGAGGTTGAAAACGTTTGTCATGGGCCCTCAGATCCTCAAACAGTTCTACAGCTGTACCGTTGAGCGCATATTGACTGGCTGCATCACTGCCTGATATGGCAATAGCACCGCATTGTATCGCATGGCTCTACAGAGGGTGGTGCGGACAGCCCAGTACATCACTGGGGCCGAGCTCTCTGCCACCCAGGACATCTGTATCAGGCGGTGTGGTAGGAAAGCCCAGAAAATCGTTAAAGAGTCCAACCACCCAAGTCATAGACTATTCTCTCTGCTTCTGTGTGGCAGGTGGTACCAGAGCATCAAGTCTGGCACCAACAGGCTCTTAAACAGCTTCTATCCCCGAGCAATAAGACAGATAAATAGCTAACTAAATAGCTACACAGACCATCTGAGTTAACCTTGTATCCTCATTGACCTTTTATCATTTATATGTTTGTCTCTATGCACACACACACACGCACGCACGCACGCACGCACGCACGCACGCACGCACGCACGCACGCACGCACGCACGCACGCACGCACGCACGCACGCACGCACGCACGCACGCACGCACGCACGCACGCACGCACACACACACCACACACACACACACACACACACACACACACACACACACACACACACACACACACACTATCTCCATCATCTTCTCACTCACACATAACATGCACGTACATTTATACTGACTCTACACACCCACTCACATACGAGCTGCTGCTACTCTGTTTATCTTAAATCCTGTTGCCTAGTCACCTTACACACAAATCTACCTCCATCACTCCAGTATCCCTGCACATCGTAAATATGGTACTGACCCTGTATATAGTATGCTTACTTACTTATTGTGTTCTTCACATTTCTTTGAGTTTGCAAGAAAGGCATTTCACTGTACTTGTGCGTGTGACTTTAAAACACAGTATCATTAACTCTGGGGGTCCTCCCATTTTCTGGTGCATGTAAAGCTTATTTCCTGCATTTCTACCCAATCGAATATAACCCATGGCCCTTCTAGCTGTCTCTATTTAGCAGTGGTGTTAAAAGTACCCAATTGTCGTGCTTGAGTAAAAGTAAAGATACCTTAATAGAAAATGACTCATGTGAAAGTGAATACTAATTAAGTTAAAGTCTAAAAGTATTTGGTTTTAAATATACTTAAGTATCGAAAGAAACTGCAATTGCTAAAATACACATAAATATCAAAAGTAAAAGTATAAATAATTTCAATTTCCTTACATAAAGCAAACCCGGATGGCATAATTTTCTTGTTTTTAAAATGTATGATAGCCGGGGGCTCCAACACATCATTTACAAACAAAGCATGTGCTTAGTGAGTGCCAGATCAGGGGCAGTAGGGATCACTACCAGTCAAAAGTCACTACCAGTCAAAAGTTTGGACACACTTACTCATTCCAGGGTTTTCTTTATTTTGACTATTTTCTACATTGTCAAATAATAGTGAATACATTAAAACTATGAAATAACACATATGGAATCATGAAGTAACCAAAAAAGTGTTAAACAAATCAAAATGTATTTTAGATTTGAGATTCTTCGAAGTAGCCACCCTTTCCATGGATGACAGCTTTGCACAAGCTTGGCATTCTCTCAACCAGCTTCATGAGGTAGTCACCTGGAATGGATTTCAGTTCATTAACAGGTGTGCTTTGTTAAATGCTAATTTGTAGAGTTTCCTTCCTAATGCGTTTGAAACAATCAGTTGTGTTGTGACAAGTTAGGGGTGATATACAGAAGACAGCCCTATTTGGTAAAATACCAAGTCCAGATTATATCAAGAACAGCTGAAATAAACAAAGAGATATTACAGTCCATCATTACTTTAAGACATGAAGATCATGAGAAAATGAGAAAATGTGCAGTTGTAAAAACCATCAAGAGCTATGATGAAACTGGCTCTCATGAGTTCCGCCATAGGAAAGGAAGACCCAGAGTTACGTGGTGGAATATTCTAATCATGTGAGAGAGACTGTAATTTCTTCAAACAGTCATCTTTATTCAATGTCGATTCATTATTGCAGTAATGAAACCAGTCAACCCAACTGTTGGGCTGAGTAGCCTAACTGATAATGAAAAACAGATCTTATATAGGACCTAAAAAATGCTTAGTCAGCCTGGTTCCACTCCTCCCATAAGCCACCTTGGTCCATCTCCTGGTTATCTACACGGGATGTTATTTTACCCCCAACCTGGCTTGGTTTCCCAGATGCCAGGAAGATGAGACAATGAGGCGTTGTTCTCAACTCTTCCAGGCTTTCTCTATCTCGACATCTTGTCTATGGAATGCCTGCTTTGGGCAGTATCACCAAGTTATTGTCAGCTCAAGCTATCTCTAGCAAAAACCCATTCCCTTGACCATACGCCCAGACTAACTGCAGGAAGATAGAGTGGAAACCCTCTCTTTACAGACACACAGAATTAAACAGAACAGAAATGTCCTACTATTTGTTAAGTATATAATCGTTAACTTGTAATATCAAACAAATCAGGAAAATAAGTAATTTTTCTATCACAGTTACCTCTGCTGCAGAGGATACGTTCATTAGAGTTACCAGCCTCAGAAATTGGCAATTAACTGCACCTCAGATTGCACCTCACAGAGTAACAGACATGTCTCAACATCAACTGTTCAGAGGTGAATTTGGTAATCAGGTCTTCAAGGTCGAATTGCTGCAACAACAAAACAAACACTACTAAAGGACATCAATAAGAAGAAGACTTGCTTGGGCCAAGAAATACGAATAATGGATATTAGACTGGTGGAAATATGTCCTTGGGTCTGATGAGTCCAAATGTGCGATTGTTGGTTCCAACCGCCGTGTCTATGTGAAACGCAGAGTAAGTTAATGGATGATCTCCACATGTGTGGTTCCCACCGTGAAGCATGGAGGAGGAGGTGTGATGGTCTGGTGGTGCTTTGCTGGTGACTCTGTCTGTGATTTATTTAGAATTCAAGGCACACTTAACTAGCATGGCTACCATAGTATTCTGCTGCGATACATCATCCCATCTGGTTTGTGCTTAGTGGGACTATCATTTGTTTTTCAACAGGACAATGACCAAAAACACACCTCCAGGCTGTGTAATGGCTACTTGACCAAGAAGTGGAATGGAGTGCTGCATCAGATGACCTGGCCTCCACAATCACCCAACGTCAACCCAATTGAGATGGTTTGGGATGAGTTGGACCACAGAGTGAAGGAAAAGCAGCCAACAAGTCCTCAGCATATGTGGGGACTCCTTCAAGACTGTTGGAGAAGCATTCTTCATGAAGCTGGTTGAGAGAATGCCAAGAGTGTACAAAGCTGTCATCAAGGCAAAGGGAGGCTACTATGAAGAATCTAAAATCTATTTTGATTTGTTTAACACTTTTTTGGATACTACATGATTCCATATGTGTTACTTCATATTTTTGATGTCTTCACTATTATTCTACAATGTAGAAAATAGTAAACATAAAGATAAACCCTTGAATGAGGAGGTGTGTCAAAACTTTTGACTGGTACTGTATATAATATCTTTATTATGAATCTTTCAGAGATAAGTGTCTAAGTAATGTCTGAATGTTGGAGTGTGCCCTTGGCTATCTGTACATGAAAAATAAAATGGTGCCGTCTGGTTTGCTTATATAGAAGGAATTTGAAAATAATTATACTTTTTACTTTTGATACTTAAGTATATTTTAAGCCAAATACTTTGACTTTTCCTCAAGTAAAATTTTACTGGGTGACATACTTTTTCTATGAGGTTATCTTTACGTTTTACTCAAGTATGACAATTTAGTACTTTTTCCACCACTGCTGAAGTAGTACTTTCAACTATTTTTACTTAAGTACTCCACTGGTATGTAGAACAACAAAAAGTAAGCAAAATGCCCACAATTATCAAGCTAGGTATGAGATCATTATTAAATATGTTTAAGTGATTGATAAGACTGAACTAGATCAATGATAATTCAATAATCAATATGGTGTCTCACCTTTAACCAATAGCCTAACAATGATAATTCAATAATCAATATGGTGTCTCACCTTTAACCAATAGCCTAACAATGATAATTCAATAATCAATATGGTGTCTCACCTTTAACCAATAGCCTAACAATGATAATTCAATAATCAATATGGTGTCTCACCTTTAACCAACAGCCTAACAATGATAATTCAATAATCAATATGGTGTCTCACCTTTAACCAATAGCCTAACAATGATAATTCAATAATCAATATGGTGTCTCACCTTTAACCAACAGCCTAACAATGATAATTCAATAATCAATATGGTGTCTCACCTTTAACCAATAGCCTAACAATGATAATTCAATAATCAATATGGTGTCTCACCTTTAACCAACAGCCTAACAATGATAATTCAATAATCAATATGGTGTCTCACCTTTAACCAATAGCCTAACAATGATAATTCAATAATCAATATGGTGTCTCACCTTTAACCAACAGCCTAACAATGATAATTCAATAATCATTATGGTGTCTCACCTTTAACCAATAGCCTAACAATGATAATTCAATAATCAATATGGTGTCTCACCTTTAACCAACAGCCTAACAATGATAATTCAATAATCAATATGGTGTCTCACCTTTAACCAATAGCCTAACAATGATAATTCAATAATCAATATGGTGTCTCACCTTTAACCAATAGCCTAACAATGATAATTCAATAATCAATATGGTGTCTCACCTTTAACCAATAGCCTAACAATGATAATTCAATAATCAATATGGTGTCTCACCTTTAACCAATAGCCTAACTATGATAATTCAATAATCAATATGGTGTCTCACCTTTAACCAATAGCCTAACAATGATAATTCAATAATCAATATGGTGTCTCACCTTTAACCAACAGCCTGACAATGATAATTCAATAATCAATATGGTGTCTCACCTTTAACCAATAGCCTAACAATGATAATTCAATAATCAATATGGTGTCTCACCTTTAACCAACAGCCTGACAATGATAATTCAATAATCAATATGGTGTCTCACCTTTAACCAACAGCCTGACAATGATAATTCAATAATCAATATGGTGTCTCACCTTTAACCAACAGCCTGACAATGATAATTCAATAATCAATATGGTGTCTCACCTTTAACCAACAGCCTGACAATGATAATTCAATAATCAATATGGTGTCTCACCTTTAACCAATAGCCTAACAATGATAATTCAATAATCAATATGGTGTCTCACCTTTAACCAATAGCCTAACAATGATAATTCAATAATCAATATGGTGTCTCACCTTTAACCAACAGCCTGACAATGATAATTCAATAATCAATATGGTGTCTCACCTTTAACCAACAGCCTAACAATGATAATTCAATAATCAATATGGTGTCTCACCTTTAACCAACAGCCTAACAATGATAATTCAATAATCAATATGGTGTCTCACCTTTAACCAATAGCCTGACAATGATAATTCAATAATCAATATGGTGTCTCACCTTTAACCAACAGCCTAACAATGATAATTCAATAATCAATATGGTGTCTCACCTTTAACCAACAGCCTAACAATGATAATTCAATAATCAATATGGTGTCTCACCTTTAACCAATAGCCTAACAATGATAATTCAATAATCAATATGGTGTCTCACCTTTAACCAACAGCCTAACAATGATAATTCAATAATCAATATGGTGTCTCACCTTTAACCAATAGCCTAACAATGATAATTCAATAATCAATATGGTGTCTCACCTTTAACCAACAGCCTGACAATGATAATTCAATAATCAATATGGTGTCTCACCTTTAACCAACAGCCTGACAATGATAATTCAATAATCAATATGGTGTCTCACCTTTAACCAACAGCCTAACAATGATAATTCAATAATCAATATGGTGTCTCACCTTTAACCAACAGCCTAACAATGATAATTCAATAATCAATATGGTGTCTCACCTTTAACCAATAGCCTAACAATGATAATTCAATAATCAATATGGTGTCTCACCTTTAACCAACAGCCTGACAATGATAATTCAATAATCAATATGGTGTCTCACCTTTAACCAACAGCCTGACAATGATAATTCAATAATCAATATGGTGTCTCACCTTTAACCAACAGCCTGACAATGATAATTCAATAATCAATATGGTGTCTCACCTTTAACCAATAGCCTAACAATGATAATTCAATAATCAATATGGTGTCTCACCTTTAACCAATAGCCTAACAATGAGCAACTCTTACAGATAAAGCAAGACTTAACTTTTGTCTTTGTCTTTATTAAGAAATCCTCTATTTCAAATTTCAGCCAGACTGCCCAGCCAGCCTGAGCCGCATGCACGCCCGACCCCTACTAGTTTAGTCAATAACTCAACTGAACTCTCTCCCTGACCCCCAGCAGTCTAGTCAATAACTCAACTCTCTCCCCAACCCCCAGCAGTCTAGTCAATAACTGAACTCTCTCCCCAACCCCCAGCAGTCTAGTCAATAACTGAACTCTCTCCCTGACCCCCAGCAGTCTAGTCAATAACTCAACTCTCTCCCCAACCCCCAGCAGTCTAGTCAATAACTCAACTCTCTCCCCAACCCCCAGCAGTCTAGTCAATAACTCAACTCTCTCCCTGACCCCCAGCAGTCTAGTCAATAACTCAACTCTCTCCCTGACCCCCACCAGTCTAGTCAATAACTCAACTCTCTCCCCGACCCCCACCAGTCTAGTCAATAACTCAACTCTCTCCCCGAGCCCCACCAGTCTAGTCAAAAACTCAACTCAACTCTCTCCCCGACCCCCACCAGTCTAGTCAATAACTCATCTCTCTCCCCGACCCCCACCAGTCTAGTCAGTAACTGAACTCTCTCCCCGACCCCCACCAGTCTAGTCAATAACTCAACTCTCTCCCCGACCCCCACCAGTCTAGTCAATAACTCAACTCTCTCCCCGAGCCCCACCAGTCTAGTCAAAAACTCAACTCAACTCTCTCCCCGACCCCCACCAGTCTAGTCAGTAACTGAACTCTCTCCCCGACCCCCACCAGTCTAGTCAATAACTCAACTCTCTCCCTGACCCTCACCAGTCTAGTCAATAACTAAACTCTCTGCCCGACCCCCACCGGTCTAGTCATTAACTCAACTCTCTCCCTGACCCTCACCAGTCTAGTCAATAACTAAACTCTCTGCCCGACCCCCACCAGTCTAGTCAATAACTCAACTCTCTCCCTGACCCTCACCAGTCTAGTCAATAACTAAACTCTCTGCCCGACCCCCACCAGTCTAGTCAATAACTCAACTCTCTCCCTGACCCTCACCAGTCTAGTCAATAACTAAACTCTCTGCCCGACCCCCACCGGTCTAGTCATTAACTCAACTCTCTCCCCAAAAATCTTCCTTCCCATCTTTTTTTTATGTCTCAAGGGAAAAGCTTGGAAAAGAAATGCTTCATAAAAACACACATACACCTACACATTAACACACAGAAACAGTACATTCTCTATATACAGTGGCAAGAAAAAGTATGTGAACCCTTTGGAATTATTTGGATTTCTGCATAAATTGGTCATACAATTAGATCTGACCTTCATCTAAGTCACAACAACAGACAAACACAGTCTGCTTAAATTAATAACACACAAATTATTGTATTTTTCTTGTCTATATCGAATACATAATTTAAACATTCACAGTGTAGGTTGGAAAACATATGTGAACCTCTAGGCTAATGACTTCTCCAAAAGCTAATTGGAGTCAGGAGTCAGCTAACCTGGAGTCCAATCAACGAGACGAGATTGGAGATGTTGGTTAGAGCTTCCCTGCCCCGTATAAAACACTCACAAAATTTGAGTTTGCTATTCACAAGAAGCATTGCCTGATGTGAACCCTGCCTCGAACAAAAGAGATCTCAGAAGACCCAAGATTAAGAATTGTTGACTTGCATAAAGCTGGAAACAAAAGCTGGATACAAAAGTATCTCTAAAAGCCTTAATGTTCATCAGTCCATGGCAAGACAAATTGTCTATAAATGTAGAAAGTTCAGCACTGTTGCTACTCTCCCTAGGAGTGGCCGTCCTGCAAACATGACTACTGCAAGAGCACAGCACAGAATGCTCAATGAGGCTAAGAAGAATCCTAGAGTGTCAGCTAAAGACTTACAGAAATCTCTGGAACATGCTAACATCTCTGTTGACGAGTCTATGATACGTAAAACACTAAACATGAATGGTGTTCATGGGAGGACACCACAGAAGAAGCCACTGCTGTCCAAAAAAAACATTGCTGCACGTCTGAAGTTCGCAAAAGAGCATCTGGATGTTCCACAGTGCTGCTGGCAAAATATTCTGTGGACAGATTAAACTAAAGTTGAGTTGTTTGGAAGGAACACAACACTATATGTGGAGGAAAAAGACACAGCACACCAACATCAAAACCTCATCCCAACTGTAAAGTATGGTGGAGGGAGCATCATGGTTTGGAGCTGCTTTTCTGCCTCAGGGCCCGGAGAGCTTGCTATCATCGACAGAAAAATGAATTCCCAAGTTTATCAACACATTTTGCAGGAGAGTGTAAGTCTATCTGTCTGCCAATTGAAGCTCAACAGAAGTTGGGTGATGCAACAGGACAATGACCCAAAACCAGAAGTAAATCAACAACAGTATGGCTTCAACAGAAGAAAATACACCTTCTGGAGTAGCTCAGTCCTGACCTCAACCCGATGGAGATGCTGTGGCATGACCTCAAGAAAGCGGTTCACACCGGACATCCCAAGAATATTGCTGAACTGAAACAGTTTTTGTAAAGAGGAATTGTCCAAAATTCCTCCTGAATGCAGGTGTGATCCGATACTACAGAAAACATTTGGTTGAGGTTATTGCTGCCAAAAGAGGGTCAACCAGTTATTAAACCCAAGGGTTCACATACTTTCCCCACCCTGCACTGTAAATGTTTACACGGTGTGTTCAATAAAGACATGATAACGTATAGTTGTTTGTGTGTTATTAGTTTATACACAGACTTTGTTTGTCCATTGTTGTGACTTAGATGATCAGATCAAATTTTATGCAGAAGTCCAGGTAATTCCAAAGGGTTCACATACTTTTTCTTGCCACTGTAGTTTATATCATAGGCCTAATAGTACAGTAGAGCTATTTTTAGTTGCACACAATATAGCTGGGTTGCCCCGTCCTGCCCCTAGGGGCCCATGGCCCTGCAGCGCCCCAACCCAACACACCCCACTTTGCTTCAGGATCTTAGTGAAACATTCATTATTGGTTTCAGGTATGTTAGGTCAAGGCCAGAGTGACAACCAACAGTGCGGCAGACCCCCGGGGACCGGACTGAGCAGCCCAGCAGCTAGGGATTGCCTAAATAGATATCTCCTCTGATGTGGACATGTTTTAAATACAGACTCCTTTTGTCGTACAGCATTCCATATAAGACATCCAGACCTTATGAAAGTTACCCAGTGTACCCTTTTAATCTGGTAATAAATCAAATCTAGTGATGCATAACCTGACATTTCTGCCATCCATTGTAGGAGGATAATGAACCTTCATATTAATGGTAATTCATTTCTTAGCCTCTATAAATACTAGGTTGCACACTTTCTTCTGATAACAGTCTCCGGTATCAACATTTTCAAGCAAACAAAAACTGGTACAAGGCAGAATCTGTAGACATGCTGAGATAAAAGAAGAAGATACTCTTTGCCAGAATTCAGCCAGCCTTCACAAGACCATAACATATGCAAATATGTCCCCTTTTGTGTTTTACACCTCCAGCAAAATAATACAATTTCTAAGTGCATGATATTCAGTTTCACTGGCATATAGTATGTTCTATGGATGGTCTTAAACGGCAGTCATTTATGTGAGATTATATGAACATGATTGGGCATTCTAACATACAGTTGAAGTCGGAAGTTTACATACACCTTAGCCAAAACATTTAAAATCGTTTTTTCACAATTCCTGACATTTAATCCTAGTAAGAATTCCCTGTTTTAGGTCAGTTAGGATCACCACTTTATTTTAAGAATATGAAATGTCAGAATAATAGTAGAAAGAATGATTTATTTCAGCTTTTATCTCTTTCATCACATTCCCAGTGGGTCAGTTTACATACACTCAATTTGTATTTGGTAGCGTTGTCTTTAAATGGTTTAACTTGGGTAAAACGTTTAAGGTAGCTTTCCACAACTTTTTCAGAATAAGTTGGGTGAATTTTGGCCCATTCCTCCTGACAGAGCTGGTGTAACTGAGTCAGGTTTGTAGGCCTCCTTGCTCGCACATACTTTTTCAGTTCTTCCCACACATTTCCTATAGGATTGAGGTCAGGGCTTTGTGATAGCCAGTCCAGTACCTTGACTTTGTTGTCCTTAACCTCTCTTTGAGTACGGGGCAGTATTTTCACGTCCGGATGAAAAGCGTGCCCTAAGTAAACTGCCTGTAACTCAGGCCCAAAAGCTAGGATATGCATATAATTGGTAGATTTGGATAGAAAACACTCTAAAGTTTCTAAAACTGTTTGTGAGTATAACAGAACTGATATGGCAGGCGAAACTCTGAGGACAAACCATCCCCCACAAAAAAATGTTCAGCCTACCACTGTTTTCAATGGCTGTCACTTTTATTATAAGGCAAAATCCTCCCAGATTGCAGTTCCTAGGGCTTCCACTAGATGTCAACAGTATTTAGAAAGAGTTTCATGTTGGTTTTTGGAAAAATATGCCAGAAATTGTAGTTTTTCTAGATGGCTCCCAATTTGGCTGTGGTGTTTCCAAGCCCGTGGAAGAGGGAGCGTTCTTTGGTATTTTTCTTCGGTAAAGAGAATAATGATTCGCCGTCATACATTTTATGGTTTATTTGCGTATTAGGGCACCTAAAGTTTGATTATAAACGTTGTTTGACTTGTTTGGAAAAGTTTATTAGTAACGTTTGGGATTCATTTTGTATGCATTTTGAGGGAGGGAAACTGGGTGGATTATTGACTGAAGCGCGCCAGCTAAACTGAGCTTTTATGGATATAAAAAAGGACATTATCGAACAAAAGGACCATTTGTGATGTATCTGGGATCTTTTGGAGTGCCAACAGAAGAAGATCATTAAAGGTAAGGCATTTATTATATCGCTATTTCTGACTTTTGTGGCGCACCTACCTGGTTGAAATATGTTTTTCATGCTTTTGTATGCGGTGCTGTCCTCAGATAATCGCATGGTGTGCTTTCGCCGTAAAGCCTTTTTGAAATCTGACACAGCTGCTGGATTAACAAGATGTGTTACACTTGTGATTTTATGAAAGTTAAATAATTTGAATTCTGTAATTTGAATTTCGCGCTCTGCAATTTCAACGGATGTTGGCCAGGTGGGACGCTACCGTCTTCCTGACTGATGTCTTGAGATGTTGCTACAATATATCCACATAATTTTCCTGCCTCATGTTGACATCTATTTTGTGAAGTGCACCAGTCCCTTTTCCTCCGAACATAGCGATGGTCATTATGGCCAAACAGTTCTATTTTTGTTTCATCAGACCAGAGGACATTTCTCCAAAAAGTACGATCTTTGTCCCCATGTGCAGTTGCAAACCGTAGTCTGGCTTTTTTATGGAGGTTTTGGAGCAGTGGCTTCTTCCTTGCTGAGTGGCCTTTTAGGTTATGTCGATATAGGACTCGTTTTTACTGTGAATATAGATACTTTTATACCTGTGTCCTCCAGCATCTTCACAAGGTCCTTTGCTGTTATTCTGGGATTGATTTGCACTTTTCACACCAAAGTACATTCATCTCTAGGAGACAGAACGCGTCTCCTTCCTGAGCGGTATGACGCTGCGTGGTCCCATGGTGTTTATACTTGCGTACTATTGTTTGTACAGATGAACGTGGTACCTTTGGAAATTGCTCCCAAGGATGAACCAGACTTGTGGAGGTCTACAGTTTTTTTTCTGAGGTCTTGGCTGATTTCTTTTGATTTTCCAATGATGTCAAGCAAAGAGGTACTGAGTTTGAAGGTAGGCCTTGAAATACATACACAGGTACACCTCCAATTGACTCAAATTATGTCAATTAGCCTATCAGAAGCTTCTAAAGCCATGATATAATTTTCTGGAATTTTCCAAGCTGTTTAAAGGCATAGTCAACTTAGTGTATGTAAACTTCTGACTCACTGGAATTGTGATACAGTGAATTATAAGTGAAATAATCTATCTGTAAACAATTGTTGGAAAAATCACTTGTGTCATGCACAAAGTAGATGTCCTAAATGACTTGCAAAATCTATAGTTTGTTAACAAGAAATTTGTGGAGTGGTTGAAAAACGAGTTTTAATGACTCCAACCGAAGTGTATGTAAACTAGTTTTAATGACTCCAACCGAAGTGTATGTAAACGAGTTTTAATGACTCCAACCGAAGTGTATGTAAACTAGTTTTAATGACTCCAACCGAAGTGTATGTAAACTAGTTTTAATGACTCCAACCGAAGTGTATGTAAACTAGTTTTAATGACTCCAACCGAAGTGTATGTAAACTAGTTTTAATGACTCCAACCGAAGTGTATGTAAACTAGTTTTAATGACTCCAACCGAAGTGTATGTAAACTAGTTTTAATGACTCCAACCGAAGTGTATGTAAACTAGTTTTAATGACTCCAACCGAAGTGTATGTAAACTAGTTTTAATGACTCCAACCGAAGTGTATGTAAACTAGTTTTAATGACTCCAACCGAAGTGTATGTAAACTAGTTTTAATGACTCCAACCGAAGTGTATGTAAACTAGTTTTAATGACTCCAACCGAAGTGTATGTAAACTAGTTTTAATGACTCCAACCGAAGTGTATGTAAACTAGTTTTAATGACTCCAACCGAAGTGTATGTAAACTAGTTTTAATGACTCCAACCGAAGTGTATGTAAACTAGTTTTAATGACTCCAACCGAAGTGTATGTAAACTAGTTTTAATGACTCCAACCGAAGTGTATGTAAACTAGTTTTAATGACTCCAACCGAAGTGTATGTAAACTAGTTTTAATGACTCCAACCGAAGTGTATGTAAACGAGTTTTAATGACTCCAACCGAAGTGTATGTAAACTTCCGACTTCAACTGTATGTGTATCTTCATCTCCCAGGTCTTCCTAACATTTTTGTTTGACATATTTTATGTCATTGGGAAAAGCCTCTAACCCTTGATACGGTTTGGAAATCAAATTTAGAGATCTGTCAGACTGCCTTAAAACAATTCCAATCTTTGAAATTAAGGGAAACTGATTAATTAATAACGTTTCATTGCTATACTGATTAATAAAAACTCACACTGCGCTGACAAACATATTTAATGGTTTGGCCTCTGGTTTCATTGTTTGATTCAGGTGTAGTGTGATTGAGGCAAAAATAATTGCTAACGTTAGCCAACTTTTGGCTAGCTCTAGCTCATGGTACAATGGTATGTCATCAAATTTACTTCTGTTGAAACGGGACAAAACAAAGGCTACAAAACATTTCTATACACACAACAGCTGTTAGATACTGCGACCTGACAGATAGCTAGCTAGAGACTAGCTAGAGCTAAACTGGCTGTGGTAGCTACTAGTAGTTCATTCACTTCAGTGGAGATGGGATGAAACGTTAGCTAACATAACATGTCAGTTACACTACTAGCTTAGCACTAGGAATAAAATAAATAAAAATCTGTCAAACAGCTGTTACCTTGCCAGCTAGATCAGTCAACTTAAGAGTAGCCAGTTTCTGCTCTGCTAAGCTTTTACAACTCAGAGAAAAAGTGTGACACAGACAGCAGCCGCTTCTGTTCATCTCTCCCGTGCTGGTCCTATTAGCCAGCCTTTCAGAAACTTTGCCTTCACACTGTCTGTCCCTGCGAGGTCAAAAATGCAATTTCACAAAGTGTGTGTTTTTTTTTTGGGGGGGGGGGGGGGGGGGGGGTTCATGCCACCCGTCCCCGTCCCCGTCACCCTTCCCCGTCCCAAATGAATGTTACTCCCATACTTCTCATCACGCCTCTCCTTCAGTGACTATGTCCCAAATGGCACCCTATTCTCTACATAATGCCCAACGTACCCCCCTATGGGCCCTGGTCAATGCAGGGCACTATATAGGGACAAGGGGTTCCATTTGGGAGGCAGCCAGTGAATGTACCTCGCATGATGTGTGTCTGGCTTGTCCGGCTGGTTATAGACTCATCAGTCTTACATAGAAAGCCCCATGGCTACTGCTGTGCCATTTATCATCCTATCTGTTTTCCCTCTCTATGGTTGTGTCTCCAAAATGTCACCTTATTCCCTATTTAGTGCACTACCTTAAACCAGAGCCAACAATAAACCCTACCTGTCCAGAGCCATTTGGGATACAACCTACCTGTCCAGGGCTCTGACAGTAACTGAAATGACCACCTCTATCTGACCTCTTTGTTTCCCTCTCTTCTCTGTGTTGCCTAGACGATGACCCCTTGCAGCCGGTGACCCAGGACGAGACGGCGTCTGTGGGCGGCATGGTAACCCTGACCTGCCGGGTGGCAGCGAGTGACAACTCCTCCCTGCAGTGGTCCAACACGGCCCAGCAGACCTTGTACTTTGGAGAGAAGAGAGGTGAGAGAGAGGGAGCGAGGGAGGGAGCGAGGGAGGGAGGGAGGGAGAGGTTTGTGTGTGTGTTTGAGAGAAAGAGGGAGGAGTGTGATAGATCTTGAGAGACAGGAAAGGGGAAAAGAGAGAGAGAGAGACAGAGAGACAGAGTTTAAGAGTAGGGCTGTGACGGTCATGGAATTTTGGATGATGGTAATTGGTCAGAGAAATGACTGCGGTCTCCGAAAATAACCATTAGAATAAATAATAATGCAAACTAACTGGTGTGGCTGTCTACTACCCTCTGAGAGGATCTGGTCTCAACCAGTCACAGTGCTGAACCAGATCCTGACCCATCACACTGACTCTGAGACAACAGACTAGCCCCATCACACTGACTCTCAGACAACAGACTAGCCCCATCACACTGACTCTCAGACAACAGACTAGCCCCATCACACTGACTCTCAGACAACAGTCTAGCCCCATCACACTGACTCTGAGACAACAGACTAGCCCCATCACACTGACTCTGAGACAACAGACTAGCCCCATCACACTGACTCTGAGACAACAGACTAGCCCCATCACACTGACTCTCAGACAACAGACTAGCCCCATCACACTGATTCTCAGACAACAGACTAGCACCATCACACTGACTCTCAGACAACAGTCTATCCCTATCACACTGACTCTGAGACAACAGACTAGCCCCATCACACTGACTCTCAGACAACAGTCTAGCCCCATCACACGGACTCTGAGACAACAGACTAGCACCATCACTATATACAGGAAATACCAGATGACTGTGGAGCTATATAAAGGAAGTACCAATACCAGATCACTATGGAGCTATATACAGGAAGTTTCAGATGACTGTGGAGCTATATACAGGAAGTACCAGTACCAGATCAATGTGGAGCTATATACAAAAAACTACCAGTACCAGATCAATGTGGAGCTATATACAGGAAGTACCAGTAGAAGATCACCATGGAGCTTTATCCAGGAAGTACCAGAACCTAAAAGTATTTGGTTTTAAATATACCTAAGTATCAAAGGTAAATGTATTGCAAAAATATACCTAATTATCAAAAGACCACTGTATATAACCCACCTGAACAAGGACCCGAATTGATATCCAAAATGCTAAACCTACCTATCACGGAGGCAAAAGGGCCAACAGTAATGAGAGGAGACCTCAACCTTATCCTGAATTTTACGTTAGATTGCCAACGCAGCATAAATCACAAGGCAGAGAAGGCTGCAGTGATACTAAGGAGGGCAGACGTAGAGGTGTGTCTGATAGATATTTGGAGAACTTTACACCCCAAAGAGAATAACTTTACATACTACTCTAGAGCACATAAGAAATACTTGAGATTCGGCTATTTCTTCATGTTTAAAACGGATGTAGCAACAGTCATCAACTGTGTAACGCTTGTCCTCTTCTTCTGACGAGGAGTTGGAGAGATCAGACCAATGTGCAGCGTGGTAAGTGTCCATAATATTACTTTATTTACATGCACACTAAACTACAAAGTAACAACGTGAAAAACCAAAACAAACAAAACAGTCCCGCTTGGAAACAAACACTGACACGGAAAATAATCACCCACCACTCAAAAGTGAAACCAGGCTACCTAAATATGGTTCTCAATCAGGGACAACGAATGACAGCTGCCTCTGATTGAGAACCATACCAGGCCAAACACAGAAATCCCAAAACATAGAAAAAGGAACATAGACAACACACCCAACTCACGCCCTGACCATACTAAAACAAAGACATAACAAAAGAACTAAGGTCAGAACGTGACAGTACCCCCCCCCCCCAAAGGTGCGGACTCCGGCCGCAAAACCTGAACCTATAGGGGAGGGTCTGGGTGGGTGTCTGTCCGCGGTGGCGGCTCTGGCGCGGGACGTGGACCCCACTCCACTATAGTCTTTCTCCGCCTCTTTAACGGCCTCCGTGGCCTCTTTAGAGCGGCGACCCTCGACCGCCGACCTCGGACTGGGGACCCTAGCAATGGGTCCCAAATGGACGGGCGGCTCTGGCAGCTCAGGACAGACGGGCGGCTCTGGCAGCTCAGGACAGACGGGCAACTCTGGCAGGTCAGGACAGACGGGCGACTCTGGCAGGTCAGGGCAGACGGGCGACTCTGGCAGGTCAGGACAGACGGGCGACTCTGGCAGGTCAGGACAGACGGGCAACTCTGGCAGCTCAAGACAGACAGGCGACTCTGGCAGCTCAGAACAGATGGGCGACTCTGGCAGCTCAGGACAGACGGGCGACTCTGGCAGCTCAGGACAGACGGGCGACTCTGGCAGCTCAGGACAGACGGGCGACTCAGGCAGCTCAGGACAGACGGGAGACTCTGGCAGCTCAGGACAGATGGGAGACTCTGACAGCTCAGGACAGATGGGAGACTCTGACAGCGCTGAGCAGGAGGAAGACTCTGGCAGCACTGGACAGACAGGAGCACCTGTAGGGAGGAGACGGAGAGACAGCCTGGTGCGGGGAGCTGCCACCGGAGGGCTGGTGCGTGGAGGTGGCACCGGATAGACCGGTCCGTGAAGACGCACTGGAGGTCTCGAGCACCGAACCTTCCCAACACTACCTGGCTGAATGCTCCCCATAGCCAGGCCAGTGCGGCGAGGTGGAATAGCCCGCATTGGGCTGTGCTAGCGAACCGGGGACACCATGCATAGGGCTTGTGCCATGTACCCCGGCCCGAGGAGATGCACTGGAGACCAGATGCGCTGAGCCGGCTTCATGGCACCTGGCTCGATGCCCACTCTAGCCAGGCCGATACAAGGCACTGCAATGTACCGCACCGGGTTATGCCTGCGCACCGGGGACACCGTGTGTCTCACGGCATAACACGGTGCCTGCCCGGTCCCTCTCTCTCCATGGTAAGCACGGGGAGTTGGCTCAGGTCTCCTACCTGAAATTTTTGAGTCTGCCCCTTGGGGCTTCCAACCGCGCCGCCGTGCTGCCTCCTCATACCATCGCCTCTCAGCTTTCGCTGCCTCCAGCTCTGCCTTGGGGCGGCGATACTCTCCAGCCTGTGCCAAGGGTCCCTTGCCGTCCAGAATCTCCTCCCATGTCCAGGAATCCTGAGATCGCTGCTGCTGCCTGTTACCACGCTGCTTGGTCCTTTGGTCATGGGTGAAACCAGGCTACCTAAGTATGGTTCTCAATCAGGGACAACGATTGACAGCTGCCTCTGATTGAGAACCATACTTAGGTAGCCTGGTTTCACTTTTGAGTTGTGGGTGATTGTTTCCTGTGCCTGTGTTTGCACCATTCGGGACTGTTTCGATTTTAGTTTGTTCTTTCACTTTGTTATTTTGTATTTTGTAGTGTTCAGTTTTACATATTAAAAAGGACACTTACCACGCTGCAAATTGGTCCGATATCTCTTACTCCTCGTCAGAACAAGAGGACGAGCGTTACAAACTGCCACATTAGAGCAATGGAAATATCGGATCATGCTGAATATGAAAATAAACATGGGACTAGAGAGAAGCTCCACAGTTTGGAGATTAAATAATGAACATCTACATTACATTCAATTTAAGAATAGAAAAAAGGCAACACTTAAAAAAAGATCTGGAAATGAATGATTTTGGAGAGGTTTCCCCTATAATGGTATGAGAATGGGCCAAGGCAGTGCTTCAAGGTGAGATAATATCATATGCTTCTAAAAAAATAAAAGAGAAAGAAATATTAGAACTACAAAAGACCTTGATCAGGCTTCAAAGTAAACATGTGAGTAATGGAAACCTACTGATATAAAAATGCCTAGATCAAATTAAGTCGGACAATATAGAAAAAACATTCTTATTTACTAAATATTACAATAATGGCCCAAAGGCCCAGAAATTACTTGCAGACTGAGAAAACAAAGTAAAAAGGCCAACATACCAGGAATTAAAGATAACTGTCCTGACCTTAGAGAGCCTGTGTATTTCTCTATTTGGTTAGGTCAGGGTGTGATTTGGGTGGGCATTCTAGTTTTCTATTTCTTTGTTGGCCGGGTATGGTTCCCAATCAGAGGCAGCTGTCTATCATTGTCTCTGATTGGGAATCATACTTAGTCAGCCTAGTTTGTGGGATCTTGTTTTTGTATAGTTGCTGTTGAGCCTGCTGAACTTTATGTTCGTTTGTATTTTGTTGTTTTTTGGTGTCATTTGAAAATGAAGTAAAATGTACGCCTACCATGCTGCACCTTGGGCTCCTTCTAACGATGGACGTAACAGAAGATCCCACCACCAAAAGACCAAGCAGCGTGGCCAGGAGGAGCAGGGATCCTGGGCCCGGGTGAAAAGTGAGTGGAGGACATCCTGGACATGGGAGGATATATTAGACGGTAAAGGATCCTGGACGTGGGAGGAGATCCAGGCTGGAATGGATCGCCTTCTATGGGAGCAGACGGAGGCAGCGAGGGAGGAACAACGACGACACCAGGGTTCGCGACCTCAAGGCTAGCATGAGAGGCAGCCCCGAAATGTTTTTTTGGGGAGGCACACGGGGTGGTTGGCGGAGCCAGGTTACAAACCAGAGCCAACTCGCCGCACTTGCTTTAAGGAGCGTGTGACCCTTCAGGCACCATGCTTTGCGGTTACACGTACTGTGTCGCCGGTACCCATCCACAGCCCAGTGCGCTCTGTGCCAGCTCCCCGCATTTGCCGTGCTAGAGTGGGCATTCAGCCAGGATGGATTGTGCCGGCTCAGTGCTCCTGGTCTCCGGTGCGTCTCTTTGGCCCAGGATATCCTGTGCCGGCTCCACGCACCAGGTCTCCAGTGCGTCTCTCCAGCCCGGTGCGTCCTGTGCCAGCTCTACGCACCCGGCCTCCAGTGATGATCCAGGGCCCGAAGCCTCCAGTGATGATCAATGGTACGAAGCCTGCAGTGATGATCCACGACACGAAGCCTCCAGTGATGATCCAAGGCCTGAAGCCTCCAGTGGTGATCCATGGCCCAAAGCCTCCAATGATGATCCATGGCACGAAGCCTGCAGTGATGATCCATGGCACGAAGCCTGCAGTGATGATCCACGGCACGAAGCCTGCAGTGATGATCCACGGCACGAAGCCTCCAGTGATGATCCATGGCACGAAGCCTGCAGTGATGATCCACGGCACGAAGCCTGCAGTGATGATCCATGGCACAAAGCCTCCAGTGATAATCCATGGCACGAAGCCTCCAGTGATGATCCATGGCACGAAGCCTCCAGTGATGATCCATGGCACGAAGCCTCCGGCGACGGTCGGCGGTCTGGTTCCTTCGGCGACGGTCGACAGTCCGGAGTCCCTCATAGAGTCAGGTTTTGCGGCCGGAGTCCGCACCTTGGATAGCCTTTTTATTTCTCTATTAGGCCAGGGTGTGATTTGGGTGGGCATTCTAGTTCTCTATTTCTTTGTTGGCCGGATCTCTGATTTGGAATCGTACTTAGGCAGCCTGTTTTGCACCCTAGTTTGTGGGATCTTGTTTTTGTATAGTTGCTGTGGAGCCTGCAGAACTTTATGCTCATTTGTATTTCGTTGTTTTTTGGTGTCATTTGAAAATGAAGTAAAATGTACGCCTCACACGCTGCACCTTGGGCTCCTTCTAACAACGGAGGTAACAATAACTCAGAAATCCTTACCAAAAGAACCGAAATAGCTAATGAATTTGCCAAATATGACCAAAAAACTCTATATTCCAGAGGTACAGGAATTTAACATAGAGTACATAAAAAATACATAGAACATGTTTTATACCTGAAGTGATAAACAAAATGCAAAGTTAATTAAACCAATAACTGAAGAAAAACGGATGGTTACCATTCAGAAAATGACAAATGTTCAGTAGCGATAGATACACTAATGAATTCTATAAGGAATTCAAACAAGACCTTTCTTCTGTAAAGCAGAACAGAGACACACCAACCTAGAGCTCCTCTATTGTTCATTCTATTCATAAAGAAGTTAAAGGTCCAGCAGAATGTGTATCGACCAATACCGTCGCTGAATGGCGGCCAAAAATATTGGCCGCCATTGTCTATAGTCTATTGGAAATAGACTAAGTAATATAATCCCTGATATCATAAATTCGGACCAAACAGACTCTTGAGCGATAATGTTAGGCAAACATTTAATGTAACGGAACACGCTTTCAATAAAAAACATTAAATTGCAGATGCCTTAGATGCAGAGAAAGACTTTGAAAGGGTTTTATGGCCTTTCATCTTCGAAATGTAACAATTTTTACTTTTGTGAAACTATCTTGAACTGGCTGTAAAATGATGTATAAAACACCAAATGTCAGAGTAAGGGGAAATGGAACACTATCACGCTCTTTTGACCTCTGAAGGGGGACAAGACAGGGGGATCTTATGTCACCTTCAATCTCAATTTTACATATGGAACCGTTAGCTGAAAATATAAGAAATAATCAGAAAATTCAAGGTCTACAGATCAATCAGGAAGAACACAAATTAGCAATGTACGCAGATGATGTGATTCTCTACTTAACAAACATACCTCAGTTAGTTCCCACTATTATGGAGGAAGTAAAACAATCCAGGGTCATGTCTGGGTACAGACTAAATACAGGGAAATCAGAAGCTATGACGGTAGGTCAATCAATATCCCAAGACATCAAAACTAATTTTGAATTTAAACGGGATCAAAATAATCCCCCAAGATCTAACAAAACTACATCTCTGTAACGATCGTCGTAGGTGGAAGAAGGAGAGGACCAAGGTGCAGTGTGGTAAGTGTTCATGTTGTAAATTTAATAAAAACTGAACACTAAACAAAATAACAATGAGGAATAACGAGAACGAACCAGTTCTGTCAGGTGATACACACAAAACAGAAAACAACTACCCACAACTCAAGGGGCGAAACCAGGCTGCCTAAGTATGGTTCTCAATCAGAGACAACGATTGACAGCTGCCTCTGATTGGGAAACATACCAGGCCAAACACATAGAAATACAAAACCTAGACTACAAAACACAGAATGCCCACCCCAACTCACGCCCTGACCAAACTAAAACAAAGACATAAAAAAGGAACCAAGGTCAGGAAGTGACAATCAGTATAACTTTGGAACAAAAAAACAGCTTCTACTGGACCTACAAAGATGGAAATTAGTACCTTTAACAATAACAGGAATAATTAAAACTATTCAAATGAATGTCCTCCCAAGATTTGTATTCCTTTTCCGGAATCTACCAATAACTTCTTCCTCCCCAAATAAAGCTAGTGTCAAATTGTACAACAATCAAACAACATAAACAAGCATGGGGACTGGCATTACCTTATTGATTATTACATAGCAGCCCAATTCAAATCATTTACTGTAAGGAGGAATCCAGCATTAACAGCTAAATGACAGATGGAAATCCAACAAGTGGAAAAAACTAAAAGTAAAACTATATTCATGAAGGCAATCAATACACACATTAGGAAAATACAAAATACCTGTATAAATTACACCAACGGTCTGGATAAATATCACCAAAACACAACGTATACTAACAGACCTGATCTAATTGTAATGGACGGCGACTTTAAGCCAAGTATGATTGGTGATGATGGTCTGAAAAAGGACTGAGCAGGTATCATCAGAGATTCACAGACAAGGGGATAGATACATTTGAGAATCTATCAAAAAAGTACAACCTCCAAAACTCTCCGTTTTACAATTATGTCCAAGTATATTACTAAAGCAGGGGGACCTAATAAAACACTTAGTGAGATACATCACTCTGATAGAGCTCTAGAGTTCCTCTGTGGAGATGGGAGAAACTTCCAGAAGGACAACCATCTCTGCAGCACTCCACCAATCAGGCCTTTATGTTAGAGTGGCCAGACGGAAGCCACTCCTCAGTAAAAGGCACATGACAGCCTGCTTGGTGTTTGCCAAAAAGCACCTAAAGACTCAGACCATGAGAAACAAGATTCTCTGGTCTGATAAAACCAAGATTGACCTCTTTGGTCTGAATGCCAAGTGTCACATCTGGAGGAAACCTGGCACCATCCCTACGGGGAAGCATAGACCAAAGAGTTCAATCTCTGGAGAGACCTGAAAATAGCTGTGCAGAAACAGAAACAGCTATCCCCATCCAACCTGACAGAACTTGAGAGGATCTGCAGAGAAGAATGGAAGAAACTCCCTAAATACAGATGTGCCAAGCTTGTAGAGTCATACCCAAAAATACTCGATGCTGTAATCTCCGCCAAAGGTTCTTCAACAAAGTACTGAGTAAAGGGTCTTATTTGTAACTTATTTTGTACATAATTTTTCTGCAACCGTATCTTAAGGCAAAAAAGAGCTTCTGGACATCAGGACAGCGATCACTCACCTCGGATTAGACAAAGAGCTTCTGGAAATCAGGACAGAGATCACTCACCTCGGATTAGACAAAGAGCTTCTGGATATCAGGACAGAGATCACTCACCTCGGATTAGACAAAGAGCTTCTGGATATCAGGACAGTGATCACTCACCTCGGATTAGACAAAGAGCTTCTGGAAATCAGGACAGCGATCACTCACCTCGGATTAGACAAAGAGCTTCTGGAAATCAGGACAGAGATCACTCACCTCGGATTAGACAAAGAGCTTCTGGATATCAGGACAGAGATCACTCACCTCGGATTAGACAAAGAGCTTCTGGATATCAGGACAGTGATCACTCACCTCGGATTAGACAAAGAGCTTCTGGATATCAGGACAGTGATCACTCACCTCGGATTAGACAAAGAGCTTCTGGATATCAGGACAGTGATC
>NC_034203.2:39208385-39218978 GCF_002021735.2 Oncorhynchus kisutch
GACAGAGAGGCATGCTGCAGAGAGAGACAGAGAGAGAGACATAGAGACCGAGAGGCATGCTTCAGAGAGAGACATAGACAGAGAGGCATGCTTCAGAGAGAGACATAGAGACAGAGAGAGAGGCATGCTGCAGAGAGAGACAGAGAGAGAGACATAGAGACAGAGAGGCATGCTTCAGAGAGAGACATAGAGACAGAGAGAGAGGCATGCTTCAGAGAGAGACACAGAGACAGAGAGGCATGCTGCAGAGAGAGACAGAGAGAGACATAGAGACCGAGAGGCATGCTTCAGAGAGAGACATAGAGACAGAGAGAGAGGCATGCTGCAGAGAGAGACAGAGAGAGAGACATAGAGACAGAGAGGCATGCTTCAGAGAGAGACATAGAGACAGAGAGAGAGGCATGCTTCAGAGAGAGACACAGAGACAGAGAGGCATGCTGCAGAGAGAGACAGAGAGAGAGACATAGAGACCGAGAGGCATGCTTCAGAGAGAGACATAGAGACAGAGAGGCATGCTGCAGAGAGAGACAGAGAGAGAGACATAGAGACCGAGAGGCATGCTTCAGAGAGAGACATAGAGACAGAGAGAGAGGCATGCTGCAGAGAGAGACAGAGAGAGAGACATAGAGACAGAGGGGCATGTTTCAGAGAGAGACATAGAGACAGAGAGAGAGGCATGCTTCAGAGAGAGACATAGAGACAGAGAGGCATGCTGCAGAGAGAGACAGAGAGAGAGACATAGAGACCGAGAGACATGCTTCAGAGAGAGACATAGAGACAGAGAGGCATGCTTCAGAGAGAGACATAGAGACAGAGAGAGAGGCATGCTTCAGAGAGAGACATAGAGACAGAGAGGCATGCTGAAGAGAGAGACATAGAGACAGAGAGGCATGCTGCAGAGAGAGACAGAGAGAGAGACATAGAGACCGAGAGGCATGCTTCAGAGAGAGACATAGACAGAGAGGCATGCTTCAGAGAGAGACATAGAGACAGAGAGAGAGGCATGCTGCAGAGAGAGACAGAGAGAGAGACATAGAGACAGAGAGGCATGCTTCAGAGAGAGACATAGAGACAGAGAGAGAGGCATGCTTCAGAGAGAGACACAGAGACAGAGAGGCATGCTGCAGAGAGAGACAGAGAGAGAGACATAGAGACCGAGAGGCATGCTTCAGAGAGAGACATAGAGACAGAGAGAGAGGCATGCTGCAGAGAGAGACAGAGAGAGAGACATAGAGACAGAGAGGCATGCTTCAGAGAGAGACATAGAGACAGAGAGAGAGGCATGCTTCAGAGAGAGACACAGAGACAGAGAGGCATGCTGCAGAGAGAGACAGAGAGAGAGACATAGAGACCGAGAGGCATGCTTCAGAGAGAGACATAGAGACAGAGAGGCATGCTGCAGAGAGAGACAGAGAGAGAGACATAGAGACCGAGAGGCATGCTTCAGAGAGAGACATAGAGACAGAGAGAGAGGCATGCTGCAGAGAGAGACAGAGAGAGAGACATAGAGACAGAGGGGCATGTTTCAGAGAGAGACATAGAGACAGAGAGAGAGGCATGCTTCAGAGAGAGACATAGAGACAGAGAGGCATGCTGCAGAGAGAGACAGAGAGAGAGACATAGAGACCGAGAGACATGCTTCAGAGAGAGACATAGAGACAGAGAGGCATGCTGCAGAGAGAGACAGAGAGAGAGAGACAGAGAGAGAGAGACATAGAGACAGAGAGACATGCTTCGGAGAGAGACATAGAGACAGAGAGGCATGCTTCAGAGAGAGACATAGAGACAGAGAGAGAGGCATGCTTCAGAGAGAGACATAGAGACAGAGAGGCATGCTGAAGAGAGAGACAGAGAGAGAGACATAGAGACCGAGAGGCATGCTTCAGAGAGAGAGACATAGAGACAGAGAGAGAGGCATGCTGCAGAGAGAGACAGAGAGAGAGACATAGAGAAAGAGAGGCATGTTTCAGAGAGAGACATAGAGACAGAGAGAGAGGCATGCTTCAGAGAGAGACATAGAGACAGAGAGGCATGCTGCAGAGAGAGACAGAGAGAGAGACATAGAGACCGAGAGGCATGCTTCAGAGAGAGACATAGAGACAGAGAGGCATGCTGCAGAGAGAGAGAGAGAGAGACATAGAGACAGAGAGGCATGCTTCGGAGAGAGACATAGAGACAGAGAGGCATGCTGCAGAGAGAGACAGAGAGAGAGACATAGAGACCGAGAGGCATGCTTCAGAGGGAGACATAGAGACAGAGAGGCATGCTGAAGAGAGAGACAGAGAGAGAGACATAGAGACCGAGGGGCATGCTTCAGATAGAGACATAGAGACAGAGAGGCATGCTGCAGAGAGAGACAGAGAGAGAGACATAGAGACCGAGAGGCATGCTTCAGAGAGAGACATAGAGACAGAGAGAGAGGCATGCAGCAGAGAGAGACAGAGAGAGAGACATAGAGACCGAGAGGCATGCTTCAGAGAGAGACATAGAGACAGAGAGGCATGCTGCAGAGAGAGACAGAGAGAGAGACATAGAGACCGAGAGGCATGCTTCAGAGAGAGACATAGAGACAGAGAGAGAGGCATGCTGCAGAGAGAGACAGAGAGAGAGACATAGAGACAGAGAGGCATGTTTCAGAGAGAGACATAGAGACACAGAGAGAGGCATGCTTCAGAGAGAGACATAGAGACAGAGAGGCATGCTGCAGAGAGAGACAGAGAGAGAGACATAGAGACCGAGAGACATGCTTCAGAGAGAGACATAGAGACAGAGAGGCATGCTGCAGAGAGAGACAGAGAGAGAGACATAGAGACAGAGAGGCATGCTTCGGAGAGAGACATAGAGACAGAGAGGCATGCTTCAGAGAGAGACATAGAGACAGAGAGAGAGGCATGCTTCAGAGAGAGATATAGAGACAGAGAGGCATGCTGAAGAGAGAGACAGAGAGAGAGACATAGAGACCGAGAGGCATGCTGAAGAGAGAGACATAGAGACAGAGAGAGAGGCATGCTTCAGAGAGAGACACAGAGACAGAGAGGCATGCTGCAGAGAGAGACAGAGAGAGAGACATAGAGACCGAGAGGCATGCTTCAGAGAGAGACATAGAGACAGAGAGAGAGGCATGCTGCAGAGAGAGACAGAGAGAGAGACAGAGAGACAGAGGGGCATGTTTCAGAGAGAGACATAGAGACAGAGAGAGAGGCATGCTTCAGAGAGAGACATAGAGACAGAGAGGCATGCTGCAGAGAGAGACAGAGAGAGAGACATAGAGACCGAGAGGCATGCTTCAGAGAGAGACATAGAGACAGAGAGGCATGCTTCAGAGAGAGACATAGAGACAGAGAGAGGCATGCTGCAGAGAGAGACAGAGAGAGAGACATAGAGACAGAGAGGCATGCTTCAGAGAGAGACATAGAGACAGAGAGGCATGCTGCAGAGAGAGACAGAGAGAGAGACATAGAGACCGAGAGGCATGCTTCAGAGAGAGACATAGAGACAGAGAGGCATGCTGCAGAGAGAGAGAGAGAGAGACATAGAGACAGAGAGGCATGCTTCGGAGAGAGACAGAGACAGAGAGGCATGCTTCAGAGAGAGACATAGAGACAGAGAGAGAGGCATGCTTCAGAGAGAGACATGGAGACAGAGAGGCATGCTGAAGAGAGAGACAGAGAGAGAGACATAGAGACCGAGAGGCATGCTTCAGAGAGAGACATAGAGACAGAGAGGCATGCTGCAGAGAGAGACAGAGAGAGAGACATAGAGACCGAGAGGCATGCTTCAGAGGGAGACATAGAGACAGAGAGGCATGCTGAAGAGAGAGACAGAGAGAGAGACATAGAGACCGAGGGGCATGCTTCAGAGAGAGACATAGAGACAGAGAGGCATGCTGCAGAGAGAGACAGAGAGAGAGACATAGAGACCGAGAGGCATGCTTCAGAGAGAGACATAGAGACAGAGAGAGAGGCATGCAGCAGAGAGAGACAGAGAGAGAGACATAGAGACCGAGAGGCATGCTTCAGAGAGAGACATAGAGACAGAGAGGCATGCTGCAGAGAGAGACAGAGAGAGAGACATAGAGACCGAGAGGCATGCTTCAGAGAGAGACATAGAGACAGAGAGAGAGGCATGCTTCAGAGAGAGACATAGAGACAGAGAGGCATGCTGCAGAGAGAGACAGAGAGAGAGACATAGAGACCGAGAGACATGCTTCAGAGAGAGACATAGAGACAGAGAGGCATGCTGCAGAGAGAGACAGAGAGAGAGACATAGAGACAGAGAGGCATGCTTCGGAGAGAGACATAGAGGACAGAGAGGCATGCTTCAGAGAGAGACATAGAGATAGAGAGAGAGGCATGCTTCAGAGAGAGACATAGAGACAGAGAGGCATGCTGAAGAGAGAGACAGAGAGAGAGACATAGAGACCGAGAGGCATGCTGAAGAGAGAGACATAGAGACAGAGAGGCATGCTGCAGAGAGAGACAGAGAGAGAGACATAGAGACAGAGAGGCATGCTGCAGAGAGAGACAGAGAGAGAGACATAGAGACAGAGAGGCATGCTTCAGAGGGAGACATAGAGACAGAGAGAGAGGCATGCTACAGAGAGAGACATGGAGACAGAGAGGCATGCTGAAGAGAGAGACAGAGAGAGAGACATAGAGACCGAGAGGCATGCTTCAGAGAGAGACATAGAGACAGAGAGGCATGCTGCAGAGAGAGACAGAGAGAGAGACATAGAGACCGAGAGGCATGCTTCAGAGGGAGACATAGAGACAGAGAGGCATGCTGAAGAGAGAGACAGAGAGAGAGACATAGAGACCGAGGGGCATGCTTCAGAGAGAGACATAGAGACAGAGAGGCATGCTGCAGAGAGAGACAGAGAGAGAGACATAGAGACCGAGAGGCATGCTTCAGAGAGAGACATAGAGACAGAGAGAGAGGCATGCAGCAGAGAGAGACAGAGAGAGAGACATAGAGACCGAGAGGCATGCTTCAGAGAGAGACATAGAGACAGAGAGGCATGCTGCAGAGAGAGACAGAGAGAGAGACATAGAGACCGAGAGGCATGCTTCAGAGAGAGACATAGAGACAGAGAGAGAGGCATGCTGCAGAGAGAGACAGAGAGAGAGACATAGAGACAGAGAGGCATGTTTCAGAGAGAGACATAGAGACAGAGAGAGAGGCATGCTTCAGAGAGAGACATAGAGACAGAGAGGCATGCTGCAGAGAGAGACAGAGAGAGAGACATAGAGACCGAGAGACATGCTTCAGAGAGAGACATAGAGACAGAGAGCATGCTGCAGAGAGAGACAGAGAGAGAGACATAGAGACAGAGAGGCATGCTTCGGAGAGAGACATAGAGACAGAGAGGCATGCTTCAGAGAGAGACATAGAGATAGAGAGAGAGGCATGCTTCAGAGAGAGACATAGAGACAGAGAGGCATGCTGAAGAGAGAGACAGAGAGAGAGACATAGAGACCGAGAGGCATGCTGAAGAGAGAGACATAGAGACAGAGAGGCATGCTGCAGAGAGAGACAGAGAGAGAGACATAGAGACAGAGAGGCATGCTGCAGAGAGAGACAGAGAGAGAGACATAGAGACAGAGAGGCATGCTTCAGAGGGAGACATAGAGACAGAGAGAGAGGCATGCTACAGAGAGAGACAGAGACAGAGAGAGAGGAATTGTACAGAGAGAGACAGAGACAGAGAGAGAGGCATTCTACAGAGAGAGACAGAGACAGAGAGGCATGCTGAAGAGAGAGACATAGAGAGAGACATAGAGACCGAGAGGCATTCTACAGAGAGAGACAGAGACAGAGAGAGAGGCATGCTACATAGAGAGACATAGAGACATAGAGAGAGAGAGGCATTCTACAGAGAGAGACATAGAGAGAGACAGAGAGAGGAGGCATGCTACAGAGAGAGACAGAGACAGAGAGAGAGGCATTCTACAGAGAGAGACAGAGACAGAGAGAGAGGCATGCTACATAGAGAGACATAGAGACATAGAGAGAGAGAGGCATTCTAAAGAGAGAGACATAGAGAGAGACAGAGAGAGAGGCATGCTACAGAGAGAGACAGAGACAGATAGAGAGGCATTCTACAGAGAGAGACAGAGACAGAGAGAGAGGCATGCTACATAGAGAGACATAGAGACATAGAGAGAGAGAGAGGCATTCTACAGAGAGAGACATAGAGAGAGACAGCGAGAGAGGCATGCTACAGAGAGAGACAGAGACAGAGAGAGAGGCATGCTACATAGAGAGACATAGAGACATAGAGAGAGAGGCATTCTACAGAGAGAGACATAGAGAGAGACAGAGAGAGAGGCATTCTACAGAGAGAGACATAGAGAGAGGCATGCTACATAGAGAGACATAGAGACAGAGAGAGAGGCATTCTACAGAGAGAGACATAGAGAGAGGCATGCTACATAGAGAGACATAGAGACAGAGAGAGAGGCATTCTACAGAGAGAGACAGAGACAGAGAGAGAGTCATTCTACAGAGAGAGACAGAGACAGAGAGAGAGGCATTCTACAGAGAGAGACAGAGACAGAGAGAGAGGCATTCTACAGAGAGAGACAGAGACAGAGAGAGAGGCATGCTACAGAGAGAGATAGTTGTTGTTATGTGTATCACTTTAATTACAATATAATTATAATCACTTCGCTTTGGCAACATTGACCTTGTCATTCATGCCATTAAAGCATTTTGCATTTGAAAGAAGCGGGAGACAGACACACACACACGCAACGCACGCACACACACACACACGTCTGCATCTTAGACAGATACACACAGAGAAGACAGGCAGAAAGACAGAGTCCGAGAGAGAGATGGGGGAGAGAAGTGTGTGCATGAGAGAGAAGAGGAGGGAGAGAGAGAGGGAGAGAGAGGGGAGAGAAGTGTGTGCATGAGAGAGAAGAGGAGGGAGAGAGGGAGAGAGAGAAGTGTGTGCATGAGAGAGAAGAGGAGGGAGAGAGAGAGGAGAGGAGTGAGAGGGAGAGAGAAGTGTGTGCATGAGAGAGAAGAGGAGGGAGAGAGAGAGAGAGGGAGAGAGATAGAGAGAGAGAGGGAGAGAGAAGTGGTGTGTATGAGAGAGAAGAGGAGGGAGAGAGAAGTGTGTGCATGAGTGAAAGAGGAGGGAGAGAGAGGTGTGTGCATGAGAGAGAGGAGGAGGAGGGAGAGAGAGAGGGAGAGAGAGACAAGTGTGTGCATGAGAGAGAAGAGGAGGGAGAGAGAGAGGGAGAGAGAGGTGTGTGCATGAGAGAGAAGAGGATGGAGAGAGAAGTGTGTGCATGAGTGAGGAGAGGAGGGAGAGAGAGAGAGGGGGGAGAGAGAGAGAGAGGGAGAGAGAAGTGTGTGCATGAGTGAGAAGAGGAGGGAGAGAGAGAGAGGGGGGAGAGAGAGAGAGAGAGGAGAGAGAAGTGTGTGCATGAGATATGGGCTTTTTCTTTGCAACTCTGCCTAGAAGGCCAGCATCCTGGAGTCGCCTCTTCACTGTTGATGTTGAGACTGGTGTTTTGCGGGTACTATTTAATGAAGCTGCCATTTGAGGACTTGTGAGGCGTCTGTTTCTCAAACTAGACACTCTAATGTACTTGTCCTCTTGCTCAGTTGTGCACCGGGGCCTCCCACTCCTCTTTCTATTCTGGTTAGAGACAGTTTGCGCTGTTCTGTGAAGGGAGTTGTACACAGCGTTGTACAAGAGCTTCAGTTTCTTGGCAATTTCTCACATGGAATAGCCTTCATTTCTCAGAACAAGAATAGAATGATGAGTTTAAGAAGAAAGTTCTTGTTTCTGTTCATTTTGAGCCTGTAATCGAACCCACAAATGCTGATGCTCCAGATAGTCAACTAGTCTAAAGAAGACCAGTTTTATTGCTTCTTAAAGCAGAACAACAGTTTTCAGCTGTGCTAACATGATTGCAATAGGGTTTTCTAATGATCAATTAGCCGTTTAAAATTATAAACTTGGATTAGCCAACACAACGTGGCATTGGAACACAGGAGTGATGATTGCTGATAATGGGCCTCTGTACGCCCATGTAGATATTCCATAAAAAATCAGCCGTTTCCAGCTACAATAGTCATTTACAACATTAACAATGTCTACACTGTATTTCTGATCATTTTGATGTTATTTTAACGGACAAAAATGTGCATCTCTTTCAAAAACAAGGATATTTCTAAGTGACGGTAGTTTATGTACTGTATGTATGTACTGACTGTATGTACTGTATGTATGTACTGACTGTATTTACTGTATGTACTGTATGTTTTTACTGTATGTACTGACTGTATGTACTGTATGTACTGTATGCACTGTGTGTACATACTGTATGTACTGTGTGTATATGCTGTATTTACTGTATGTACTGTATGTACTGTGTGTATATACTGTATTTACAGTATTTACTGTATGTATATACTGTATTTACTGTATGTACTGTATGTACTGTATGTATATACTGTATTTACTGTATGTACTGTGTGTATATACTGTATTTACAGTATTTACTGTATGTATATACTGTATTTACTGTATGTACTGTGTGTATATACTGTATTTACAGTATTTACTGTATGTACTGTGTGTATATACTGTATTTACTGTATGTACTGTATGTATTTACTGTATTTACTGTGTGTACTGTATGTATATACTGTATTTACTGTGTGTACTGTATGTATACACTGTATTTACTGTATGTACTGTGTGTATATACTGTATTTACTGTATTTACTGTATATACTGTATGTACTGTATGTACTGTGTGTATATACTGTATTTACTGTATGTACTGTATGTATATACTGTATTTACTGTGTGTACTGTATGTATATACTGTATTTACTGTGTGTACTGTATGTATACACTGTATTTACTGTATTTACTGTATGTACTGTGTGTATATACTGTATTTACTGTATTTACTGTATGTACTGTGTGTATTTACTGTATTTACTGTATTTACTGTGTGTATTTACTGTATTTACTGTATGTACTGTGTGTATATACTGTATTTACTGTATTTACTGTATGTACTGTTTGTAAATACTGTATTTACTGTATTTACTGTATGTACTGTGTGTATTTACTGTATTTACTGTATGTACTGTGTGTATATACTGTATTTACTGTATGTACTGTGTGTATTTACTGTATTTACTGTATGTACTGTGTGTATATACTGTATTTACTGTATTTACTGTATGTACTGTGTGTATATACTGTATTTACTGTATTTACTGTATGTACTGTGTGTATATACTGTATTTACTGTATTTACTGTATGTACTGTGTGTATTTACTGTATTTACTGTATTTACTGTATGTACTCTGTGTATGTACTGTGTTAATTTACTGTATGTATGTACTGTGTGTATATGCTCTATTTACCCTATGTGCTGTATGCATATACTATATGTACTGTATGTATGTACTGTATCTACTGTATGTACTCTGTGTATGTACTGTGTTAATTTACTGTATGTATGTACTGTGTGTATTTACTGTATGTACTGTGTGTATTTTATGTATATACTGTATTTACTGTATGTAATGTATGTATGTACTGTATGTACTGTTAATACTGTATGAATTTACTGTTAGTACTGTATATACTGTATATATTTATGGTTAGTACTGTATATACTGTATGTATTTACTGTTAGTACTGTATATACTGTATATACTGTATATACTGTATGTATTTACTGTTAGTACTGTATATACTGTATGTATTTACTGTTAGTACTGTATATACTGTATATACTGTATATATTTACTGTTAGTACTGTATATACTGTATGTATTTACTGTTAGTACTGTATATACTGTATATACTGTATATTTGTACTGTGAGTATTGTATATACTGTATGTATTTACTGTTAGTACTGTGTATACTGTATATAATGTATGTATTTACTGTTAGTACTGTATATACTGTATGTATTTACTGTTAGTACTGTGTATACTGTATATACTGTATATTTGTACTGTAAGTATTGTATATACTGTATGTATTTACTGTTAGTACTGTGTATACTGTATATACTGTATATATTTACTGTTAGTACTTTATATACTGTATGTATTTACTGTTAGTACTGTATATACTGTATGTATTTACTGTTAGTACTGTATATACTGTATGTATTTACTGTTAGTACTGTATATACTGTATATATTTACTGTTAGTACTTTATATACTGTATGTATTTACTGTTAGTACTGTATATACTGTATGTATTTACTGTTAGTACTGTATATACTGTATATATTTACTGTTAGTACTGTATATACTGTATATATTTACTGTTAGTACTGTATATACTGTATGTATTTACTGTTAGTACTGTTCGTACTGTATGTACTGTGTGTGTGTTACAAGATTCAGACAGACAGTTATGAGCCCAGACACAGTCATATCAGATTACATATAGAGGTCAAAGCTATCATGCGTAGATACAATGTGTTTCCTACTATTTCATCATCCTCCCATAACCTACAGTGATCAGTGCTCCATTATCCTTCAGCTGGCTGTGTGTGCTTCCCTGCCTGCTGTTTGGGTGACAAAGGGTTTAT
>NC_034203.2:39219078-39239078 GCF_002021735.2 Oncorhynchus kisutch
CCCCTCTCTCTCTCCTCTCCACTTCTCTCTCTTCCTCTCTCCTCCCCCCTCTCTCTCTCCCCCCCTCTCTCTCTCTCTCCCTCCCCCTCTCTCTCTCCCCTCTCTCCCCCCTCTCCCCTCTCTCCTCTCTCTCTCTCTCTCTCTCTCTCTCTCTCCCCTCTCTCCCCTCTCTCGCTCTCTCTCTCTCCCCTCTCTCCCCTCTCTCGCTCTCTCTCTCTCCCAGCTCTGAGAGATAACCGTATCCAGCTCAACCGGTCTACAGGCACAGAGCTGTCCATCACCATTGGAAATGTACAGCTGTCAGACGAAGGAGAGTACACCTGCTCTATCTTCACAATGCCTGTCCGCACTGCCCGCGCCACCGTCACCGTGCTAGGTGTGTGTGTGTGTGTGTGTGTGTGTGTGTGTGTGTGTGTAACCTATTCAATTCCAGATCTTCCGGAGGTAAGTTTACTTGGTACAGTAGTGGAGGACTGTATGTTTACTAGGTACAGTAGTGGAGGACTGTATGTTTACTAGGTACAGTAGTGTAGGACTGTATGTTTACTTGGTACAGTAGTGGAGGACTGTATGTTTACTTGGTACAGTAGTGAAGGACTGTATGTTTACTAGGTACAGTAGTGGAGGACTGTATGTTTACTTGGTACAGTAGTGGAGGACTGTATGTTTACTAGGTACAGTAGTGGAGGACTGTATGTTTACTAGGTACAGTAGTGGAGGACTGTATGTTTACTTGGTACAGTAGTGAAGGACTGTATGTTTACTTGGTACAGTAGTGAAGGACTGTATGTTTACTAGGTACAGTAGTGGAGGACTGTATGTTTACTAGGTACCAGTAGTGGAGGACTGTATGTTTACTAGGTACAGTAGTGGAGGACTGTATGTTTACTAGGTACAGTAGTGGAGGACTGTATGTTTACTAGGTACAGTAGTGAAGGACTGTATGTTTACTAGGTACAGTAGTGGAGGACTGTATGTTTACTAGGTACAGTAGTGGAGGACTGTATGTTTACTTGGTACAGTAGTGGAGGACTGTATGTTTACTAGGTACAGTAGTGGAGGACTGTATGTTTACTTGGTACAGTAGTGGAGGACTGTATGTTTACTAGGTACAGTAGTGGAGGACTGTATGTTTACTTGGTACAGTAGTGGAGGACTGTATGTATATTTCCTTGTCTGGGTGTTGGCAGCATACAGTATCTATATGTGTATGCAATCTACATTGAATTAGTGTGTATGTCTGCAGGTATTGCAGAATATTGCATGTTGTCTGTTGTTTGTATAACCTTCTTGAGAGCCATTCCATGTGTTGTGTTGTGTGTGTGTGTGTTTGTGTGTGTGTGTGTGTTTGTGTGTATGTGTGTGTGTGTGTGTGTATGAGAGAGAGAGCGAGAGAGAAGCGAGAAAGAGAGAGAGAGAGAGAGATGGTGCCTTTCCACTAGATGTTGGAACATTGCTGCAGGGACTTGCTTCCATTCAGCCACAAGAGCATTAGTGAGGTCGGGCACTGATGTTGGGCGTTTAAGCCTGGCTCACAGTCGGCGTTCCCAATTCATGCCAAAGGTGTTTGATGGGGTTGAAGTCAGAGCTCTTTGCAGGCCAGTCAAGTTCTTCCACACCAATCTCGAACGTGGAAGAACAAATGTCAATGTCAATGTCTCTCTCTCTCTCTCTCTCTCTCTCTCTCTCTCTCTCTCTCTCTCTCTCTCTCTCTCTCTCTCTCTCTCTCTCTCCCCCCCCCCCCCCCCCCCAGGGGTCCCTGATAAGCCCCAGATCTCTGGCTATGAAGACACTGTCCAGGAGGGGGGTAAGGTCACCCTCACCTGCACCAGCTCCGGGAGCAAGCCCCCCGCCAAACTACGCTGGTACAGGAACCAGGAGGAACTTACAGGTAAGGGTGGAGGGGGAGAGGAGGGGAAGGATGGAGGGAAGGGTTAGGGAGGGAGAAGGAGAAAGAGAGGGCAGATGGAAGAGGGGGTATATGGGAGAGAGAGGGGGGGTAGATGGGAGAGAGAGACAGAGGGGTAGACAGAGAGCCTCTCCCTGGTGTTGGAGTCTTTATGAGAGGAGAGCCTCTCCCTGGTGTTGGAGTCTTTATGAGAGGAGAGCCTCCCCCTGGTGTTGGAGTCTTTATGAGAGGAGAGCCTCCCCCTGGTGTTGGAGTCTTTATGAGAGGAGAGCCTCCCCCTGGTGTTGGAGTCTTTATGAGAGGAGAGCCTCTCCCTGGTGTTGGAGTCTTTATGAGAGGAGAGCCTCCCCCTGGTGTTGGAGTCTTTATGAGAGGAGAGCCTCCCCCTGGTGTTGGAGTCTTTATGAGAGGAGAGCCTCCCCCTGGTGTTGGAGTCTTTATGAGAGGAGAGCCTCCCCCTGGTGTTGGAGTCTTTATGAGAGGAGAGCCTCCCCCTGGTGTTGGAGTCTTTATGAGAGGAGAGCCTCCCCCTGGTGTTGGAATCTTTATGAGAGGAGAGCCTCCCCCTGGTGTTGGAGTCTTTATGAGCTCAACTCTGTGTGACAGTTAATGTGTGTGCTGCTGTGTCCCTGCTACACACCCACTGGGCTCTTCAGACAGTCTTATGGCTGAAGAAAGGGACCGAGGAGAGGCTGAGGAGAGGAGCATCATGGGTCAATGTGTTATTATGACACCCTCTCATGCAACGTTTGTATCCCAAATAGCACCATATTAGCTATGTAGGGCACTACTTTTGGCCAGGTCCTATAAGGCCCATTTGGGCCACAGGAATTGAGCAATGTGCTGTAAGAAGCTAACTGAGAGAAACGAGCGCATAGATCGCCACTCACTGCTGCTCCTTTGACAGGCTTACAGAGATTAAAGAGGCTCAGAGGGGAGGAAGAGGGGGAGAGAGAGAGGGATGGAGGGAGGGAGGGAAAGGGGAAGAGAGGCGGGGAGAGAGGGGGAGGCAGAGAGAGGGGGAGAGAGAGGGATGGAGGGAGGGAGGGAAAGGGGAAGAGAGGCGGGAGAGAGGGGGAGAGAGAAGGATGGAGGGAGGTAGGGAAAGGGGAAGAGAGGCGGGAGAGAGGGGGAGGCAGAGAGAGGGGGAGGCAGAGAGAGGGGGAGAGAGAGGGATGGAGGGAGGGAGGGAAAGGGGAAGAGAGGCGGGAGAGAGGGGGAGGCAGAGAGAGGGGGGAGAGAGAGGGATGGAGGGAGGGAGGGAGGGAGGGAAAGGGGAAGAGAGGTGGGATAGAAGGGGAGGCAGACAGAGAGGGAGAGAGAGGGATGGAGGGAGGGACAGGGGAAGAGAGGTGGGAGAGAAGGGGAGGCAGAGAGAGGGGGGAGAGAGAGGATGGAGGGAGGGAGGGAAAGGGGAAGAGAGGCGGGAGAGAGGGGGAGGCAGAGAGAGGGGAGAGAGAGGGATGGAGGGAGGGAGGGAGGGAGGGAGGGAAAGGGGAAGAGAGGCGGGAGAGAGGGGGAGGCAGAGAGAGGGATGGAGGGAGGGAGGGAGGGAGGGAAAGGGGAAGAGAGGCGGGAGAGAGGGGGGAGGCAGAGAGAGGGGGAGAGAGAGGGATGGAGGGAGGGAAAGGGGAAGAGAGGTAGGAGAGAGGGGGAGAGAGGGAGAGAGAAGAGATAGAGGGAGAAAGAAGAGGGAGCGGCTGATTACGAGAGAGACAGGAGAGGGAGGGGCCGTATTAGGAGAGAGACAGGAGAGGGAGCGGCCGATTACGAGAGAGACAGGAGAGGGAGGGGCGTATTAGGAGAGAGACAGGAGAGGGGGGGGGCTGTAGTTCAGTTTCAATCCACAGGGCAGAAGTAGTGAACTACATAGGCAACAGGGTGACATTTGGAACGCAGTGAGAGAGACAATACAGGCTATGAGGGAAGGGTCAGTGAAGGAAAAGTAGGAAGGATAAAGCAAAAAATAAGGATGATGGTTGGGAGATTCAGGAACTGAATCTGAAGAGGGTTTAATTGAATGAATGGATGGGGCTAAGAGCTGTGAAGAGGCTTTAAATATGAATGCTCTTGTTCTCTATGTAAGGGTAAGAGCTATTGATCAGCTGAATGGATTAATATTCTGGATTCAATTGGATGTAGGTTGCATCCAGGGTTGCATCCCAAATGGATCTCTATTCCCTGTTTAGTGCACAACTTTTGACCAAAGTCCTATGGACTCTAGTCAAAAGTAATGCACTATATAGAGAATAGGGTGTCATTTGGAACGCTGACATAATCAACATTTATGGTATCATTATGGTGCATCCCCAGATTTGAACTGTAGCCAGCCCCTAAGTGTGTGTGTGTGTGTTTGTGCGTGTGCGCGTGTGTGTGTGCATTTGTGTGTGTGCGCACTGGTGCTTGGGTGCATGAATGAGAAAGAGAGAGAGAGACAGAGTAAAGGAGAAAGAGAAATATCATCCATGTCATATTACTGAAATATTACTCAGTCAGTCAGTGGTATTTCTGTATCTTGAATGTAAACTAATGTGACAAGCAGCTTTTCAGACAGTGATAGTATTATATCATATTGTGGTAGTACTATATCATACAGTAGTAGTATTATACCACACAGTGATAGTATTATATCATATTGTGGTAGTACTATATCATACAGTAGTAGTATTATATCATACAGTGATAGTATTATATCATACAGTAGTAGTATTATACCACACAGTGATGTTATTATATCATACAGTAGTAGTATTATATCATAGTAGTATTATACCATACAGTGATAGTATTATATCATACAGTAGTAGTATTATACCATACAGTGGTAGTATTATACCACACAGTGATGTTATTATATCATACAGTGGTAGTATTATACCACACAGTGATAGTATTATACCATACAGTGGTAGTATTATACCATACAGTGGTAGTATTATACCACACATTGATAGTATTATATCATATTGTGGTAGTACTATATCATACAGTAGTAGTATTATATCATACAGTGATAGTATTATATCATACAGTAGTAGTATTATACCACACAGTGATGTTATTATATCATACAGTAGTAGTATTATATCATAGTAGTATTATACCATACAGTGATAGTATTATATCATACAGTAGTAGTATTATATCATACAGTGATAATATTATATCATACAGTAGTAGTATTATATCATAGTAGTATTATACCATACAGTGATAGTATTATATCATACAGTAGTAGTATTATATCATACAGTGATAGTATTATATCATACAGTAGTAGTATTATACCACACAGTGATGTTATTATATCATACAGTAGTAGTATTATATCATAGTAGTATTATACCATACAGTGATAGTATTATATCATACAGTAGTAGTATTATACCATACAGTGGTAGTATTATACCACACAGTGATGTTATTATATCATACAGTGGTAGTATTATACCACACAGTGATAGTATTATACCATACAGTGGTAGTATTATACCATACAGTGGTAGTATTATACCATACAGTAGTAGTATTATATCATACAGTGGTAGTATTATACCACACAGTGGTAGTATTATACCATACAGTGGTAGTATTATACCATACAGTGGTAGTATTATACCATACAGTGGTAGTATTACATACAGTGTATTATACCATACAGTGGTAGTATTATACCATACAGTGGTAGTATTATACCACACAGTGGTAGTATTATACCATACAGTGGTAGTATTATACCATACAGTGGTAGTATTATACCATACAGTAGTAGTATTATATCATACAGTGGTAGTATTATACCACACAGTGGTAGTATTATACCATACAGTGGTAGTATTATACCATACAGTAGTAGTATTATATCATACAGTGGTAGTATTATATCATACAGTAGTAGTATATCATAGTAGTGTTATATCATTCAGTGATAGTATTATGTCATACAGTGATAGTATTATATCATAGTAGTATTATATTATACAGTGGTAGTATTATATCATATTAGTATTATATCATACAGTAGTAGTATTATATCATACAGTGATAGTATTATATCATATAGTGGTAGTATTATATCATAGTAGTATTATATCATATAGTGGTAGTATTATATCATATAGTGGTAGTATTATATCATATAGTGGTAGTATTATATCATATAGTGGTAGTATTATATCATAGCAGTATTATATCATGTGTATGTGTGTGTCTCTGTGTATGTGTGTGTCTCTGTGTATGCACGTCCAGGTCGTCCTGACGTGGTGGAGACTAATCCAGACGAGGCCACCTACACAGTGATCAGTGAGCTGACTCTGACGGTGGGTCGTAGCGATGACAACACCCTGATCGGCTGTGCTGTTGACCACCCTTCTCTGTCCCCGGGTGAGAAGTGGACCGAACAGCCCATCAGAGTCCTGTGTAAGTGCTGCCCCCACTGGCCAAGCCCTGCCACTGCAACCTTGTGTATATCATCACCATACTGTACGGTAGCCCAGACTATGGCCCTTTCACTGATACCTTGCGTCCTTTCATCACATCCTCTCATCGCCTCCTTTTGAAAATGACAGAGGAAAGCGAGGTGAGGAAATGTGGAACCAGGATCCAAGGAGATGTGCTTCTAAGAAATGTGACTCTCCTTATGCAGTTATGCTTCTGCCTCTCAGTACTGCTGCTACGGCTGGTCATGTGCATACTGCCACCTGCAGGGGACTCGTATGGTTACCACTCTGTCAGTGCTACAGCTGGGTCAATCAATCACGTTCATTATAGAAATAACTTTTTACATCTGCAGTCAATACGCAGCCTAAAACCCCAGAGAGCAAGCAATGCAGATGCAGAAGCTAGGTTAGGCTATTATGTTAGTTTGCTCATAACCTGTGTGTAGCAGTGTGTGTGTGTATCTTCTTCAGTGTATGTAATGTTACTGTATGTTGGGTCTTTTCTCCAGTCACCCCAGATGTCACTATTCAGCCTCAGAATGATCTGCCCAGAGAGGGAGAGAAGTTCATTATACAATGCATAGGCAATGGAAACCCCAAGTAAGAAAACCACACACCACACACACACACACACACACACACACACACACACACACACACACACACACACACACACACACACACACACACACACACACACACACACACACACACACACACACACACACACACACTCATGAACAACACTACTAGATCTGCTCTTCTCTCTCCCTCTGTCTCCCCCTCTCACCCTCTGTCTCCCCCCTTCTCACCCTCTGTCTTCCCCTTCTCACCCTCTGCCTCCCTCCTCTCCCACTCTGTCTCTCCCTTTTGACCCTCTGTCTCCCCCTCTGTCTCCCCCATCTCCCCCTCTGTCTCCCCCTTCTCCCCTCTGTCTCCCGTCTCTCCCCCTCTGTCTCCCGTCTCTCCCCTCTGTCTCCTCTCCTCTCATCCTCCTGTCTCCCCCTCTCCCACTCTGTCTCCCCCTTCTCACCCTCTGTCTCCCCCTTCTCACCTTCGGTCTCACCCTTCTCACCCTCGGTCTCACCCTTCTCACCCTCTGTCTCCCCTTCTCACCCTCTCTCACCATGTTTACTGACTATATCTATCACCATGTCACTGACTATCTCTCTCACCATGTCACTGACTATCTCTCTCACCATGTCACTGACTATATCTATCACCATGTTACTGACTATATCTATCACCATGTCACTGACTATCTCTCTCACCATGTCACTGACTATCTCTCTCACCATGTCACTGACTATGTCTCTCACCATGTCACTCACTCCAATCTAACTCAGACTCTTGTCTGTCAAGGCTAAACTTTCCCTTGTTCTTCTTGTCCTCTCCAATAATTATAATAATTCATAATTATAATAATAATAATAATCTCCTCTGTCTTGCTTTGCACCTTTTCCTTCTCCTCCCTCCTCATCCTCTTCTCCTCCCTCCTCATCCTTTTCTCCCTCCCTCCCTCCTCATCCTCTTCTCCTCCCTCCTCATCCTTTTCTCCCTCCCTCCTCATCTTCTTCTCCTCCTTCCTCATCATTTTCCCCTCCCTCCTCATCCTCTTCTCCTCCCTCCTCATCCTTTTCCCCCTCCCTCCTCATAGAGAGAGAGAGAGAGAGAGAGAGAGAGAGAGAGAGAGAGAGAGAGAGAGTATGCACAGCTCCTTAGGCTGAATGACTAGTGACCCGTCAGATACAGGCTGGGTCTCAGCTGTCAATCAAACACTGCCACCATGGCAATGTCTCTGCTGTTCAGAATCTGACCCACTGTCTCTCTTTCACAATGATAAGTTTCACGTTTAACTGCATATTACAATTAGGCTTCAGGGCTTGTTTCTGGTGTGCACCGTCATGTCTCAGCAAGTTCTGAGAATGTCTTGACGAGATGAGGAAGAGCTGTTTCAAGAGGCTCTAATCAAATAGAATGGAATGTGCACCATGTACTGGAGGACTTTCTCATTCCATACCTTTCCACTACATTCTATTCCATTCCATAACATTCCATACAATTCCACTACATTCTATTCCATTCCATAACATTCCATTCTATTCCATTCCATAACATTCCATTCTATTCCACAACATACCATTCCACTACATTCTATTCCATTACATAATATTCCATTCTATTCCACAGCATACCATTCCACTACATTCTATTCCATTCCATAACATTCCATTCTATTCCACAACATACCATTTCACTACATTCTATTCCTTTCCATAATATTCCATTCTATTCCACAACATACCATTCCACTACATTCTATTCCATTCCATAATATTCCATTCTATTCCACAACATACCATTCCACTACATTCTATTCCATTCCATAATATTCCATTCTATTCCACAACATACCATTTCACTACATTCTATTCCTTTCCATAATATTCCATTCTATTCCACAACATACCATTCCACTACATTCTATTCCATTCCATAATATTCCATTCTATTCCACAACATACCATTCCACTACATTCTATTCCATTCCATAATATTCCATTCTATTCCACAACATACCATTCCACTGCATTCTATTCCATTCCATTCCATAACATTCCATTCTATTCCATTCCATAACATTCCATTCTATTCCACAACATACCATTCCACTACATTCTATTCCATTCCATAACATTCCATTCTATTCCACAACATACCATTCCACTACATTCTATTCCATTCCATAACATTCCATTCTATTCCACAACATCCCATTCCACTACATAACATTCCATTCCATTCTATTCCATAACAATCAATTTCATTCCCACCACATAGGCCTCACTCCCCACTATCTGAGATATCTACTACAGCCTTCATCCTCCACATACAACCCCCATTTTATCAGTCACATTCTGTTAAAGGTTCCCAAAACACACATCCCTGGGTCGCTCCTCTTTTCAGTTCACTGCAGCTAGCGAATGGAACGAGCTGCAACAAACACTCAAACAGGACCGATTTATCTCCATCTCTTCATTCAAAGCCTCAATCATGGAAACTCTTACTGACAGTTGTGGCTGCTTCGAGTGATGTTTTGTTGTCTCTACCTTCTTGCACTTTCTACTGTTGTCTGTGCCCAATAATGTTTGTACCATGTCCTATTTTTATTTATTTAATTTTAATTGTACTGTAAATTCAAATGTGTTCTTACCTGACTTCATAGTTAAATAAAGGTTAAATAATCAAATGTAAAAAAGATATTCCATTACAAAACATTTCATTCTATTCCATAACATTCTATTCCATAACATTCCATCCCACTACATTCTATTCCATAACATTCCATCCCACTACATTCTATTCCATAACATTCCATCCCACTACATTCTATTCCATAACATTCCATCCCACTACATTCTATTCCATAACATTCTATTCCATAACATTCCATCCCACTACATTCTATTCCACTACATTCTATTCCATAACATTCCATCCCACTACATTCTATTCCACTACATTCCATCCCACTACATTCCATTCCACTACATTCTATTCCATAACATTCCACCCCACTACATTCTATTCCATAACATTCCATCCCACTACATTCTATTCCATAACATTCTATTCCATAACATTCCATCCCACTACATTCTATTCCACTACATTCTATTCCATAACATTCCATCCCACTACATTCCATTCCACTACATTCTATTCCATAACATTCCATCCCACTACATTCTATTCCATAACATTCCATTCCACTACATTCTATTCCATAACATTCTATTCCATAACATTCCATCCCACTACATTCTATTCCATAACATTCCATCCCACTACATTCTATTCCATAACATTCCATCCCACTACATTCTATTCCATAACATTCCATCCCACTACATTCTATTCCATAACATTCCATCCCACTACATTCTATTCCATAACATTCCATCCCACTACATTCTATTCCATTCCACAACATTCCGGTCCATTCCGTTCCTATCTATTTGATGAGCAGACCCTGGAGTGCTGGCAATTGTATACCACTTCTGTATTAGTAGTCAGTTATACACCTCAGTCCATTCTGTAACACAGTTATACACCTCAGTCCATTCTGTAACACGGTTATACACCTCAGTCCATTCTGTAACACAGTTACACACCTCAGTCCATTCTGTAACACAGTTATGCACCTCAGTCCATTCTGTAACACAGTTACACACCTCAGTCCATTCTGTAACATAGTTATGTGCCTCAGTCCATTCTGTAACACAGTTATGCCCAGATGATAGCATTACATGCTGGAGCCATAGGACTTTATTGCACGGTTCAATCCATCCATATACGAGCATGAACCATTCCCTCTATGTAATGTACAAGGACAGACATGCGAACACATACACTGCCGTTCAAAAGTTTAGGGTCACTTAGAAATGTCCTTGTTTTTTTGGTGTTTTTTTGTCCATTAAAATAACATTAAATTGATCAGAAATACAGTGTAGACATTGTTAATGTTGTAAATTACTATTGTAGCTGGAAACTGCAGATTTTTAATGGAATATCTACTTAGGCGTACAGAGGCCCATTATCAGCAATCATCACTCCTGTGTTCTAATGGCACACTGTGTTAGCAATCCAAGTTTATCATTTAAAAGGCTGATTGATCATTAGAAAACCCTTTTGCAATTATGTTAGCACAGCTGAAAACTGTTGTGCTGATTAAAGAAGCAATAAAACTGGCCTTTAGACTAGTTGTGTATCTGGAGCATCAGCATTTGTGGGTTCGATTACAGGCTCAAAATGGCCAGAAACAAAGAACTTTCTTCTGAAACTCATCAGTCTATTCTTGTTCTGAGAAATGAAGGCTATTCCATGTGAGAAAATGCGAAGAAACTGAAGATCTTGTTCAATGCTGTGTACAACTCCCTTCACAAAACAGCGCAAACTGTCTCTAACCAGAATAGAACGAGGAGTGGAAGGCCTCGGTGCACAACTGAGCAAGAGGACAAGTACATTAGAGTGTCTAGTTTGAGAAACAGACGCCTCACAGGTCCTCAACTGGCAGCTTCATTAAATAGTACCCGCAAAACACCAGTCTCAACGTCAACAGTGAAGAGGCGACTCCAGGATGCTGGCCTTCTAGGCTGGCCAATAAAAATAAAAGATTAAGATGGGCAAAAGAACACAGACACTGGACAGAGGAAGATTGGAAAAAAGTGTTATGGACAGACTAATCTAAGTTTGAGGTGTTCGGATACCAAAGAAGAACATTCGTGAGACGCCGAAAAAATTGAAAGATGCTGGAGGAGTGCTTGACGCCATCTGTCAAGCATGGTGGAGGCAATGTGATGGTGTGGGGGTGCTTTGGTGGTGGTAAAGTGGGAGATTTGTACAGTGTAAAAGGGCTATCACTCCATTTTGCAGCTCCATGCCATGCCCTGTGGACAGCGCCTAATTGGAGCCAATTTCCTCCTACAACAGGACAATGACCCAAAGCACAGCTCAATACTATGCAATAACTATTTAGGGAAGAAGCAGTCAGCTGGTATTCTGTCTATAATGGAGTGGCCAGCAGTCACCAGATCTCAACCCTATTGAACGTAAGAAGTGCCCATCAAGCCAATCCAACTTGTGGGAGGTGCTTCGGGAAGCATGGGGTGAAATCTCTTCAGATAACCTCAACCAATTGACAACTAGAATGCCAAAGGTCCGCAAGGCTGTAATTGCTGCAAATGGAGGATTCTTTGACGAAAGGAAAGTTTGAAGGACACAAAAATTATTTCATTAAAAATCATGATTTATAACCTTGTCAATGTCTTGACTATATTTCCAATTCATTTTGCAACTAATTTCATGTATTTCTACGGGACCCCAAACTTTTGAACTGCAGTGTACATACAGTACATAAATAGAGTAAATACATACAGTAAATACATACAGTAAATACAGTAAATACATACAGAAAATACAGTAAATACATACAGTAAATACATACAGTAAATACAGTAAATACATACAGTAAATACAGTAAATACATACAGTAAATACAGTAAATACATACAGTAAATACAGTAAATACATACAGTAAATACAGTAAATACATACAGTAAATACATACAGTAAATACATACACTACATACAGTAAATACATACACTACATACAGTAAATACATACAGTAAATACATACACTACATACAGTAAATACATACACTACATACAGTAAATACATACAGTAAATACATACAGTAAATACATACAGTAAATACATACACTACATGCAGTAAATACATACAGTAGATACATACAGTAAATACATACAGTAAATACAGTAAATACATACAGTAAATGCATACAGTACATGCAGTAAATACATACAGTAGATACATACAGTAAATACAGTAAATACATACAGTAAATACATACAGTGCATACAGTAGATACATACAGTAGATACATACAGTAAATACATACAGTATATACAGTAAATACATACACTACATGCAGTAAATACATACAGTAAATACACTACATACAGTAAATACATACAGTAAATACATACAGTAAATACATACAGTAAATACACTACATACAGTAAATACATACAGTAAATACATACACTACATACATACACTACATACATACAGTAGATGCATACAGTAAATACATACAGTAAATACATACACTACAAACAGTAGATACATACAGTAAAAACATACAGTAAATACAGTAAATACAGTAAATACATACAGTAAATACATACAGTAAATACAGTAAATACATACAGTAGATACATACAGTAAATACATACAGTAAATACATACATTAAATACAGTAAATACATACAGTAAATACATACAGTACATGCAGTAAATACATACAGTAGATACATACAGTAAATACATACAATACATACAGTAAATACATACAGTGCATACAGTAGATACATACAGTAGATACATACAGTAAATACAGTAAATACATACAGTATATACAGTAAATACATACAGTATATACAGTAAATACATACAGTAAATACACTACATACAGTAAATACATACAGTATATACAGTAAATACATACAGTATATACAGTAAATACATACACTACATGCAGTAAATACATACAGTAAATACACTACATACAGTAAATACATACAGTAAATACATACAGTAAATACATACAGTAAATACACTACATACAGTAAATACATACAGTAAATACATGCAGTAAATACACTACATACAGTAAATACATACAGTAAATACACTACATAAGGTAAATACATACAGTAAATAGACTACATACAGTAAATACATACAGTAAATACATACAGTAAATACATACAGTAAATACACTACATACAGTAAATACATACAGTAAATACACTACATACAGTAAATACATACAGTAAATACATACAGTAAATACACTACATACAGTAAATACATACAGTAAATACATACAGTAAATACATACAGTAAAAACATACAGTAAATACATACAGTAAATACATACAGTAAATACAGTAAAAACATACAGTAAATACATACAGTAAATACACTACATACAGTAAATACATACAGTAAATACATACAGTAAATACATACAGTAAAAACATACAGTAAATACATACAGTAAATACATACAGTAAATACAGTAAAAACATACAGTAAATACATACAGTAAAAACATACAGTAAATACATACAGTAAATACATACAGTAAATACATACAGTAAAAACATACAGTAAATACAGTAAAAACATACAGTAAATACAGTAAATACATACAGTAAATACACTACATACAGTAAATACATACAGTAAATACACTACATACAGTAAATACAGCAAATAAGGTAAATACATACAGCAGATACATACAATAAATACATACAGTAAATACACTACATACAGTAAATACATACAGTAAATACATACAGTAAATACATACAGTAAATACAGCAAATAAGGTAAATACATACAGCAGATACATACAATAAATACATACAGTAAATACACTACATACAGTAAATACATACAGTAAATACACTACATACAGTAAATACATACAGTAAATACACTACATACAGTAAATACATACAGTAAATACACTACATACAGTAAATACATACAGTAAATACACTACATACAGTAAATACATACAGTAAATACATACTGTAATGACAGAAAGATGAACTCACATAATATTCATATGTCCCTAAAATGTATGAATCACAGGAACAAATCTAGTTCTGCAGCTATATGCTTTATATTATAATAACATTCCTGTACAGTTCTACTTCTTCTAGTTCTGCAGCATGCACTGCATGTTACACACGTTCTAACATTCCTGTACAGTTCTACTTCTTCTAGTTCTGCAGCATGCACTGCATGTTACACACGTTCTATTTCAAAATCAAATATCTTTTCTCTTCACGTTCTTGTTCTTTTTCTATTTTTGTGTGTCTGTGTGTGTGTCCGTCTCTCAGGCCCACCTCGTACGTGTGGCAGAAGAAGGATGGAGAGCTCCCTCTGATGGCCAAGGTGGACGCTAGTTTCCTGCTCTTTGAGATGCTCAACAAATCAGACAACGGGGTGTACCTCTGTCAGGCTGACAACGGAATCGGGAAGATGCAGGGAGAGTACACGCTGCTGGTGCAAGGTACTGACCAGAGAGCGAGAGAGAGAGAGAGAGAGTGAAAGAGCGTGAGAGAGAGAGAGAGCGCGAGAGAGAGAGAGCGTGGGAGAGAGAGAGAGCGCGAGAGAGAGAGAGAGAGAGAGAGAGAGAGAGAGAGAGAGAGAGAGAGAGAGAGAGAGAGAGCGAAAGAGCGAGAGAGAGAGAGAGAGAGAGAGACAGAGAGAGAGAGAGAGAGAGAGAGAGAGAGAGAGAGAGAGAGAGAGAGAGAGAGAGAGTGAGAGAGAGAGAGAGAGACAGAGAGCGAAAGAGTGCGAGAGAGAGAGAGAGAGAGAGAGAGAGAGACAGAGAGAGAGAGAGAGAGAGAGAGAGAGAGAGAGAGAGAGAGAGAGAGAGAGAGAGAGAGAGAGAGAGACAGAGAGAGACAGAGAGAGACAGAGAGAGAGAGCGTGCGCGAGGGAGAAAGAGAGAGAGAGAGAGAGAGAGAGAGAGAGAGAGAGAGACAGAGACAGAGAGAGAGAGAGAGAGAGAGAGAGAGAGACAGAGAGAGACAGAGAGAGACAGAGAGAGACAGAGAGAGACAGAGAGAGAGAGCGAGAGAGAGAGAGAGAGAGAGAGAGAGAGAGAGAGAGAGAGAGAGAGAGAGAGAGAGAGAGAGAGAGAGAGAGGTGGTAGACAGCAGCTTGTCCAGGTCAGGATGTATATGTTTCTTCTGTCTGCTTCATCATTATTTATTTCTGTTGTTGTGTGTTTTCTTACTTTTACTTTCTTTTCTGATTTTCCACACGTTTCTTTTCTGTTTATTTCTCTTTATCACCAACACCATCCACCTCATGCTACACTCCTTTGCTTTTTTGCTACACATCCTGTATGCCACTGTGCCGCTGTCTGGCCTTTCTTCCTGTCTACTCCTCTGCTCTTACTACCTCTCCATATTCCTTCACGTCTTCTCCTTTATCCAAGACCTGACAGATGATTCAAACAACCTCTTCCCTACCTCTTTCTATCTACCCTCCTTTTCTCCAACCTCTGACTCCCCCTCTTCCTCTCTCTCTCCTGATTCCTTCCCCACTCTTATGTCAACAACGTCTGGGTCTGGCTCGTCTGCCTCCGGGTCCCTACCTGCCAGCTCTCCTCCCACTATTTTCTCCTTCTCTGTCCCTTACCCGTCTGATCTCACCTTTCCCCTTCTTCTTCCTCTTCTTCATCCCTCTCTACCTCTTCTCTCTCTCCCTCTCCTCCTCCTGTCAATGTTCTATCCACCTCTCTTTCCAACTCTCTCTTCCCTGACCTTTCCATGTCTCCCGAACGCCATCCCCCCTCCTCTGACTCCTTCTCCCCCTCTTCTTCCTCCTCTTTTTCCTCTCCTCCTGCCAGCGTTACTCCTCCCTCTGTCGCTCCTCCCTCCTCCTCCGACTCCCTCACTCCCTCCTCAGTTACCATACGGCTGAATGGAGTTTACAGTTTCACAGGTAAATGATCTGTTTACGCACATACACAGTTGTACCCACACGAACAAACACATTCAGACCCTAATTATATAATACATACCATTCAACAGAAGCTTTTAACCAAAGCGACTTACATTTTACGCGTGGGTAGCCCCGGGAATTGAACCAACAATTCTGGCTTGAGGGTAGAAGCTGTTTAGAAGCCTCTTGGACCTAGACTTGGTACTCCAGTACCGCTTGCCATGCAGTAGCAGAGAGAACAGTTTATGATTAGTGTGGCTGGAGTCTTTGACCATTTTTAGGGCCTTCCTCTGACACCGCCTGGTATAGAGGTCCTGGATGGCAGGAAGCTTGGCCACAGTGATGTACTGGGCCATGCGCACTACCCTCTGTAGTGCCTTGCGGTCGGAGGCCGAGCAGTTTCCATACCAGGCAGTGATGCAACTGGTCAGGATGCTCTTGATGGTGCAACTGTAGAACCTTTTGAGGATCTGAGGACCCATGCAAATCTTTTCAGTCTCCTGAGGGGGAATAGGTTTTGTTGATCCCTCTTCACGACTGTCTTGGTGTGTTTGGACCATTCTAGTTTGTTGGTGATGTGGACACCCAGGAACTTGAAGCTGTCAACCTGCTCCACTGCAGCCCCATCGATGAGAACGGGGCTTGCTCAGTCCTCCTTTTCCTGTAATCCACAATCATCTCCTTTGCCTTGATCACGTTGAGGGAGAGGTTATTGTCCTGGCACCACATGGCCAGGTCTCTGACCTCCTCCCTATAGGCTGTCTCGTCGTTATCGGTGATCAGGCCTACCACTGTTGTGTCGTTGGAAAACTTAATGATGGTGTGGGAGTTGTGCCTGGCCGTGCAGTCATGAGTGAACAGGTTGTACAAGAGGGGGCTGAGCATGCACCCCTGAGGGGCCCCTGTGTTTAGGATCAGCGTGGCGGATCCTACCCTTACCACCTGGGGCGTGTTGTTACCTACCCTTACCACCTGGGGGGCGTCCCATCAGGAAGTCCAGGATCCAGGTGCAGAGGGAGGTGTTTAGTCACAGGGTCCTTAGCTTATTGATGAGCTTTGAGGGCACTATGGTGTTGAACGCTGAGCTGTAGTCAATGAATAGCATTCTCACATAGGTGTTCCTTTTGTCCAGGTGGGAAAGGGCCGTGTGGAGTGCAATAGAGATTGCATCATCTGTGGATCTGTTGGGACGGTATGCAAATTGGAGTGGGTCTAGGGTTTCTGGGATGATGGTGTTGATGTGAGCCAATACCAGCCCTTCAAAGCACTTCATGGCTACAGACATGAGTGCTACGGGTCGGTAGTCATTTAGGCAGGTCACCTTAGTGTTCTTGGGCAGGGACTATGGTGATCTATTTTAAACATGTTGGTATTACAGACTCGGACAGGGAGAGTTTGAAAATGTCAGTGAAGACACTTGCCAGTTGGTTAGCACGTGCTCGCAGTACACGCCCAGCCAATCCGTCTGGCCCTGCGGTCTTGTGAATCTTGACCTGTTTAAAGGTCTTACTCACAACGGCTGCGGAGAGCGTGATCACACAGTCGTCCGGAACAGCTGGTGCTCTCATGCATGTTTCAGTGTTATTTGCCTCGAAGAGAGCATAGAAGTAATTTAGCTCGTCTGGTAGGCTCGTGTCACTGGGCAGCTCTCGGCTGTGCTACCCTTTATAGTCTGTAATGGTTTGCAAGCCCTGCCACATCCGATAAGCGTCAGAGCCAGTGTATGATTCGATCTTAGTCCTGTATTGATACTTTGCCTGTTTGATGGTTCGTCGGAGGGCATAGCGTGATTTCTTATAAGCTTCCGGGTTAGAGTCCCACTCCTTGAAAGCGGCAGCTCTAGCCTTTAGCTCAGTGCGGATGTTGCCTGTAATCCATGGCTTCTGATTGGGGTATGTACGTACGGTCACTGTGGGAATGACATCATCGATGCACTTATTGATGAAGCCAATGACTGATGTGGTGTACTCCTCAATGCCATTGGATGAATCCCGGAACATGTTCCAGTCTGTGCTAGCAAAACAGTCCTGTAGTTCAGCATCTGCTTCATCTGACCACTTTTTTTATTGATCTAATCACTGGTGCTTCCTGCTCTCATTTTTGCTTGTAAGCAGGAATCAGGAGGATATAATTATGGTCAGATTTGCCAAATGGGAGGGAGAGGGAGAGCTTTGTATGCATCTCTGTGTGTGGAGTAAAGATGGTACAGCTACTTGGAGCGCCGCCTCTGGGTGAACGTTTTCTTGTTTCCTTATGGCGGAATTCAATGCTGTCTTAGTGTCAGCCTCTGACTGTGGTGGTATGTAAACAGCTACGAAAAATACAGATGAAATCTCTCAAGCTAGATAGTGTGGTCTACAGCTTATCATGAGATACTCTACCTCAAGCGAGCAATAACTTGAGACTTCCTTAGATATCGTGCACCAGCTGTTATTTACAAAATACATAGTCCGCCGCCCCTTGTATTACCAGACACCGCTGTTCTATCCTGCCGGTACATCATATAACCAGCTGTATGTTGATAGTGTCCCAGCCTGCCGGTACATCATATAACCAGCTGTATGTTGATAGTGTCCCAGCCTGCCGGTACATCATATAACCAGCTGTATATTGATAGTGTCCCAACCTGCCGGTACATCATATAACCAGCTGTATGTTGATAGTGTCCCAGCCTGCCTGTATATCATATAACCAGCTGTATGTTGATAGTGTCCCAGCCTGCCGGTACATCATATAACCAGCTGTATGTTGATAGTGTCCCAGCCTGCCGGTACATCATATAACCAGCTGTATGTTGATAGTGTCCCAGCCTGCCGGTACATCATATAACCAGCTGTATGTTGATAGTGTCCCAGCCTGCCGGTACATCATATAACCAGCTGTATGTTGAAAGTGTCGTCGTTCAGCTACGACTCTGTGAAGCATAAGATATTCCAGTTTGTGATGTCCTGTTGGTAGTTTAATATTCCGCATAGATCATCTATTTTATTGTCCAAAGTTTGCTAGCAGAATGGAAGGAATTCTGCGTTTATTCGATCGCCTACGAATTCTCAGAGGGCAGCCCGCCCTCCAGACCCTTTTTCTCCTCTTCCTCTTCACGCAAATCACGGGGATCTGCGCCTGCTCCCGGGAAAGCAGTATGTCGTTCGCGTCGGGCTCGTCAGACTCGTTAAAGGATAAAAAGGATTCTGCCAGTTCGCGTGAGTAATCGCAGTCCTGATGTCCGGAAGTTCTTTTCGGTCGTAAGAGACGTAGCGGCAACATTATGTATAAAATCATTTAAAAAATAAGTTACAAACAACGCAAATAAACAAACAAATATAACACAATCGGTTGGGGGCACGTAGAACGTCTGCCTTCTACTCCGGTGCTATTTAGACACTGATCTTGGGTCAGTTTTGCATTCACTTTCAGGTTAGGTTTGGAGAGGGGAAGCTGGTCCTAGATCTGTACCCAGGGGAAACTTCACCCTGGAGGAGGCATTTCATTCTCAACAACAACCATTTAGCAGACACTCTTATCCAGAGTGA
>NC_034203.2:39244078-39294078 GCF_002021735.2 Oncorhynchus kisutch
TGCAGACTGGCAGCTCTGGCTACTCCTTGCAGACTGGCAGCTCCATGCAGACTGGCACCTCTGACTGCTCTATGCAGACTGGCAGCTCCATGCAGACTGGCAGCTCTGGCTGCTCCATGCAGACTGGCAGCTCTGGCTGCTCCTTGCAGACTGGCAGCTCCATGCAGACTGGCAGCTCTAACTGCTCCATGCAGACTGACAGCTCAGGCTGCTCCATGCAGGCTGACAGCTCAGGCTGCTCCATGCAGGCTGGCAGCTCTGGCTGCTCTAAACAGGCAGGAGACTCCAGCAGCGCTGTAGAGGATGAAGGCTCTGACAGCGCTGAACAGGCGGGAAGCTCCGGCAGCGCTGGAGAGGAGGAAGGCTCTGGCTGCGCTGAACAGGCGGCAGACTCCGGCAGCGCTGGAGAGGAGACAGGCTCTGGCTGCGCTGAACAGGCGAGGCGCACTGAAGGTCTGGTGCGTGGTGCTGGCACTGGGTAGAGGACATCCACAGGAAGCCTGGTGCGGGGAGCTGCCACCGGAGGACTGGTGTGTGGAGGTGGCACTGGATAGACTGGACTTTAGCCCCCCGGTAAGCACAGGAAGTTAGCGCAGGTCTCCTACCTGGCGTAGCCATACTCCCTGTGAGCCCCCCCCCAATACATTTTTGGGGTTGACTCTCGGGCTTCCATCCGCGTCGCCGTGCTGCCTCTTCATACCAGCGCCTCTCTGCTTTCGCCGCCTCCAGTTCTTCTTTGGGGCGTCGATATTCACCAGGCTGTGCCCAGGATCCTTTTCCGTCCAATATTTCCTCCCAAGACCAGAAGTCCTTTGATCGCTGCTCCTCACGATAAGCAGGGGGAGTTGGCTCCGGTCTGAACCCTGACTCTGCCACACTCTCCCTGAGCCCCCCCCAAGAAATGTTTGGGTCTGACTTTCGGGTTTCCTTGCCAACCGTGTTCCCTCGTATCGTCGGCTCCTATCTCCGGCTGCCTCTGCTCTCCTAAGTGCCTCCACCTGTTCCCATGGGAGGCGATCTCTTCCAGCCAGTATCTCCTCCCAAGTGTAACAACTTTTGCCATCCAACACGTCTTCCCATGTCCATTCCTCTTTTCGCTGCTGTTGCTGTCGCTGCCTGTTACCACGCCACTTGGTCCGTGTGTGGTGGGTGATTCTGTAACGGCTCTCTTCTATCTCCTCCTCTGACGAAGAGGTAGAACAAGGATCGGACCAAAATGCAGCATGATGATGATTCATGATATATTTTAATGAAGGAAAACCTATACAAACAGAAACTACAAAACTAACAAAATGAAATAATGAAAACCGAAACAGCCCTATCTGGTGCAAACACAAAGACAGGAACAATCACCCACGAAAGCACTCACAGAATATGGCTGCCTAAATATGGTTCCCAATCAGAGACAACGATAATCACCTGACTCTGATTGTGAACTGCCTCAGGCAGCCATAGACTACGTAGACACCCCACAAAACCCCTAAGACAAAAACACACCACAATAACCCATGTCACACCCTGGCCTGACCAAATAATTAAAGAAAACACAAAATACTAAGACCAAGGCGTGGCACACATATTTAGCAGATGTGTTTGCGGCTGTAGCAAAGGACCTTGTGAAGATGTTGGAGGAAACAGATACAAAAGTATCTATATCCACAGTAAAACTAGTCCTATATCAAATCAAATCAAATCAAATCAAATGTATTTATATAGCCCTTCGTACATCAGCTGATATCTCAAAGTGCTGTACAGAAACCCAGCCTAAAACCCCAAACAGCAAGCAATGCAGGTGTAGAAGCACGGTGGCTAGGAAAAACTCCCTAGAAAAGGCCAATACCTAGGAAGAAACCTAGAGAGGAACCAGGCTATGTGGGGTGGCCATATCAACATAACCTGAAAGGCCGCTCAGCAAGGAAGAAGCCACTGCTCCAAAACAGCCATACAAATGGCAGGCTACGGTTTGCAACTGCACATGGGGACAAAGATCTTAGTTTTTGGAGAAATGTCCTCTGGTCTGATGAAACAAAAATAGAACTGTTTGGTCATAATGACCATCGTTATGTTTGGAGGAAAAAGGGGGAGGCTTGCAAGCTGAAGAACACCATCCCAACCGTGAAGCACGGGGGTGGCAGCATCATGTTGTGGGGGTGCTTTGCTGCAGGAGGGAGTGGTGCACGTCACAAAATAGATGTCATCATGAGGGAGGTATATTATGTGGATATATTGAAGCAACATCTCAAGACATCAGTCAGGAAGTTAAAGCTTGGTCACAAATGGGTCTTCCAAATGGACAATGGCCCCAAGCATACTTCCAAAGTTTGGAACAAGACTTAAGGACAACAAAGTCAAGGTATTGGAGTGGCCATCACAAAGACCTGACCTCAATCCTACAGAAAATGTGTGGGCAGAACTGAAAAAGCATATGCGAGCAAGGAGGCCTACAAACCTGACTCAGTTAAACCAGCTCTGTCAGAAGGAAAGGGACAAAATTCACCGAGCTTATTGTGGGAAGCTTGTGGAAGGCTACCCGAAATGTTTGACCCAAGTTAAACAATTTAAAGGCAATGCTACCAAATACTAATTGAGTGTATGTAAACTTCTGACCCACTGGGAATGTGATGAAAGAAATAAAAGCTGAAATAAATCATTCACTCTACTATTATTCTGACATTTCACATTCTTAAAATAAAGTGGTGATCCTAACTGACCTAAGACAGGGATTAAATGTCAGGAATTGTGAAAAACTTAGTTTAAAAGTATTTGGCTTAGGTGTATGTAAACTTCAGACTTTAAATGTACATCAGGCAGCACTTCACTGTCTTCTCCTGTTCCACCCTCTGACCTACCGACTGTCTGTGTCTACAGGGACATATCACACACACACTCTGACCCGCTGTCTGTCTGTGTCTACAGGGACATATCACACACCCACTCTGACCTTCTGTCTGTCTGTGTCTACAGGGACATATCACACACCCACTCTGACCCGCTGTCTGTCTGTGTCTACAGCGACATATCACACACACACTCTGACCCGCTGTCTGTCTGTGTCTACAGGGACATATCACACACACACTCTGATCCGCTGTCTGTCTGTGTCTACAGGGACATATCTTACCCACGAGGCCAAGGGCTGCGACGACGCTCCCGATGCCGACACGGCCATCATCAACGCCGAGGGCGGCCATTCCGGAGCTGAGGACAAGAAGGAGTACTTCATCTAGGGAGGCGTCGGGGAGGTGGAAGTTTAGCGCTTCCATTTGTCTTCACAAGCTTCCGTTCTGGGGGGGGGGGGGGGGGGTAGGGGGCAGACAGACAGACAGACAGACAGACAGACAGACAGACAGACAGACAGACAGACAGACAGACAGACAGACAGACAGACAGAGAAATGGAAGGAAATAAGAAGAAATGAGACTGACAGGAGAAACTGAAAAGCTTGTCCTGAAAACAGGGAAGTGAGATTTTTGCACTTACATACATGTACCTATCCATATATGACTTCTGCATGTCCACTGACACACTCACATACACATCACTGGTCACCGACACACACACACGAACAGACAAACAGACACATGTACATATAACCGGATCATGGTAAGGCATGCTCGATTTCTTGATTTAAAGCTGGAATCCTTAATTGAAACAATAACAAAGTGGACTCCCCGCCCCTGTTTCCATAAACAGCTAAGGGATGGGTCTGGAGAAATGTAACCACTCTCAAATTCATAGACAGAGCTACGGATGCAAGGACTGACCATTCACGATATCAACAGTATAGTTTTAACCATGTTTTGAGGCTACACAGCGTTTGTTTACATTTCCGTTGTTTACAAACATCGGAGTAAATAAACAATATTAAACGAGCTTATATGTTGGGTTCTGATGGGGTACGACAGTTGAACTAAACTCACAAGACATTTAGAAGTCATTCTTCTAGAATCAATGGGTACATATCATTAGTAAGTCCAACAATGTATGTAGCAAATAAGGATTCTATCTTTAGGAGAATCATAATGTGTTCCAGTCACATTCAGTGACACAAATGCAAAATTGTAATCCACATATTTTTGCTAAATTGTACTCCACATTCCAGCATGTCACGCTGAAATACAGTTTCAGATCCCGATGCACTGTCCCCTCACATTATATACCACTCCCTCTCATCTGCCTTTAATTTATTTCTCTCTGTTCTGTAATACTTCACACACTATAGACCAGAACACACTCTGTTTGACACTACTCATGATTCAGAAATCTGTCAATCAACAATAACTGCTGTACATATTAACCTCTCTCTCTCTCTGTCACACACACACACACACACACACACACACACACACACACACACACACACACACACACACACACACACACACACACACACACACACACACACACACACACACACACACACACACACACACAAATACAACCCCTATTCCCTATATAGTGCAAAGGTAGTGTGTGTGTGTGTCATATGGACCCTGCTGTAATGTAGCGCACTATGTAGGGAATAGGGTGCCATTTGTAATGAAGACTTTTAGTAACATGAAGGCAACCAAATCCACAGACATCACCAAATTCCCTACACATTACAATACAGTACATTACAATACAATACAATACATTACAATACAATACATTACATTATAACACATTACAATACAGTACATTACAATACATTACATTACATTACATTATAATACAATAGAATACATTACAATACAATACAATACAATACAATACATTACAATACATTACAATACAATACAATACAATACAGTACAATACAATACAATACATTACAATACAATACAATACAATACAATACATTATAATACATTACAATACAGTACATTATAATACAATACAATACATTACAATACAATACAATACATGCAAAAACAGCATCCCTGTGCGGTCACAGTGTGGGATTTCAATATAAATATATAAATATATATATATATAATTATATAACATTCTTTTTACTCAGAAAACAGAAAATGTTTGATGTGCTGTAAATACACTATCATTTCCCCACTCTCTCTCTTTTCTCTCTCTGCCTCTCTTTTTTCTCTCCATCTCTCTTTCTCTCTCTTTCTCCCCTCCCTCTCTCTCTCTCTCTCTCTCTCTCTCTCTCTCTCTCTCTCTCTTCCTCTCTCTCTCTCTCTCTCTCTCTCTCTCTCTCTCTCTCTCTCTTTCTCCCCTCCCTCTCTCCCCCCCCCCCCTCTCTCTCTCTCTCTCTCTCTCTCTCCCCTCCCTCTCTCTCTCTCTCTCTCTCTCTCTCTCTCTCTCTCTCTCTCTCTCTCTCTCTCTCTCTTTCTCCCCTCCCTCTCTCTCTCTCTCTCTCTCTCTCTCTCTCTCTCTCTCTCTCTCTCTCTTTCTCCCCTCCCTCTCTCCCCCTATATCCCTATTGGTGTGCTACTAACTCCAGTACAGTATAGAATCTAAATCAGAATCTAGAAACCTGCCTGTTTTTACTACATTTAAATGCTGAGTGTAAAATATCAATATAAACAATTATGTTACAATGAAATGAAAGCATAATATTTGTTTGATCTTCTGTTTAGATGAATTTGTTCTGATGTTTACTTACTGTCAGTGTTAACAGTTTACAGTGTATGTTGGTCAGTACAGGAGTTCCTGTTGTTATGATTGAATTATCATGATTTCCTCTGGCTTTATTTAGTTTATCACTGAGTGGTACTATAATAAGTCTGATGAATAGAATTATACCACATCCCTTCCATCCTGCTGCCTGCATTCCCGGAATGCTCTCTCTGGCCAACCATAGGCCAGTAAACTAATTCTCCAATGACATCACTTACTGTAAAATTGCTAATATAGTCACTGCACCTTTAGAAATGACATCATTCTCTGAAATCTAATAAAAGAGGCATGACTGCTTGGCTAGCTGCAGTTAACCAGGGTACAGCTCAGAGAGCAGGCCACTCTCTCTTTCTGCTTCAGGCATACATACTGACACTGAATGTCATCTCTCTCTCTCTCTGTTTCTCTGTCTCTGTGTCTTCGCCCCTCTTTCTGTACCCCTCTGTCTGTCCCTCCCTCCCTCCCTCCCTCCCTCCCTCCCTCCCTCCCTCCCTCCCTCCCTCCCTCCCTCCCTCCCTCCCTCCCTCCCTCCCTCCCTCCCTCCCTCCCTCCCTCCCTCCCTCCCTCCCTCCCTCCCTCCCCCCTCCCTCCCTCCCTCCCTCCCTCCATCTCTGTGACCTTTCTCTTCCACCTCCTTACCCGTCTCCCTCACACTCAGCAAGACAACACATTTAGATAACGTTATAGCTGGCTAGAGCATTACTAGATTTGCTGACACTTTGAGCTAATGTCCGATGTGGACGGTCAGCACACTAGCCCAGCGTTTGGACTGGAGTCTGAGGGTCCGTTGCTTCTGCTGTAGCATTGTCGTATCAGGGATATGCGTGGAATGATCAGGGATTGCTTCTATCTCATCCTCCATTGCCATTTTGCCACCTGGCTGTTGTGAATGGGAATAGCCATAGAAATAGGTAGAGAGCCCACCTCCTATCTATAGCCATGGCTTCTTCTGTGATAGCATGGGCAGTGCCATTGCCACTCTATCCAACTATGTGGGATCTCTATGGGGAAAAGCCAGTCGAGTGACTTTTGTCATAATGGGAGAGAGAGAGAGAGAGAGAGAGAGAGAGAGAGAGAGAGAGAGAGGGAGAGAGGGAGAGAGAGAGGGAGAGAGGGAGAGAGAGAGGGAGCGGGAGAGAGAGAGGGAGAGGAGAGAGGGAGAGGGAGAGAGAGAGAGAGAGAGAGAGAGAGGGGAGAGGGAGAGAGAGAGGGAGAGAAAGAGAGAGAGAGAGACAGAGAGACAGAGAGAGAGAGAGAGAGAGAGAGAGAGAGACAGAGAGAGAGATGTCTGCTGACCAGACATATAGGTGTGTCTGTCACAGTGGAAGCTGCTGAGGGGAGGATGGCTCATGATAATGGCTGGATAGGAGTGAGTGGAAGGGCATCAAACACATGGAAACCATGGAAACCATGTATTTGGTGTATGTGATACCGTTCCACTGATTCCACTCCAGCCATTCCCACAAGCCTGTCCTCCCCAATTGAGATGCCACCAACCTCCTGTGGTCTGTCACAAAATGAGGTGTGTTGGTGTCAGTCAGTCACAAGGCATTCATATGGCTCGCTCACTTGTTTCAGGGAGGAGTTTCCATTTCCTAGGTAATCCCAATCTTTACATAACCTTTGACCTTTCAACTGATGAGTTGGAACAAGGAATGTCTGTCTGCTCCACAGATCCTAACCCAGTGATAAGAAGTGGTCGTAAAGACATATTTTCAAGCACTCTTCTTCACTGGGGAGGATGCAGTTCTCACTGTAAGTTTACAACTGGTCCTGTATTTACTTCTATCTATCTATCACCCTGTCCAAGCTGTACAAATTGTGTGATCGCATGAAAAGGCTGCATGAGTTATATAGAAGGTGGAATATATACTATAGCTTTGACCAACCATGAGAACTGTTGTTGACTAGCCCCTATATGAGACATCCAACAGACTGATGGAGGTGTTTGATGGCTTGTCCTACTCTCTTTGTCTACAGAAATCTATTATATTTTAGAACACAACGCACTAGAACTCGTTGCATCTGTGTGCAGTTACAGTGTTCTGCCACCGGATGTCAGTGACGAGCCGCTCTGTTCTACTTGCTTTGGACGACCCTGGCCCTGTCTGAATACCCATTCTAGTGTACGTACTTAAACTGCGTAATATGTACTCATCGTCGCGTACCAGTGATAGAAAAAGTACTTAATTGTCATACTTGAGTAAAAGTATCATGTACCTTAATAGAAAATGTGAAAATCACTCAGTAAAATACTACTTTTGTAAAAGTCTAAAAGTATTTGGTTTTAAATATACTTAAGTACCAAAAGTAAATGTAATTGCTAAAATATAGTAAGTATGAAAAGTAAAAGTATAAATAATGTCAAATTCCTTACATTAAGCAAACCAGATGACACCATTTTATTAATTTATTTACAGATAGTCAGGGGCACACTGACTGAGTGTAGGTGGATTTTTCCAAATTCAACACACATTCACGACATTAACCAACCTGATAATAACTCATTTACCATTTGAATAAATTCTCTATACCATGAAAAGAATAGGAATGGAGTCAGGCTGGTTACAGACAGACTATCACATTCCACGTAATCTAGTATATCCCATCTGTCCTATTTAAACAGGACTGAAGACAGAAACACGTTATTTCTTCAATTTCAACATATTTCTAGTGAAACCAAAGTGCTGTAACATAAATCAATTCTATCAATTCTATCACTTTGAAAAAGTTCAAATCAAAAAGGCTACTGCACAGAAACACGTGGACAAAATTCAGAACCGCTGAACAACAACATAATGAACTAAAGCACCGACCATTAGGAACGAGATCAGAATGACTGCTAAGGCTTGATCCGTAAATGAAATAATGAAATAGGTAGCCTAACCTACAGATCTAAAACAATCCCCATCTTAAAATCAAAAGGCCTGATTAACATCAATAACGCAGCCACATCCCGAGTCTCGGGTGCTGACTCGCTATTTGGCATCTTCCCAATTAAGTAGCCTAGTTTTGTTGTTTGGCTACTTGAAGTGTACTAGGGCCTATCACTGGCAGCTCTCCTCTTTTAATGGATTGTGGAAGTGTGCATCGAATTCTACTAGATAAAGACCCGAAATGAGACAAACATCCTGGTATTTAAACCATACTCGATTTTCAGACAAACGCACATAGGCTACTATAAAATACATTTTCACATACTGAGAATGCCTCATGCGAGATTAAATAGTTTCCCGCTATTTGTTGATGTCTGTAGGTAACTCCTCCCCATATCTAACTGATCAGCTGTTGTCAAAACCGAAATGAGTATGACATCCTGGCACTTCGTTTTTCCAAATGTCGCATACTATTAAACTATTTTTCCGCAAACGGTCTAATATGGGTATTCGGACAAAACCTCATGTCTCTCCACATCTCTGCTCTTTCTCCTGTACCAGTAGTGGAGGGAACTCTCTCCTGTACCAGTAGTGGGGGAACTCTCTCCTGTACCAGTAGTGGGGGGGAACTCTCTCCTGTACCAGTAGTGGGGGGAACTCTCTCCTGTACCAGTAGTGGGGGGACTCTCTCTCCTGTACCAGTAGTGGGGGAACTCTCCCCTGTACCAGTAGTGGGGGGAACTCTCCCCTGTACCAGTAGTGGGGGGAACTCTCTCCTGTACCAGTAGTGGGGGGAACTCTCTCCTGTACCAGTAGTGGGGGGAACTCTCTCTCCCCTCCTCTCTCTTCTTCTTTTGTAGAATGTTAAGGAATATATTTGTATGTTTTTTTTTAAGGAAGGTGTGCATACTTTTAAATGTATTACTTTCAATTCAATTGATTTTTGTTCTTTTTTTCCTGAATAGATATTCAACACTGAAAGGTTAGAGGAGAGCTTTGGCTTATTGTTTTGACAGTCTGACATTTTTATATCATTTCATGTAGGCTATATAGTGTTGCCTTGACCTGTTATTCTTACAAGCACACTGATACACACTGATACACACTGATACACACTGATACACACACACACACACACACACACACACACACACACACACACACACACACACACACACACACACACACACACACACACACACACACACACACACACACACACACACACACACACACACACACACACACATGTGCATGGGGTACATGTGGTCTGTGACTACAGTGTAGTTGTGTGTGTGTGTGTGTATGAGTTTAAGGTATGTATAATGATAGACCCAAACAGACTCTGGAGACACTATATGCGTCCCAAAAGGAACCCTAGTCACTATATAGCGCCCTACGTTTGACCTGGACACATAGTACTTCCTATGTAGCAAATAAGGTTCCTTTTAGGGACGTGGACACTATCTGTGTTATTTTCCACCAATGTTATTGTTTTAATGAGGAGTCTATTTTCTTAGTGTTCTTTTCGGATGATAAGTCTTCCTTTTGAATAACCATCCATATCACATGGGAACACTACAGCTAATGATGTCATCAAGGCCTGACTGCACTATGGCGATGATGTCATAATGCTGAGTTCCGTCTCCGTTGGCTGTTCTAATCTGTTCATACAGCATTAGCGTTTTTGTTACTATACCGATTCAGTTGTTGACTTCAAATAAACATGCATTTGGGTTAACTTCCTGTTGTTGTTATCATTATTATCTACTATACCTCCTCTCACACTTGTTGTTATAGTAACCACTGGCTGTCACAATCATTTTGCATTCAAATGTTGTTTGTAAGCTCATATCATCATCACCATTGATTACATATGTACATTTTGTCTCCTTGGTTTCAGAATGGATATTCACCTGAACAACACTGATGTGATATAGTCTGACTCCCAAATATGTATACAATCTATCCAAATGGAATGTGTCACATGCTTGGTAAACAACAGTTCAATCTGCTGTCTACAGAGGCTGTACAGCATTTACTGCCATGCGGCCTCTGCTGAAGTCAGAGCAAACATTGGCCTACTTTTGCGCTTTGCAGAGCAGAGCAGACTGTTGTGAAGGAAGAGCAGAGCAGACTGTTGTGAAGGAATAGCAGAGCAGACCTGTTGTGATGGAAGAGCAGACTGTTGTGAAGGAAGAGCAGACTGTTGTGAAGGAAGAGCAGACTGTTGTGAAGGAAGAGCAGACTGTTGTGAAGGAATAGCAGAGCAGACCTGTTGTGATGGAAGAGCAGACTGTTGTGAAGGAAGAGCAGACTGTTGTGAAGGAAGAGCAGACTGTTGTGAAGGAAGAGCAGACTGTTGTGAAGGAATAGCAGAGCAGACCTGTTGTGATGGAAGAGCAGACTGTTGTGAAGGAAGAGCAGACTGTTGTGAAGGAAGAGCAGACTGTTGTGAAGGAAGAGCAGACTGTTGTGAAGGAAGAGCAGAGCAGACTGTTGTGAAGGAATAGCAGAGCAGACCTGTTGTGATGGAAGAGCAGACTGTTGTGAAGGAAGAGCAGACTGTTGTGAAGGAAGAGCAGACTGTTGTGAAGGAAGAGCAGAGCAGACTGTTGTGAAGGCAGAGCAGAGCAGACTGTTGTGAAGGAAGAGCAGAGCAGACTGTTGTGAAGGCAGAGCAGAGCAGACTGTTGTGAAGGAAGGGCAGAGCAGACTGTTGTGAAGGAAGAGCAGAGCAGACTGTTGTGAAGGAAGAGCAGACTGTTGTGAAGGCAGAGCAGAGCAGACTGTTGTGAAGGAAGAGCAGACTGTGGTAAAGGAAGAGCAGACTGTTGTGAAGGCAGAGCAGAGCAGACTGTTGTGAAGGAAGAGCAGACTGTTGTGAAGGAAGAGCAGACTGTTGTGAAGGCAGAGCAGAGCAGACTGTTGTGAAGGAAGAGCAGACTGTTTTGAAGGAAGAGCAGAGCAGACTGTTGTGAAGGAAGAGCAGACTGTTGTGAAGGAAGGGCAGAGCAGACCTGTTGTGAAGGAAGGGCAGACTGTTGTGAAGGAAGAGCAGACTGTTGTGAAGGAAGAGCAGAGCAGACTGTTGTGAAGGAAGAGCAGACTGTTGTGAAGGAAGAGCAGAGCAGTCCTGTTGTGAAGTTGTCAAAGAAGTGAGTTTGTGTTTATACAGGACCTGCCCCCCCCACCAACCGTCAACCAATCATGTCAATGCGGAGCAATACTGAGCACTCCACATTGTTACAAAATTTGAGAGGCACACAACGATGCTTGATTTAGCCTCCGTAATTTAATCACACCCTCCATTTTCAGATCAAGCTAAATTTGGCTTTAACAGTGAAATGCTTACTTATGGGACATTCCCAACAATGCAGAGAGAAAAAAATGGAAATAATAGACACATTAACACGAGGAATAAATACACAACTATCGCCCGTAGCACTCACTTCCGTCATCATGCTTTGAGTGCTTTGAGAGACGAGTCAAGGATCATATCACCTCCACCTCCACCTTACCTGACACCTTAGACCCACTCCAATTTGCTTACCGCCCCAATAGGTCCACAGACGATGCAATCTCAACCACACTGCACACTGCCCTATCCCATCTGGACAAGAGGAATACCTATGTAAGAATGCTGTTCATCGATCACAGCTCAGCATTTAACACCATAGTACCCTCCAAACTTGTCATTAAGCTCGAGACCCAGGGTCTCGACCCCGCCCTGTGCAACTGGGTCCAGTACTTTCTGACGGGCCACCCCCAGGTGTTGAGGGTAAGAAACAACATCTCCACTACGCTGATCTTCAACACAGGGGACCCACAAGGGTGCATGCTCAGCCCTTTCCTGTACTCCCTGTTCACCCATGACTGTGTGGCCATGCACGCCTCCAACTCAATCATCAAGTTTGCAGACGACACTACAGTGGTAGGCTTGATTACCAACAACGACGAGACGGCCTACAGGGAGGAGGTGAGGACCCTCGGAGTGTGGTGTCAGGAAAATAACCTCTCACTCAACGTCCACAAAACAAAGGAGATGATCGTACACTCCAGGAAACAACAGAGGGAGCACCCCCCATCCACATCGACGGGACAGTAGTGGAACATTTTAAGTTCCTCTGCGTACACATCATGGACAAACTGAAATGGTCCACCCACACAGACAGTGTGGTGAAGAGAGGTTGAAGACATTTGGCTTGTCACCAAAAACACTCACAAACTTTTACAGATGCACAATTGAGAGCATCCTGTCGGGCTGTATCACCGCCTGGTAGGGCAACTGCACCGCCAGCAACTGCAGGGCTCTCCAGAAGGTGGTGCGGTCTGCACAACGCATCACTGGGGGCAAACTACCTGACCTCCAGGACACCTACAGCACCCGATGTCACAGGAAGGCCCAAAAAATCATCAAGGACAACAACCACACGAGCCACTACCTGTTCACCCTGCTATCATCCAGAAGGCGAGGTCAGTACAGGTGCATCAAAGCAGGGACCGAGAGACAAAAAAAAAGCTTCCATCTCAAGGCCATCAGACTGTTCAACAGCCATCACTAACATTGAGTGGCTGCTGCCAAAATACTGACTCAATCTCTAAACACTTTAATAATTAAAAAATTGATGGAATAAATGTATCACCAGTCACTTTAAACAATGCCACTTTATATAATGTTTACATACCCTACATTACTCATCTCATATGTACAGTGCCTTGCGAAAGTATTCGCCCCCCTTGAACTTTGCGACCTTTTGCCACATTTCAGGCTTCAAACATAAAGATATAAAACTGTATTTTTTTGTGAAGAATCAACAACAAGTGGGACACAATCATGAAGTGGAACGACATTTATTGGATATTTCAAACTTTTTTAACAAATCAAAAACTGAAAAATTGGGCGTGCAAAATTATTCAGCCCCTTTACTTTCAGTGCAGCAAACTCTCTCCAGAAGTTCAGTGAGGATCTCTGAATGATCCAATGTTGACCTAAATGACTAATGATGATTAATACAATCCACCTGTGTGTAATCAAGTCTCCGTATAAATGCACCTGCACTGTGATAGTCTCAGAGGTCCGTTAAAAGCGCAGAGAGCATCATGAAGAACAAGGAACACACCAGGCAGGTCCGAGATACTGTTGTGAAGAAGTTTAAAGCCGGATTTGGATACAAAAAGATTTCCCAAGCTTTAAACATCCCAAGGAGCACTGTGCAAGCGATAATATTGAAATGGAAGGAGTATCAGACCACTGCAAATCTACCAAGACCTGGCCGTCCCTCTAAACTTTCAGCTCATAGAAGGAGAAGACTGATCAGAGATGCAGCCAAGAGGCCCATGATCACTCTGGATGAACTGCAGAGATCTACAGCTGAGGTGGGAGACTCTGTCCATAGGACAACAATCAGTCGTATATTGCACAAATCTGGCCTTTATGGAAGAGTGGCAAGAAGAAAGCCATTTCTTAAAGATATCCATAAAAAGTGTTGTTTAAAGTTTGCCACAAGCCACCTGGGAGACACACCAAACATCTGGAAGAAGGTGCTCTGTTCAGATGAAACCAAAACTTTTTGGCAACAATGCAAAACGTTATGTTTGGCATAAAAGCAACACAGCTCATCACCCTGAACACACCATCTCCACTGTCAAACATGGTGGTGGCAGCATCATGGTTTGGGCCTGCTTTTCTTCAGCAGGGACAGGGAAGATGGTTCAAATTGATGGGAAGATGGATGGAGCCAAATACAGGACCATTCTGGAAGAAAACCTGATGGAGTCTGCAAAAGACCTGAGACTGGGACGGAGATTTGTCTTCCAACAAGACAATGATCCAAAACATAAAGCAAAATCTACAATGGAATGGTTCAAAAATAAACATATCCAGGTGTTAGAATGGCCAAGTCAAAGTCCAGACCTGAATCCAATCGAGAATCTGTGGAAAGAACTGAAAACTGCTGTTCACAAATGCTCTCCATCCAACCTCACTGAGCTCGAGCTGTTTTGCAAGGAGGAATGGGAAAAAAATTCAGTCTCTCGATGTGCAAAACTGATAGAGACATACCCCAAGCGACTTACAGCTGTAATCGCAGCAAAAGGTGGCGCAACAAAGTATTAACTTAAGGGGGCTGAATAATTTTGCACGCACAATTTTTCCGTTTTTGATTTGTTAAAAAAGTTTGAAATATCCAATAAATGTCGTTCCACTTCATGATTGTGTCCCACTTGTTGTTGATTCTTCACAAAAAAATACAGTTTTATATCTTTATGTTTGAAGCCTGAAATGTGGCAAAAGGTCGCAAAGTTCAAGGGGGCCGAATACTTTCGCAAGGCACTGTATATCCTGTATTCTATACCATCTACTGCATCTTGCCTATGCCGTTCGGCCATCGCTCGTCCATATATTTATTTGTACATATTCTTATTCATTCCTTTACACTTGTGTGTATAAGGTAGTTGTGAAATTGTTAGATTACTTGTTGGTTATTACTGCATTGTCGGAACTAGAAGCACAAGTATTTCGCTACACTCGCATTAATATCTGCTAACCAGGTGTATGTGACCAACAAGATTTGATTTGATGAATAATGATAACTTGGCTATATACACGGGGTACCAGCACCCAGTCGATGTGCAGGGGTACAAGGCAATTGAGGTAGATATGTACATCTAGGTAGGTATTGCATGAATGGGCCTACTGTACTTACACATGGGCCTACTGTACTTACACATGGGCCTACTCTACTTACACATGGGCCTACTGTACTTACACATGGGCCTACTCTACTTACACATGGGCCTACTGTACTTACACATGGGCCTACTGTACTTACACATGGGCCTACCCTACTTACACATGGGCCTACTGTACTTACACATGGGCCTACTGTACTTACACATGGGCCTACTGTACTTACACATGGGTCTACCTACTCATGCCAATGTCTTGTATGGATGAGTTTGCCTCCTACGCATTCCAATGTATTGCATGTATAGTCAGTGTATTGCATGTAGAGTCAGTGTATTGCATGTAGAGTCAGTGTATTGCATGTATAGTCAGTGTATTGCATGTATAGTCAGTGTATTGCATGTAGAGTCAGTGTATTGCATGTATAGTCAGTGTATTGCATGTATAGTCAGTGTATTGCATGTAAAGTCAGTGTATTGCATGTAGAGTCAGTGTATTGCATGTAAAGTCAGTGTATTGCATGTAAAGTCAGTGTATTGCATGTAAAGTCAGTGTATTGCATGTAGAGTCAGTGTATTGCATGTATAGTCAGTGTATTGCATGTAAAGTCAGTGTATTGCATATATAGTCAGTGTATTGCATGTAAAGTCAGTGTATTGCATGTAAAGTCAGTGTATTGCATGTAAAGTCAGTGTATTGCATGTAGAGTCAGTGTATTGCATGTATAGTCAGTGTATTGCATGTATGTAATGTAGAAAATAAACCAACAGAGGGCAGTGTTGTTCGTTAAAGCTCCTACCTTGGGACGCTCATTGGTGCTCACTGAAACCACCTCTCTGTGGTTCTCTCTGTATTTCTCTCCTTCTACCCCTCTCTATCTTCCTCTGTCTCTCTCTCCCTCCATCGCTCTCTCTCCCTCCACATCTGTCTCCCTCTGTCTCTCTCTCTCCCTCCATATCTATCTCTCCCTCTACATCTTCCTCTGTCTCTCTCTCCCTCAGTCTCTCTCTCCGTCCACCTCTATCTCTCCCTCTACCCCTCTCTATCTTCCTCTGTCTCTCTCTCCCCCAGTCTCTCTCTTCCTCCACCTCTCTCTCCCTCTACCCCTCTCTATCTTTCTCTGTCTCTCTCTCCCTCAGTCTCTCTCTTCCTCCACCTCTCTCTCCCTCTACCCCTCTCTATCTTTCTCTGTCTCTCTCTCCCTCAGTCTCTCTCTCCCTCCACCTCTACCTCTTCCTCTACCCCTCTCTATCGCTCTCTCTCTTTCTCTCCGTCTTTGTCTCTCTGTGTCTATCCCTCTATCTTCCCCTCTCTCTCCCTTCACCTGTCCTTCTGTCTATACTCCTCTCTATCTTCCTCTATGTATTCCTCTGTCTCTCTCTCTCTCTTCACCTGTCTTTCTGTCTCTACTCCTCTCTATCTTCCTTTGTCTTCCTCCGTCTCTCTCTCCCTTTGTCTCTCTCTCCCTCTCGCTCTCTCTCTCTCCCTTCGTCTCTCTCTCTCCATCCATCTCTCTCTCCCCCTCTGTCTCTCTTTCTCCCTCCATCTCTCTCTCTCTCCCTCTGTCTCTCTCTTTTCCTCCGTCTCTCTCTCCCTTTGTCTCTCTCTCCCTCTCGCTCTCTCTCTCTCCCTTCATCTCTCTCTCTCCATCCATCTCTCTCTCCCCCTCTGTCTCTCTTTCTCCCTCCATCTCTCTCTCTCTCCCTCTGTCTCTCTCTTTTCCTCCGTCTCTATCTATCCTCCTACCCCTCTCTATCTTCCTGTCTTTCTCTCCCTCCGTCTTTCTCTTTCCCTCTGTCTCTCTTTCTCTCCCTCCATTACTCTCTCTCTCCATCTTTCTCCCTCTGTCTCTCTCTCTCTCCCTCCATTACTCTCTCTCTCCATCTTTCTCCCTCTATCTCTCTCTCTCTCCCATCATCTTCTCTCTATCTTTCTCTGTCTTTCTCTCCCTTCGTCTCTCTCTCTCTCCCATCATCTCCTCTCTATCTTCCTCTCTCTGTCTCTCCCTCCATTACTCTCTCTCTCCATCTTTCTCCCTCTGTCTCTCTCTCTCTCCCGTCATCTCCTCTCTATCTTCCTGTCTTTCTCTCCCTCTGTCTTTCTCTCCCTCTGTCTCTCAGTCTCTCCCGTCTCTCAGTATCTCAGTATCTCCTCTCTATCTTTCTAAGTCTTCTCAATTAAATTCAAGGGGCTTTATTGGCATGGGAAACATATGTTAACATTGCCAAAGCAAGTGAAGTAGATAATATACAAAAGTGAAATTAACAATACAAATTAACAGTAAACATTACACTCACAAAAGTTCCAAAAGAATAAAGACATTACAAATTTCATTGTGTATATATACAGTGTTGTAACAATGTACAAATGGTTAAAGTACAAAAGGGAAAATAAATAAACATGTATACAGGTTGTATTTACTATGGTGTTTGTTCTTCACTTCTTTTCTTGTGGCAACATGTCACAAATCTTGCTGGTGTGATGGCACACTGTGGAATTTCACCCAGTAGATATGGGAGTTTATCAAAATCGGGTTTGTTTTCGAATTCTTTGTGGATCTGTGTAATCTGAGGGAAATATGTGTCTCTAATATGGTCATACATTGGGCAGGAGGTTAGGAAGTGCAGCTTCTCTCTCCCTCTGTCTCCCTCTCTCCCTCATCTCTCTCTCCCTCTGTCTCTCTCTCTCTCCTTCCAACTCTATCTCTCCCTCTACCCCTCTCTATCTTCCTTTATGTCTTCCTCCGTCTCTCTCTCTCTCCCTCCATCTCTATCTCAATCTCTCCCTCTCTACCTTCCTTCATCTCTCTCTCTCCCTCCCTTCATCTCTCACCATCCCTCCCTCTGTCTCTCTCTCCCTTCTTATCTCTCTCTCTCCCCTCGTCTGTGTCTCTCTCCCCCTCTGTCTCTTTCTCTCCCGCTACCCCTCTCTATCTTCCTCAGTCTCTCTCTCCCTCTCCCTCCATCTCTAACTCAATCTCTCCCTCTCTATCTTCCTTCATCTCTCTTTCTCTCTCTCCTTTCGTCTCTCTCCCCCATCTCTCTCAATCTCTGTCTCTCTCTCACTCCCTCTGTTTCTCTCTGTCTCTACCTTTCCCTTCGTCTCTCTATCTCTCTCTCCCTTCATCTTTCTCACGTTCCCTTCAACTCTCTCTCTCCCTCCCTTCCTCTCTCTCCATCCCTCCCTCTGTCTCTCTCTCTCTCCCTCTCCCTCCATCTGTCTCTCTCTCTCCATCTCTCTCACTCCCTGTCTTTCTCTGCCTTTGTTTCTCTCCCTCTACCCCCTCTATCTTCCTGTCTTTCTCTCCCTTCATCTGTGTCTCTCTCTCCCTTCATCTCTCTCTCTCCCCCTTTGTCTCGCTCTCTCTCCCTTTGTCTTTCTCTCTCTCTCCCTTCATCTCTCTCTCTCCCTTTGTCTTTCTCTCTCTCTCTCCCTTTGTCTTTCTCTCTCTCCCTTTGTCTCTATCTTTCCCTCTGTCTCTCTCTCTCTCTCCCTTTGTCTTTCTCTCTCTCTCCATTTGTCTCTATCTTTCCCTCTGTCTCTCTCTCTCTCCATTTGTCTCTATCTTTCCCTCTGTCTCTCTCTCTCTCCCTTTGTCTCTATCTTTCCCTCTGTCTCTCTCTCTCTCCATTTGTCTCTATCTTTCCCTCTGTCTCTCTCTCTCCCTTTGTCTTTCTCTCTCTCTCTCTCTCCCTTGGTCTCTCTCTCTCCCTTTGTCTCTCTCTCCCATTTTCTTTCTTTCTTTCTCTCTCTATCTTTCCCTCTGTCTCTCTGAACTGAACAGGATAATCAAACATGTTCCTGTGACACAACATTTCTGATGAAATGTGGGAGGATTCAGTTCTCAGTATGTGGGAGGATTCAGTTCTCAGTATGTGGGAGGATTCAGTTCTCAGTATGTGGGAGGATTCAGTTCTCAGTATGTGGGAGGATTTCAGTTCTCAGTATGTGGGAGGATTCAGTTCTCAGTATGTGGGAGGATTCAGTTCTCAGTATGTGGGAGGATTCAGTTCTCAGTATGTGGGAGGATTCAGTTCTCAGTATGTGGGAGGATTCAGTTCTCAGTATGTGGGAGGATTCAGTTCTCAGTATGTGGGAGGATTCAGTTCTCAGTATGTGGGAGGATTCAGTTCTCAGTATGTGGGAGGATTCAGTTCTCAGTATGTGGGAGGATTCAGTTCTCAGTATGTGGGAGGATTCAGTTCTCAGTATGTGGGAGGATTCAGTTCTCAGTATGTGGGAGGATTCAGTTCTCAGTATGTGGGAGGATTCAGTTCTCAGTATGTGGGAGGATTCAGTTCTCAGTATGTGGAGGTCTGGCATTTTTGGAGAAAAAAAAGTTTCTGTGAAAAGGAAAAAAGCAGTTTTGGAGATTTCAAAATAAATCAGAACAGATGGAAAAGCTTCCATTACCACTGAAAGTAGCAGTGTGGCTCAGCACACATTTTTAAACATTTTAAATCTGCCATTTTCATGTGTTTGAGGCAGACACTTGCAACCCACGTCTTGCTATTAGAAGCAGTAATCCAAAATGTAAGCTGTTTTTAAGAATGTAAACTGTACTGATTATAGTTCCTTTTTAGTAATGTTATAACCTCATCCCTGTTAGGTCTACATGTCATATTTTACTACGCAGCACTACATTACACGGTGAAAAGCACATAGGTCTATGAGGCAGGTATCACTGACGGCAAACAGACAATGATTAACTGGTAGAGAGGCACGGCGCAACAAAGGACTTTCATGTAAGAGAATAACTGATGGTGTGCACAAGGGTGCAGTTCCCCATGTCGCCTCCTGCAGTCATAGAGCACACTTATCCGTTTGCGGAGTAAAAAGATGTGATTTGGAGAAGCCTAGTCTAGGCTTTGGGTACGTTCTGTGGTGATTCTGTAGAGAGAGGCAGCGAGAAGAAGAGAAAGGAATTCACTCTTTAATGTGTGTACGGCTGTGCACGCAGCCAGAGAAAAGAGACTGAGAACGAAGGAAAGGAAATCAGAAAAAAATGGGGATAGATTTGAAGCACAAAACAAGTAAAAGCCAAGGAGGGACACGGACCGGAGAAGAAACAAACCGCTGCAATTGACAATCAACCAAAAGATTGCTAATTATTTCCGTTATTGACGCGTAAACTAGGCTATTTCTAGGGGAATTGATGGTGTCTCCACAGAGCAGAAGTCTAACGGACCTTGACGAGGGGAGGAATTCGAATGCACTCGGCTGAATCATGCTGATGTTGTTGTGGATAATAACTTTGGGTATCAGTTTTAACAAAGGTGAGGAAAACTGAACCCCGGTGATATGGTCATCTGCGTGGATGTTTATACATTCTGGTTATTTCCAGTTGGAGCAAAATAGTAAAAGTTTGTATGTATCAATACCTCATCATTCTTTCCGTATCCTACCTCCACTGAATACTATGTGTGTATCACATTCCACGTTTTAGACTATAGGTTTGAAGTTTTTCACGAGTTTGTGCAGAATGAATACTGGAATAGGATTATTGAGCTGAAGGTTTTGATGGGAACGGAGGCATTATTCGTGGTCTCCCGGAAAACATGTTGAAAGAACCTGAGCATTAAAATGCAGACCATACAGCCTAGTGACATTTGGTTCATATTTCCACACTTAAAACGATTGTTCGTGCAGCCCCTATCAGGCGCTCAGAGAGAGAGAGAGAACCGAGACAGACAGCAGCTGCATGTAGGTTATTGGTCTGATATGACCTTTGTATTGCATCAACCGAAATCATTCACACAACTAACGTCTAGTTTATAACACTAGGCTATAGTCCTTTATCACGGGAGAAATGTGATAGTCCTACACACATAATATAATTCACTCACTGCGCATGTTGTGCCAGAGAGAGAGAGAAACATTGATGAGAGAATGGCTGAATGAACAGAACAAGGGAAAACAGGGAAACTCCAGCTCGACTAGAACATAACAGTCACCAACCAGATCAATATCAACAACCAAGACAACTATGTATCTCTCTAGTGCAGGGGTGTCACTCATTGCAGGGTGCAGAACTGAAAATTGGTAATATTTCTTGCCGTCAAAATGAGCAAACAAATGTCCTCTATCCATCGTTTTTGGAATTTTCGATGGTTCTGACTATCTCTTTCATTTCGGTGATTATTAGCGAGCTGGACACAGTCAATAAACTGTGTAAATGTAGGTCCATTATAATTTCTACACATTTTAAAGTAGGTTATATTGAGTTGCATGTAGGTAGTCTCGTGCTGATCGTGTGCCAGTGCGCGTGATTATTTAGCACAGATCTCAGACAGAGAACCGAGGGGAGGTGCATTCGCTTGTCTAAAGAAGGTACGCGGAATGTAGGCAAATAGCCTATTTTACCTTCACATATAAGGTAAACATGTAAAAACTGATAGCTATTATGATTTTACCGCCTCACAGGGATTGATTGATCATCTCTGTCCACTTTGTCCAACACTATTTCGTGTCTATCGAAACGTTATTGTACGTGATAGCTGCTCCAAATAAGGCTTTGATTAATTGTTGTGCGTGAGGATCGGTTCCGTTAGCGGAAGAAAGGGGACCTGTTTGATTATGGACAATTGTTCTCTCGTGCCTGTGCCGTTGGTTTTCACGTGGAGCAGCTACGCGCGCTGCTCATCGCCGGTTGCTGAGGAGATCTCACTCCTGTGTGCTGGAGCACACGGCATACCTGGCTCTGCACCTGAGAGTCCTGGCGCCAGTCATGTTCTGTGCTGATACAACAGCAGTATAATACATGTATTACATCAGCCATTCATACAGCTTCATTCAGTTATGACGCCATTACCAATAGCCATACCCATCACATACACTGTTGACAAACCTCCTTGTAAGACAGAGTAGGCTTCTTTTTTTTACCGTTTTACAGCTCTGCTACCTTAAGAGGAAGGGAAGGTAGGCTTGACAGAGAAAGAGAGAGACAGAACTAGACACAGAAAAGAGGCAGATTCTTGACAGAGAAAGAGAGAGACAGAACTAGACACAGAAAAGAGGCAGATTCTTGACAGAGAAAGAGAGAGAAAGAACTAGACACAGAAAAGAGGCAGAATTTTGACAGAGAAAGAGAGAGACAGAACTAGACATAGAAAAGAGGCAGAATTTTGACAGAGAAAGAGAGAGACAGAACTAGACACAGAAAAGAGGCAGATTTTTGACAGAGAAAGAGAGAGACAGAACTAGACATGTCCTGCAGCTTTGGTCAGTGTCGTGTTTGCTTCTATCTCATATTGAAGTAATTCATGATCACCAGAAGTAGTTTGGTGAATTCAATCCCTAATGTCAAATGGTCATTGTCGCATGCCAAATGGCACCCTATTCCCTAACATAATGCACTACATTTGACCAGAGCCCTATAGTTCTTCTGTGCACCTGCGTAACTAGTCTATTATCTTCATGACAGGAAGCAGTCGTTAGTAAAGTACTCCATTAACAACACTTACATTTATGAAAACCCTTGATATAATACACAATGTTTTTCAGAACAACAGTCTAGAAATGTCCACTGGCCACATTCCAAACGGGACTCTCGAGTGGCGCAGCGGTCTAAGGTACTGCATCTCGGTGCTAGAGGCGTCACTACAGACACTCTGGATCGATTCCAGGCTGTATCACAACCGGCCGTGATTGTGAGTCTCAGCGAGCGGCGCACAATTGGTCCAGCGTCGTCCGGGTAGGCCGTCATTGTCAAATAAGAATTTGTTCTTAACTGACTTTCGGGGGGGCAGGTAGCCTAGTGGTTAGAGCGTTAGGCCAATAACCGTAAGGTTACTAGTTTGAATCCCCGTGGTGACAAGGTAAAAATCTGTCATTCTGCTCCCCAAAAAGGCAATTAACCCACTGTTCCTAGGCTGTCATTATAAATAAGAATTTGCTCTTAACTGACTTGCCTAGTTGAATAAAGGTTTTTTTAAAATATTTTGGGATATGTTGTTGAGAACCAATGTGGGAGTGAAAAGTGAGGATGTTTGCGTATTTGACGGGGCCTGTTGGGGAATTACGAGTGACACACATCAATCTCCCCCATTCTGCCATGCTGAATTAGAGATACTTTGAGAGGGAAAGGGGGCAGAGAGACATGGCCCTGACATGGAGAGAGGTTGGAAACTGGAGAGAGAGAGATAATAATAAAAAATGGCATTGGGAACCCACTATTATAGATTGACTAGTAATTTAGGTGACTAGAGAACGACATAAGCTTCAGGGCAGGTGGGTGTCCAAATCCAGACAGAGCATGTGATGGCTTAGAAAAAAATGTCTAGCCATTCAAATAAATCATCTTATATAATCTAATCAAATCTAATACTACACCTCTTGATATGGATGACATGGATGCATGAATGAGTATTAGACCCAGACCCTACCCTTAAAATGGCTTTGGTTTTGTCCCCAAATTATACTCTTTTGACACCCCTGTTGGCCCTGGTGAAAAGTGTGCACTAGATAGGGAATAGGGTGCCATTTGGGATGCATTCTTTCTTTTGTGGTGGGTGTGTTTGATAGAGGTTGGAGAGATCAGCCACTTCTTTTTAGGAGAGAGGGAGAATCCAGTCTCCAGTTACCCAGTCTCTTCTCTCCTGTTGAGGGAATTCTTTCAAAGAGATTCAGACATCAAAACCAATCAGCATTGGAGGGTATATGTCAACAAAAAGGACTAAAGAGCAAGTATGGCACGTGATGAGAAGGATGTTGAGGTAGTTTCTAAATCTCTCTATCTTCCCTTCGCTCTGTCTCTCTCCCCCCTCTGTCTCTTTGTTGTCTGTGAGAAAAACAATTCAATGACGCTCACCTGGCGTTTTTTGACACTTGAAATCCATTCAAAGATTCTTCTAACAATAGCTTCACTAATGTATGACTCCATATTGATAAATGACAACATAAAATATCAATAATGTGTTTACATCTAAATTCCAGCCTATGCATATTTGTCTATGGTGGTGTTTGTCTGTTCAGGGCAGGCTTTGTGATAGGTCTGTGATAGGACTGTCATGGCACATCGACAGTCCACCAATTACACCGGCCACCAAATGGCACCTTTTCCCTTTATAAGGCACTACTTTTGAACAGAGCACTATGAGCCCAGTGCACCATATTAGGGAATAGAGTGCCATTTGAGCCACTTCGTTCCATCACACAAAATAACCAGTCCAGATTGAGGCAATTGTGATATATTATGACACAATTCTGTGACGTTTTTGTTTGTTTTGGTGTTCTCCATTTTTCTTTGGTGGAGCTGTTCATACAATTCGTAGTTCATCGGTGATTGATCAACAGTACTATTCTTAGTAGGAGTGGTAACAAAGGACAGGATTCTTCAATGAAGTGATTGTTGTCATTCAATGACATTAGTTACAGTTGCACATTTCCCTGATTTATCTTAGATTGATTTGGACTATTTTATGGAAGTAAACTCAGCAAAAAAAGAAACGTCCCTTTTTCAGGACCCTGTCTTTCGAAGATAATTAGTAAAAATCTAAATAACTTCACAGATCTTCATTGTAAAGGGTTTAAACACTATTTCCCATGCTTGTTCAATGAACCATAAACAATTAATGAACATACACCTGTGGAATGGTCGTTAAGACACAAACAGATTACAGACAGTAGGCAATTAAGGTCACAGTTAAGAAAACGTAGGACACTAAAGAGGCCTTTCTACTGACTCTCAAAAACACCAAAAGAAAGATGCCCAGGGTCCCTGCTCATTTGTGTGAACATGCCTTAGCATGCTGCAAGGAGGCATGAGGACTGTAGATGTGGCCAGGGCAATAAATTGCAATGTTCGTACTGTGAGACGCCTAAGACAGAGCTACAGGAAGACATGGCGGACAGCTGATCGTCCTCGCAGTGGCAGACCACGTGTAACAACACATACACAGGATCGGTACATCCGAACATCACACCTGCTGGACAGGTACAGGATGGCAACAACAACTGCCCGAGTTACACCAGGAACGCACAATCCCTCCATCAGTGCTCATGTAACAGTTCAGCTTCGAACCAGGGACCCCTCTGCACACATCAACAACTGCCTCCCACAAAGCGTCGTTACCCATCGCTCCACAAAAGCCGAGCAAAAGGAACAACTACTTCAAGGTCTCAGAGCGAGTGATGTCACCGATTAAAGCTCATCCTGGCTTAATACTTAATTCAGCTGGTGGCCACACCAGATACTGACTGTTACTTTTGATTTTGACCCCTCCTTTGTTCAGAGACACATTATTCAATTTCTGTTTGTCACATGTCTGTGGAACTTGTTCAGTTTACGTCTCAGTTGTTCAATCTTGTTATGTTCATACAAATATTTACACATGTCAAGTTTGTTGAAAATAAACTCAGTTGACAGTGAGAGGACGTTTCTTTTTTGCTGAGTTTAAATGCTGGCTATGTTGTTACCAAGAGGGAAAACAGTCATATTGACCCTTTTCTTTTTTTTCAAGCAAATGTCTTTTAAGGGAGTATGTGAGCCACAGACATTTGCTTGAGCTAGCCAAGTTCTGCTAGGAGCAAACAGAACCTAGTATGTGGGCGCCTTTACAATCATCCATGCATACATTTGAAGTATGGGAGATCCCGGGAATCAGGGTAGCGGAGTGGGGTAGAGGAGTAAGGTAGAGGAGTAAGGTAGCGGAGAGGGGTAGAGGAGTAAGGTAGTGGAGTGGGGTAAAGGAGAGGGGTAGAGAAGTGGGGGAGTGGAGTGGGGTAGAGGAGTAAGGTAGCAGAGTGGGGTAGAGGAGTAAGGTAGAGGAGTAAGGTAGCGGAGGAAGGTAGAGGAGTGGGGTAGAGGAGTGGGGTAGAGGAGTAAGGTAGTGGAGTGGGGTAGAGGAGTGGGGTAGAGGAGTAAGGTAGAGGAGTGGGGTAGAGGAGTAAGGTAGAGGAGTAAGGTAGAGGGGTGGGGTAGAGGAGTAAGGTAGTGGAGTAAGGTAGCGGAGTGGGGTTGAGGAGTAAGGTAGTGGAGTACGGTAGAGGAGTGAGGTAGAGGAGTAAGGTAGCGGAGTGGGGTAGAGGAGTAAGGTAGTGGAGTGGGGTAGAGGAGTAAGGTAGTGAAGAGGGGTAAAGGAGTGGGGTAGAGGAGTGGGGTAGCGGAGTAGGGTAGAGGAGTAAGGTAGTGGAGAGGGGTAAAGGAGTGGGGTAGAGGAGTGGGGTAAAGGAGTGGGGTAGAGGAGTAAGGTAGTGGAGTGGGGTAGAGGAGTAGGGTAGAGGAGTAAGGTAGCGGAGTGGGGTAGAGGAGTAAGGTAGCAGAGTGGGGTAGAGGCGTAAGGTAGCAGAGTGGGGTAGCGGAGTAGCGGAATAGGGTAAAGGAGTGGGGTAGCGGAGTAGCGGAATACGGTAGAGGAGTAAGGTAGTGGAGTAGCGGAATAGGGTAGAGGAGTGGGGTAGAGGAGTAGCGGAATAGGGTAGAGGATTAAGGTAGTGGAGTAGCGGAATAGGGTAGAGGAGTGGGGTAGCGGAGTAGCGGAATAGGGTAGAGGAGTGGGGTAGCGGAGTAGCGGAATAGGGTAGAGGAGTGAGGTAGAGGAGTAAGGTAGTGGAGTAGCGGAATAGGATAGAGGAGTGGGGTAGAGAAGTAGGGTACTGGAGTGGGGTAGAGGAGTAAGGTAGTGGAGTAGCGGAATAGGATAGAGGAGTGGGGTAGAGGAGTAGCGGAATAGCATAGTGGAGTGGGGTAGAGGAGTGGGGTAGTGGAGTAGCGGAATAGGATAGAGGAGTGGGGTAGAGGAGTAAGGTAGTGGAGTAGCGGAATAGGGTAGAGGAGTGGGGTAGCGGAGTAAGGTAGTGGAGTAGCGGAATAGGGTAGAGGAGTGGGGTAGCGGAGTAAGGTAGTGGAGTAGCGGAATAGCATAGTGGAGTGGGGTAGAGGAGTGGGGTAGTGGAGTAGCGGAATAGGATAGAGGAGTGGGGTAGAGGAGTGGGGTAGAGGAGTAGCGGAATAGGATAGAGGAGTGGGGTAGAGGAGTAAGGTAGTGGAGTAGCGGAATAGGGTAGAGGAGTGGGGTAGCGGAGTAAGGTAGTGGAGTAGCGGAATAGGGTAGAGGAGTGGGGTAGCGGAGTAAGGTAGTGGAGTAGCGGAATAGGGTAGAGGAGTGGGGTAGAGGATTAGCGGAATAGGATAAAGGAGTGGGGTAGAGGAGTAGCGGAATAGGATAGAGGAGTGGGGTAGAGGAGTAAGGTAGCGGAATGGGGTAGAGGAGTAAGGTAGTGGAGTGGGGTAGAGGAGTAAGGTAGCGGAGTAATGTAGAGGAGTAAGGTAGCGGATTGGGGGTAGAGGAGTAAGGTAGCGGAATGGGGTAGAGGAGTAAGGTAGAGGAGTAAGGTAGAGGAGGAAGGTAGAGGAGTGGGGTAGAGGAGTGGGGTAGAGGAGTAAGGTAGTGGAGTGGGGTAGAGGAGTGGGGTAGAGGAGTAAGGTAGAGGAGTGGGGTAGAGGAGTAAGGTAGAGGAGTAAGGTAGAGGGGTGGGGTAGAGGAGTAAGGTAGTGGAGTAAGGTAGAGGAGTGAGGTAGAGGAGTAAGGTAGCGGAGTGGGGTAGAGGAGTAAGGTAGCGGAGTGGGGTAGAGAAGTATGGTAGTGGAGTGGGGTAGAGGAGTAAGGTAGTGGAGAGGGGTAAAGGAGTGGGGTAGAGGAGTGGGGTAGCGGAGTGGGGTAGAGGAGTAAGGTAGTGGAGAGGGGTAAAGGAGTGGGGTAGAGGAGTGGGGTAGAGGAGTGGGGTAGAGGAGTAAGGTAGAGGAGTAAGGTAGAGGAGTGTTGTTGAGGAGTAAGGTAGTGGAGTACGGTAGAGGAGTGAGGTAGAGGAGTAAGGTAGCGGAGTGGGGTAGAGGAGTAAGGTAGTGGAGTGGGGTAGAGGAGTAAGGTAGTGAAGAGGGGTAAAGGAGTGGGGTAGAGGAGTGGGGTAGCGGAGTAGGGGTAGAGGAGTAAGGTAGTGGAGAGGGGTAAAGGAGTGGGGTAGAGGAGTGGGGTAGAGGAGTGGGGTAAAGGAGTGGGGTAGAGGAGTAAGGTAGTGGAGTGGGGTAGAGGAGTAGGGTAGAGGAGTAAGGTAGCGGAGTGGGGTAGAGGAGTAAGGTAGCAGAGTGGGGTAGAGGCGTAAGGTAGCAGAGTGGGGTAGCGGAGTAGCGGAATAGGGTAAAGGAGTGGGGTAGCGGAGTAGCGGAATAGGGTAGAGGAGTAAGGTAGTGGAGTAGCGGAATAGGGTAGAGGAGTGGGGTAGAGGAGTAGCGGAATAGGGTACAGGAGTAAGGTAGTGGAGTAGCGGAATAGGGTAGAGGAGTGGGGTAGCGGAGTAGCGGAATAGGGTAGAGGAGTGGGGTAGCGGAATAGGGTAGAGGAGTGAGGTAGAGGAGTAAGGTAGTGGAGTAGCGGAATAGGATAGAGGAGTGGGGTAGAGAAGTAGGGTACTGGAGTGGGGTAGAGGAGTAAGGTAGTGGAGTAGCGGAATAGGATAGAGGAGTGGGGTAGAGGAGTAGCGGAATAGCATAGTGGAGTGGGGTAGAGGAGTGGGGTAGTGGAGTAGCGGAATAGGATAGAGGAGTGGGGTAGAGGAGTAGCGGAATAGGATAGAGGAGTGGGGTAGAGGAGTAAGGTAGTGGAGTAGCGGAATAGGGTAGAGGAGTGGGGTAGCGGAGTAAGGTAGTGGAGTAGCGGAATAGGGTAGAGGAGTGGGGTAGCGGAGTAAGGTAGTGGAAGTAGCGGAATAGCATAGTGGAGTGGGGTAGAGGAGTGGGGTAGTGGAGTAGCGGAATAGGATAGAGGAGTGGGGTAGAGGAGTGGGGTAGAGGAGTAGCGAAATAGGATAGAGGAGTGGGGTAGAGGAGTAAGGTAGTGGAGTAGCGGAATAGGGTAGAGGAGTGGGGTAGCGGAGTAAGGTAGTGGAGTAGCGGAATAGGGTAGAGGAGTGGGGTAGCGGAGTAAGGTAGTGGAGTAGTGGAATAGGGTAGAGGAGTGGGGTAGAGGATTAGCGGAATAGGATAAAGGAGTGGGGTAGAGGAGTAGCGGAATAGGATAGAGGAGTGGGGTAGAGGAGTAGCGGAATAGGATAGAGGAGTGGGGTAGAGGAGTAAGGTAGTGGAGTAGCGGAATAGGGTAGAGGAGTGGGGTAGCGGAGTAAGGTAGTGGAGTAGCGGAATAGGGTAGAGGAGTGGGGTAGCGGAGTAAGGTAGTGGAGTAGCGGAATAGCATAGTGGAGTGGGGTAGAGGAGTGGGGTAGTGGAGTAGCAGAATAGGATAGAGGAGTGGGGTAGAGGAGTGGGGTAGAGGAGTAGCGAAATAGGATAGAGGAGTGGGGTAGAGGAGTAAGGTAGTGGAGTAGCGGAATAGGGTAGAGGAGTGGGGTAGCGGAGTAAGGTAGTGGAGTAGCGGAATAGGGTAGAGGAGTGGGGTAGCGGAGTAAGGTAGTGGAGTAGCGGAATAGGGTAGAGGAGTGGGGTAGAGGATTAGCGGAATAGGATAAAGGAGTGGGGTAGAGGAGTAGCGGAATAGGATAGAGGAGTGGGGTAGAGGAGTAGCGGAATAGGATAGAGGAGTGGGGTAGCGGAGTATGGTAGTGGAGTAGCGGAATAGGATAGAGGAGTGGGGTAGAGGAGTAAGGTAGTGGAGTAGCAGAATAGGGTAGAGGAGTGGGGTAGCGGTCTAGCGGAGAGGGTGGTAGCATCATCAACATCATTCTCTTGGCGTGCGTCCCCTATATAGTTCCTATGGGATGCAGCCTTGGTAAATTAACTGGTGATTTGGGTGATTTGGGTGATGATGTCCCTGTAGGAGATTTGGGTGTCATTGTTCTAGTGGAGGGGATTAGGGTGGCTTTACACCTCAGGCAGTAGTAGCGGAATAGGATAGAGGAGTGGGGTAGAGGAGTGGGGTAGAGGAGTAGCGGAATAGGATAGAGGAGTGGGGTAGAGGAGTAAGGTAGTGGAGTAGCGGAATAGGGTAGAGGAGTGGGGTAGCGGAGTAAGGTAGTGGAGTAGCGGAATAGGGTAGAGGAGTGGGGTAGCGGAGTAAGGTAGTGGAGTAGCGGAATAGGGTAGAGGAGTGGGGTAGAGGATTAGCGGAATAGGATAAAGGAGTGGGGTAGAGGAGTAGCGGAATAGGATAGAGGAGTGGGGTAGAGGAGTAAGGTAGCGGAATGGGGTAGAGGAGTAAGGTAGTGGAGTGGGGTAGAGGAGTAAGGTAGCGGAGTAATGTAGAGGAGTAAGGTAGCGGATTGGGGGTAGAGGAGTAAGGTAGCGGAATGGGGTAGAGGAGTAAGGTAGAGGAGTAAGGTAGAGGAGGAAGGTAGAGGAGTGGGGGTAGAGGAGTGGGGTAGAGGAGTAAGGTAGTGGAGTGGGGTAGAGGAGTGGGGTAGAGGAGTAAGGTAGAGGAGTGGGGTAGAGGAGTAAGGTAGAGGAGTAAGGTAGAGGGGTGGGGTAGAGGAGTAAGGTAGTGGAGTAAGGTAGAGGAGTGAGGTAGAGGAGTAAGGTAGCGGAGTGGGGTAGAGGAGTAAGGTAGCGGAGTGGGGTAGAGAAGTATGGTAGTGGAGTGGGGTAGAGGAGTAAGGTAGTGGAGAGGGGTAAAGGAGTGGGGTAGAGGAGTGGGGTAGCGGAGTGGGGTAGAGGAGTAAGGTAGTGGAGAGGGGTAAAGGAGTGGGGTAGAGGAGTGGGGTAGAGGAGTGGGGTAGAGGAGTAAGGTAGAGGAGTAAGGTAGAGGAGTGTTGTTGAGGAGTAAGGTAGTGGAGTACGGTAGAGGAGTGAGGTAGAGGAGTAAGGTAGCGGAGTGGGGTAGAGGAGTAAGGTAGTGGAGTGGGGTAGAGGAGTAAGGTAGTGAAGAGGGGTAAAGGAGTGGGGTAGAGGAGTGGGGTAGCGGAGTAGGGTAGAGGAGTAAGGTAGTGGAGAGGGGTAAAGGAGTGGGGTAGAGGAGTGGGGTAAAGGAGTGGGGTAGAGGAGTAAGGTAGTGGAGTGGGGTAGAGGAGTAGGGTAGAGGAGTAAGGTAGCGGAGTGGGGTAGAGGAGTAAGGTAGCAGAGTGGGGTAGAGGCGTAAGGTAGCAGAGTGGGGTAGCGGAGTAGCGGAATAGGGTAAAGGAGTGGGGTAGCGGAGTAGCGGAATAGGGTAGAGGAGTAAGTTAGTGGAGTAGCGGAATAGGGTAGAGGAGTGGGGTAGAGGAGTAGCGGAATAGGGTAGAGGAGTAAGGTAGTGGAGTAGCGGAATAGGGTAGAGGAGAGGGGGTAGCGGAGTAGCGGAATAGGGTAGAGGAGTGGGGTAGCGGAATAGGGTAGAGGAGTGAGGTAGAGGAGTAAGGTAGTGGAGTAGCGGAATAGGATAGAGGAGTGGGGTAGAGAAGTAGGGTACTGGAGTGGGGTAGAGGAGTAAGGTAGTGGAGTAGCGGAATAGGATAGAGGAGTGGGGTAGAGGAGTAGCGGAATAGCATAGTGGAGTGGGGTAGAGGAGTGGGGTAGTGGAGTAGCGGAATAGGATAGAGGAGTGGGGTAGAGGAGTAGCGGAATAGGATAGAGGAGTGGGGTAGAGGAGTAAGGTAGTGGAGTAGCGGAATAGGGTAGAGGAGTGGGGTAGCGGAGTAAGGTAGTGGAGTAGCGGAATAGGGTAGAGGAGTGGGGTAGCGGAGTAAGGTAGTGGAGTAGCGGAATAGCATAGTGGAGTGGGGTAGAGGAGTGGGGTAGTGGAGTAGCGGAATAGGATAGAGGAGTGGGGTAGCGGAGTAAGGTAGTGGAGTAGCGGAATAGGGTAGAGGAGTGGGGTAGAGGATTAGCGGAATAGGATAAAGGAGTGGGGTAGAGGAGTAGCGGAATAGGATAGAGGAGTGGGGTAGAGGAGTAGCGGAATAGGATAGAGGAGTGGGGTAGAGGAGTAAGGTAGTGGAGTAGCGGAATAGGGTAGAGGAGTGGGGTAGCGGAGTAAGGTAGTGGAGTAGCGGAATAGGGTAGAGGAGTGGGGTAGCGGAGTAAGGTAGTGGAGTAGCGGAATAGCATAGTGGAGTGGGGTAGAGGAGTGGGGTAGTGGAGTAGCAGAATAGGATAGAGGAGTGGGGTAGAGGAGTGGGGTAGAGGAGTAGCGAAATAGGATAGAGGAGTGGGGTAGAGGAGTAAGGTAGTGGAGTAGCGGAATAGGGTAGAGGAGTGGGGTAGCGGAGTAAGGTAGTGGAGTAGCGGAATAGGGTAGAGGAGTGGGGTAGCGGAGTAAGGTAGTGGAGTAGCGGAATAGGGTAGAGGAGTGGGGTAGAGGATTAGCGGAATAGGATAAAGGAGTGGGGTAGAGGAGTAGCGGAATAGGATAGAGGAGTGGGGTAGAGGAGTAGCGGAATAGGATAGAGGAGTGGGGTAGCGGAGTATGGTAGTGGAGTAGCGGAATAGAATAGAGGAGTGGAGTAGAGGAGTAAGGTAGTGGAGTAGCAGAATAGGGTAGAGGAGTGGGGTAGCGGTCTAGCGGAGAGGGTGGTAGCATCATCAACATCATTCTCTTGGCGTGCGTCCCCTATATAGTTCCTATGGGATGCAGCCTTGGTAAATTAACTGGTGATTTGGGTGATTTGGGTGATGATGTCCCTGTAGGAGATTTGGGTGTCATTGTTCTAGTGGAGGGGATTAGGGGGGCTTTACACCTCAGGCAGTGTGTGTGTGTGTGTGTGTGTGTGTGTGTGTGTGTGTGTGTGTGTGTGTGTGTGTGTGTGTGTGTGTGTGTGTGTGTGTGTGTGTGTGTGTGTGTGTGTGTGTGTGTGTGTGTGTGTGTGTGTGTGTGTGTGTGTGTGTGTGTGTGTGCGTGTCTATATGTGCGTGTGTGTGGGTGTGTGAATGTTCTACATAATATGAGTAATTGTGTTTTCTAACAAGGCAGGGGTGAGAGCCAAATAAAACAAGGTAACGATAAACCTGTCGTCCCCCACGAATCATGCAGCCCCCCGATAGTGGCGATTTAAATATTGCGTGTGACTAACAACATTCAGTTAATTACTGTAGGCTACCGTCATGGGCCAATCAGTGTAATTTTGTAAATGTTTTCTATGGCAAGACGCGTTATTCACCCAAGTTTCATCAAAATCCGGGCCAGTGCTGTTTGAGATATTGCATGTGACTGACGTAGGAATGAATGTACGAACAAACGCGGACAGACTGGGTGAACAATAAAAAGAGCGTGTATACTGAGGATAGAGGCAGAGATGTGGGGTGGAAAGAAAGAAAGAAAGAAAGAAAGAAAGAGGGAGGGAGGGAGGCAAAGATAATATTATTGTGCTCTTTTTTAAATAAAATAAGAATGTTTCTATAGCAACCATCTAACCAGAGGCTGAAGAGAGAGGGGGGTGGGGGGGGGGGGGTGCAGCGGTGGAGAGACTGTTTCCATAGCAACACACAAAGAGAGGGAGAAAAGGACTTATGGAAACTTAGATGAAAAAAACTGTATATACGCAACATAGTCTAGTGTTGGTGTTGGAGATAGATAGAGGAGGAGAGGTGGAGAGAGGAAACAGGAGTGTATGTGTATAGTACAGGGGTCTCCAACCTTTTCTAGCATGAGAGCTTTTTTTTATATAGCTTTCAAATAGGCCCATTCTACCCTACACCTCCTCCCCAGGTCCTTGGTGGACAAGATATGTTTTCTTGTCAATACACCTGGTAATAAAACTAATGTTAATTAACAGTATTTGGCATAAAATAAAAAATATATTTTGTATTTTCCTGTTTTCTCAATTTTATTTTTCCTGTTTTATTTATTTTTCTCAGTTTTTTTTACTGTCAATATTACAATTATTGATAGAGAAACAGCGAAAATGGATGTTCAGAGTCCATGTCAGTGCTTTTAAGGTCTGGAGAAAGACATACTTCGATTTTTGAGTGTATTTCCCCCTTAATTGCAAGTGAGGAATGTGTTGCTCGAGTTTCTGCTGTTAGGCCTATGGCAGCAGAACATATCATGGCAGAGTTTGCAAAACATTGGCCACCCAATTGAAACAAATATTTATGATATACTGTAGTTCTGTCAGGTAAGCCTACTTTGCAGTGTACATTTAATTGAGAAGGTTTTTGGGGACGCCGGTTATCATTAGCATCGCTAACTGGCTACATACACACTGATAGACAAACGCGTGAACCAAACAGACAGACAGGGGCAATATTGCTGGAAATTAATTGGCAGGTGTTGTGTTACGTTTGGATTTTTAAGCCAACAGTGACTAACCAGGGCGGGATAATGTCGATGTGACCTTTTGATTGGATAGTAGCCCCGGGAGCTTTATGTTTCTGACAGTTTGCAATGGAACACATAAAAAAGACATGCACTTTCAGAATTGATTGGCGAGCTACTCTCCTGTTGGAGGCCACTGGTGCAGTGTCTATAGTACAGGGCCAAGGAGAAACAGACAGATGGAGGAATGAAAAGCCATTCATGAAATGGATTATGATGCACTGCATATGGTAGAGAAGAAGAGGCTGAAGTCTGGTAGACCAGAGGTGACCCCATCACTGAGGAGGGAGAGAGAGAGTTAGGGGGGGAGATAGAGAGAGGGAAAGAGAGAGGAAGAGAGAGAGGGGAGAGAGAGGACGGAGAGAGAGGAAGAAGAGGGAGAGGAAGAGAGAAGGAGAGAGGACAGAAATAGAGAGCGGGAGAGAGAGAGGAAGAGAGAGAGAGTTAGGGGGGAAGATAGAGAGAGGAAAAGAGAGAGGAAGAGAGAGAGGACAGAGAGAGAGGAAGGAGAGAGGGGAAGAGAGAGGACAGAAATAGAGAGCGGGAGAGAGAGAATTGATAGAGGGCTTAGAGTTCATAGAATTCTATCGACGAATGTCACGGTCTGTCTCCCCAAGTCGCAATGGTACTGAAGACCTGTGTCTCAAATGGCACTCTATTCACTATATAGTGCACTACTTTTAACCAGAGCCCTATGCCACCCTGGTCAGAAGTAGTGCACTATATAAGGAATAGGGTGCCATTTGGGACGCTGACGGTGTGTCTCCCCAAGTCACAATCAATCTTTAGGCCTTCATTAGGTATCATAGGAAGGACATTTACTATATGTTCAATTACCATAGGTTCTAAAGATATAACATACTGTTCAACATATATATTTATATATAGGACACATGTGTCCTGTGTACTGGTACATCAAGCTGCCTCACACTGCAGAAACAGGAGATAGGCTTCTGTCCTACGGGTCAAATCAAATAAAACAAGTGTTTGTCAAAGGTGTAGTAGACCTTACAGTGAAATGCTGAATACAACAGGTGTAGTAGACCTTACAGTGAATGCTGAATACAACAGGTTGTAGACCTTACAGTGAAATGCTGAATACAACAGGTGTAGTAGACCTTACAGTGAAATGCTGAATACAACAGGTGGGTGTAGTAGACCTTACAGTGAAATGCTGAATACAACAGGTGGGTGTAGTAGACCTTACAGTGAAATGCTGAATACAACAGGTGGGGTGTAGTAGACCTTACAGTGAAATGCTGAATACAACAGGTGTAGTAGACCTTACAGTGAAATGCTGAATACAACAGGTGTAGTAGACCTTACAGTGAAATGCTGAATACAACAGGTGGTGTAGTAGACCTTACAGTGAAATGCTGAATACAACAGGTGGGTGTAGTAGACCTTACAGTGAAATGCTGAATACAACAGGTGGGTGTAGTAGACCTTACAGTGAAATGCTGAATACAACAGGTGGGTGTAGTAGACCTTACAGTGAAATGCTGAATACAACAGGTGGGTGTAGTAGACCTTACAGTGAAATGCTGAATACAACAGGTGGGTGTAGTAGACCTTACAGTGAAATGCTGAATACAACAGGTGGGTGTAGTAGACCTTACAGTGAAATGCTGAATACAACAGGTGGGTGTAGTAGACCTTACAGTGAAATGCTGAATACAACAGGTGGGTGTAGTAGACCTTACAGTGAAATGCTGAATACAACAGGTGGGTGTAGTAGACCTTACAGTGAAATGCTGAATACAACAGGTGGGTGTAATAGACCTTACAGTGAAATGCTGACTACAACAGGTGGGTTGTAGTAGACCTTACAGTGAAATGCTGACTTATAAGTCCTTAACCAACAATGCAGTTTTAAGAAAATACACACAAAAAGTAAGAGAAAAACAAATAATTAAAGAGCAGCAGTAAATAGAGGGGCGAAATACAGGGGGTACCGGTACAGAGTCAATGTGGAGACAATATACAGGGGGTACTGGTACAGAGTCAATGTGGAGGCTATATACAGGGGGTACCGGTACAGAGTCAATGTGGAGGCTATATACAGGGGGTACCGGTAGAGAGTCAATGCGGAGACTATATACAGGGGGTACCGGTACAGAGTCAATGTGGAGGCTATATACAGGGGGTACCGGTACGAGTCAATGTGGAGACTATATACAGGGGGGTACCGGTACCGAGTCAATGTGGAGACTATATACAGGGGGTACCCGGTACCGTAGTCAATGTGGAGACTATATACAGGGGGTACCGGTACAGAGTCAATGTGGAGACTATATACAGGGGGTACCGGTACAGAGTCATGTGGAGACTATATACAGGGGTACCGGTACAGAGTCAATGTGGAGACTATATACAGGGGGTACCGGTACAGAGTCAATGTGGAGACTATATACAGGGGGTACCGGTACAGAGTCAACGTGGAGGGCTATATACAGGGGGTACTGGTACAGAGTCAATGTGGAGGCTATATACAGGGGGTACCGGTACAGAGTCAATGTGGAGACTATATACAGGGGGTACCGGTACAGAGTTAATGTGGAGACTATATACAGGGGGGTACCGGTACAGAGTCAATGTGGAGACTATATACAGGGGTACCGGTACAGAGTCATGTGGAGGCTATATACAGGGGGTACCGGTACAGAGTCAATGTGGAGACTATATACAGAGGGGTACGGTACAGAGTCAATGTGGAAGGCTATATACAGGGGGTACCGGTACAGAGTCAATGTGGAGACTATATACAAGGGGGTAACGGGTACGAGTCAATGTGGAGGCTATATACAGGGGTACCGGTACCGAGTCATGTGGAGACTATATACAGGGGGTACCGGTACAGAGTCAATGTGGAGGCTATATACAGGGTATTACGGTACAGAGTCAATGTGGAGACTATATACAGGGGGTACCGGTACAGAGTCAATGTGGAGACTATATACAGGGGGTAACCGGTACAGAGTCAATGTGGAGCTATATACAGGGTATTACGGTACAGAGTCAATGTGGAGACTATATACAAGGGGGTACCGGTACAGAGTCAATGTGGATACTATATACAACAGGGGGTACCGGTACAGAGTCAATGTGGAGACTATATACGGGGGTAACCGGTACGAGTCAATGTGGAGACTATATACAGGGGGTACCGGTACAGAGTCCAATGTGGAGACTATAAACAGGGGGTACCGGTACAGAGTCAATGTGAGACTATATACAGGGGGTCCGGTACAGAGTCAATGTGCAGACTATATACAGGGGGTACCGGTACAGAGTCAATGTGGAGGCTATATACAGGGGGTACCGGTACAGAGTCAATGGGAGACTATATACAGGGGGTACCGGTACAGAGTCAATGTGGAGACTATATACAGGGGGTACCGGTACAGAGGTCAATGTGGAGACTATATACAGGGGGTAACGGTACAGATTCAATGTGGAGACTATATACAGGGGTACCGGTACAGAGTCAATGTGGAGGCTATATACAGGGGGTACCGATACAGAGTCAATGTGGAGGCTATATACAGGGGTACGGTACAGAGTCAATGTGGAGACTATATAAGGGGGTACCGGTACAGAGTCATTTGGAGACTTATACAGGGGTACCGGTACATAGTCAAGTGGAGACTATATACAGGGGTACCGGTACAGAGTCAATGTGGAGGCTATATACAGGGGGTGCCGGTACAGAGTCAATGTGGAGACTATATACAGGGGGTACCGGTACAGAGTCATGGGGACACTATATACAGGGGTACCGGTACAGAGTCAATGTGGAACTATATACAGGGGTACGGTACAGAGTCAATGTGGAGGCTATATACAGGGGTACTGGTACAGAGTCAATGTGGAGGCTATATACAGGGGTACCGGTACAGAGTCAATGTGGAGACTATATACAGGGGGTACCGGTACAGAGTTGTGGAGACTATATACAGGGGGTACCGTACAGAGTCAATGTGGAGACTATATACAGGGGTACCGGTACAGAGTCAATGTGGAGGCTATATACAGGGGGTACCGGTACAGAGTCAATGTGGAGACTATATACAGGGGGTACCGTACAGAGTCAATGTGGATGCTATATACAGGGGGTACCGGTACAGAGTCAATGTGGAGACTATATACAGGGGGTACCGGTACAGAGTCAATGTGGAGGCTATATACAGGGGGTACCGGTACAGAGTCAATGTGGAGACTATATACAGGGGTACCGTACAGAGTCAATGTGGAGACTATATACAGGGTATTACGGTACAGAGTCAATGTGGAGACTATATACAGGGGGTACCGTACAGAGTCAATGTGGAGACTATATACAGGGGTACCGGTACAGAGTCAATGTGGAGACTATATACAGGGGGTACCGGTACAGAGTCAATGTGGAGACTATATACAGGGGGTACCGGTACAGAGTCAATGTGGAGGCTATATACAGGGGGTACCGGTACAGAGTCAATGTGGAGCTATATACAGGGTACCGGTACAGAGTCAATGTGGAGGCTATATACAGGGGTACCGGTACAGAGTCAATGTGGAGGCTATATACAGGGGTACCGGTACAGAGTCATGTGGAGGCTATATACAGGGGGTACCGGTACAGAGTCAATGTGGAGACTATATACAGGGGGTACCGGTACAGAGTCAATGTGGGGATCTATTACAGGGTACCGGTACAGAGTCAATGTGGAGACTATATACAGGGGTACCGGTACAGAGTCAATGTGGAGACTATATACAGGGGTACCGTACAGAGTCAATGTGGAGACTATATACAGGGGGTACCGGTACAGAGTCAATGTGGAGACTATATACAGGGGTACCGGTACAGAGTCAATGTGGAGACTATATACAGGGGTACCGGTACAGAGTCAATGTGGAGGCTATATACAGGGGGTACCGTACAGAGTCAATGTGGAGACTATATACAGAGGGGGTACCGGTACAGAGTCATGTGGAGACTATATACAGGGGTACCGGTACAGAGTCAATGTGGAGGCTATATACAGGGGTACCGGTACAGAGTCAATGTGGAGACTATATACAGGGGTACCGGTACAGAGTCAATGTGGAGACTATATACAGGGGGTACCGGTACAGAGTCAATGTGGAGACTATATACAGGGGGTACCGGTACAGAGTCAATGTGGAGACTATATACAAGGGGTACCGGTACAGAGTCAATGTGGAGACTATATACAGGGGTACCGGTACAGAGTCAATGTGGAGACTATATACAGGGGGTACCGTACAGAGTCAATGTGGAGACTATATACAGGGGTACCGGTACAGAGTCAATGTGGAGACTATATACAAGGGTACCGGTACAGAGTCAATGTGGAGACATATACAGGGGGTACCGGTACAGAGTCAATGTGGAGACTATATACAAGGGTATACGGTACAGAGTCAATGTGGAGACTATATACAGGGGGTACCAGTACAGAGACAATTGTGGGGGCACCGGTTAGTTGAGGTAATTGAAATAATATGTACATGCTAGGTAGAGTTAAGTGATAGATAATTAACAGAGAGTAGCAGCAGCGTAAAAGAGGGGGGAAGGCAATGCAAATAGTCTGGGTAGCCATTTGATTAGCTGTTCAGGAGTCTTATGGCTTAGGGGAAGAAGCTGTTAAGGAGCCTTTTGTACCTAGACTTGGCACTCCGGTACCGCTTGCCATGCGGTAGCAGAGAGAACAGTCTCTGACTAGGGTGGTTGGAGTCTTCAACAATTTTTAGGGCCTTCCTCTGACACCGCCAAGTATAGAGGTCCTGGATAGCAGGAAGCTAGTCCCCAGTGATGTACTGGGCCATACGCACTACCCTCTGTAGTGCCTTGCAGTTGGAGGCCGAGCAGTTGCTATACCAGCCAGTGATGCAACCAGTCAGGATGCTCTCGATGGTGCAGCTGTAGAACCTTTTGAGGATCTGAGGACCCATGCAAATCTTTTCAGTCTCCTGAGGGGGAATAGGTTTTGTCGATCCCTCTTCACTAATGTCTTGGTGTGTTTACACATAAGGCAATTCTAGGTCTTGCGGAATATTTTGGTTTCACTATCCCCAATTCAATGGAATTGCAACCCTCTGCATGCACAGTGCATTATTCCATCACATGTACAGCTGATTCTCAAGATCTTGCACACTAATGAGATGCTATTGAGCCCACACTACTACACTGTCTGAGCCAAGGACTACATGCTTTCTGGTAAGTTTTGATTACAATACTGGGTTGGGTGAATATATTTTTATATAACATACATGATTTTTTGTTAACTAGTAAATAATTTCTAACTTGTTAACCATTTCTGCTAGTTAGTTTTAGCTACCATGTGGGTTTTAGCTTGCTTGAGCCTGCTAACTAAGGAGTGTTAAAAACATTTGTTTTTAAAACATGTATCTTACAAAGGAGTTGTTTAATAGTTGTTTAACTGCTTAACTATTTATCTGTACATGAAATTGTATTAGTTTTTTTTAAAACTCATTCTTTTCTAATCTTTACAGGATTATCAGGGCACTATCTGATGTGTGGAGACATTTCACTGCAGCTAATGTAGAAGGAAAAGCTGTGTACATTTGCATATACTGTGCCAAATCCTATGTGAGGAATGCAACAAAGAATCATCTGGCCAAGTGCATAAAGTTCCCTCAGCACTCACAATAAGCAACCTCTGACAAAAGTCCCTCTACTTCTATTTGAGGTGAAATGATCAGAAGTTTTTTTGACTCAATGGAGAAACGTAGTCAGGGAAATGCTGATGAATGTCTTGCTCGAGCTGTGTATGCAACTGGTTCACCTCTGATGCTCACAGCCAATGTGTATTGGAAGAGATTTCTGAATGTGTCACGCCCTGACCATAGAGAGCCTTTTTATTCTCTATTTTGGTTAGGTCGGTGTGTGACTAGGGTGGGTGATCTAGTGCATTTATTTCTATGTTGGCCTGGTATGGTTCCCAATAAAAGGCAGCTGTTTATCGTTGTCTCTGATTGGGGATCATATTTAGGCAGCCATTTCCCCACTGTGTTTTGTGGGATCTTGTTTCTGCGTAGTTGCCTGTGAGCACTGCTTGAGCTTCACGTTTTGTTTGCTGTTTATTGTTTTTGTGAGTTTCCTTTATTAAATATGTGGAACCCAAATCATGCCGCACGTTGGTCTGAGTATATTTCCAGTTCGTACGACGAGCGTAACAGAACGTTCTTTGCCCAGCATACACCCCTCCAACCCGACATGCTTATCTACTCATTTGCTGGATGCAGAGTTCAACAGAGTTCAAGTGAAGGTCAAGTAAATCATAGAGAAAGACTGTATTGCAAGCATCTCTGATGGGTGGTCAAATGTTCGTGGGCAAGGAATAATTAACTACATCATCTCCATCCCTCAACCAGTATTCTACAAGAGCACAGACACAAGGGACAACAGACACACCGGTCTCTACATTGCAGATGAGCTGAAGGCAGGTATCAATGACCTTGGACCACAGAATGTATTTGCACTGGTGACAGACAATGCTGTGAACATGAAGGCTGCTTTATCTAAAGTGGAGGAGTCCTACCCTCACATCACACCCATTGGCTGTGCTGCTCATACATTGAATCTGCTCCTCAAGGACATGATGGCACTGAAAACAATGGATACACTCTACAAGAGAGCCAAGGAAATGGTTAGGTATATGAAGGGTCATCAAGTTATAGCAGCAATCTATCTCACCAAGCAAAGTGAGAAGAATAAGAGCACCACATTGAAGCTGCTCAGCAACACCTGTTGCGGTGGTGTTGTCATCATGTTTGACAGTCTCCTGGAGGGGAAGGCGTCTCTCTAAGACATGGCCACATCACCATCTGCCAATATGGATAGCCCCGTCAAGAGGATCCTCCTGGCTGATGTATTTTGGGAGAGAGTGGTAAGCAGCCTGAAACTCCTGAAACCTATAACAGTAGCCATTGCACGGATTGAGGGAGACAATGCCATCCTGTCTGATGTTTAGACTTGCAGATGTAAGAGAAGAAATCCGTACTGCCCTGCCCACTTCACTGTTGCTCCATGCAGAGGAAACAGCAGTTCTAAAATACATCAAAAAGCGTGAAGACTTCTGCCTGAAGCCCATACTGGCCGCAGCGTACATGTTAGACCCCAAGTATGCTGGCAAGAGCATCTTGTCTGGTGCAGAGATCAACAAGGCCTATGGTGTCATCACCTTTGTGTCTTGCCACCTTGGCCTGGATGAGGGCAAGGTTCTTGGCAGAATGGTGAAGTACATTTTGGGATGGAGATGCAATATGGCAGTCGTGCCAACATATCTCATCAGCCACCTGGTGGAAGGGACTTTGTGGATCTGAGGCTCTTTCCCCTGTTGCCTCCATCATCCTCCAAATCCCACCAACATCAGCCGCCTCAGAGCGCAACTGGTCCTTGTTTGGGAACGCACACCAAAGCACGCAACAGGCTGACCAATACAAGGGTGGAAAAATTGGTGGCCATCCAGTCAAATTTGAGGCTTTTTGAGCCTGACTTAAAGGTTCAAAGTGACAGTGAACATGAGGCCTTAGAGTCTGATGTACAAGAGGTGGACATTGAGGGGTCCAGGGAGAAGACATGGAAGCCTGAGAGGAAGATAAACAAAGCTTTAGTTTCTTGACTATCATTTTACAGATGTATGTTGAAAAAGTTTTTGGGAGATGCGATGGATCATTGGGGATCATTCAATATTCCCTTTCTTTTGTTGTTCAGTAAAATCATCCCATGTGAAGAGTCAACTCATTTAATTAAAGATCAATTTGTAACTAAATTGTTTTAAAATGTATATTGGAAGGATTAAATCATTTGCAATTATGTCTACTTATGATAAGGTAAAAGGTTTATGTTTCTGATATGATAAATATATCCAATGCAAAAATAAATCCTACATTTAAATGGTATTAATATTATTATTAATATTATATCCATATATTCCCATTAATTCTCACAAGATAAATAAATAAATAGAGTATGGTGATGAGGTAGTTGGATGGGCTATTTGCAGATGGGCTATGTACAGGTGCAGTGATCTGTGAGCTGCTCTGACAGCTGGAGCTTAAAGCTATTGAGGGAGATATGTCTCCACCTTCAGTGATTTTTGCAGTTTGTTCCAGTCATTGGCAGCAGAGAACTGGAAGGCGGCCAAAGGAGAAATTGGCTTTGGGGGTGACCAGTGAGATATACCTGCTGGAGTGCGTGCTACGGGTGGGTGCTGCTATGGTGACCAGTGAGCTGAGATAAGGCAGTCTTTACCTAGCAAAGACTTGTAGATGACCTGGAGCCAGTGGGTTTGACAACGAGTATGAAGTGAGGGCCAGCCAACGAGAGCGTACAGGTCGCAGTGTTGGGTAGTATATGGGGCTTTGGTGACACAACGGATGGCTATGTGATAGACTGCATCCAATTTGGAGGCTATTTTGTAAATTACATTGCCGAAGTCGAGGATCGATCGGTCAGTTTTGCGAGAGTATGTTTGGCAGCATGAGTGAAGGATGCTTTCTTGCGATATAGGAAGCCGGTTCTAGATTTAATTTTGGATTGGAGATGCTTAATGTTAGTCTGTAAGGAGAGTTTACAGTCTAACCAGACGCCTAGGTATTTCTAGTTGTCCACATATTCTAAGTCAGAACCGCCCAGAGTAGTGATGCTGGACAGGCGGGCAGGTGCGGGCAGTGATCGGTTGAAGAGCATACATTTAGTTTGACTTGCATTTAAGAGCAGTTGGAGGCCGCGGAAGGAGAGTTGTATGGCATTGAAGCTCGTCTGGAGGTTAGTTAACACAGTGTCCAAAGAAGGGCCAGAAGTATACAGAATGGTGTCGTCTGCGTAGAGGTGGATTAGAGAATCACCAGCAGCAAGAGCAACATCATTGATGTATACAGAGAAGAGAGTTGGCCCGAGAATTGAGCCCTGTGGCACCCCCATAGAGACTGCCAGAGGTCCAGACAACAGGCCCTCCGATTTGACACACTGAACTCTATCAGAGAAGTAGTGGTGTTGAACGCTGAACTGTAGTCAATGAATAGCATTCTCACGTAGGTGTTCCTTTTGTCCAGGTGGGAAAGGGTAGTGTGGAGTGCAATAGAGATTGCATCATCTGTGGATCAGTTGGGGCGGTTTGTAAATTGGAGTCAATCTAGGGTTTCTGGGATGATGCTGTTGATGTAGGCCATGGCCAGCCTTCCAAAGTACTTCATGGCTATAGAGGTGAGTGTTACGGGCCGGGAGTAATTTAGGCAGGTTATCTTAGTGTTCTTGGGCACATGGACTATGGTGGTCTGCTTGAAACATGTTGATATTACAGACTCAGTCAGGAACAGGTTTAAAATGTAAGTGAAGACACTTGACAGTTGGTCTGCGCATGCTTGCAGTACACATCCTGGTAATCCGTCTGGCCCTGCGGACTTGTGAATGTTGACCTGTTTAAAGGTCTTACTCACATCGGCTACGGAGAGCGAGTTCACACAGTCGTCTGGATGAACTGATGCTGTCATGCATGCTTCAGTGTTGCTTGCTCTCGAAGTGAGCATAGAAGTAATTTAGCTCGTCTGGTAGGATCGTGTCACTGGGCAGCTCGCGGCTGTGCATGAAAGCGTTAGCTCTAGCCTTTAGCTCAGTGCGGATGTTGCCTGTAATCCAGCTCAATGCAGATGTTGCCTGTAATCAATGGCTTCTGTTTGGGTTATTTACGTGCAGTCACTGTGGGAAGACGTCATCGATGCACTTATTGATGAAGCCAGTGACTGATGTGGTGTACTCCTCAATGCCATCAGAAGAATCCCGGAACATATTCCAGTCTGTGATAGCAAAACAGTCCTGTAGTTTAGCATCTGCTTCGTCTGACCACCTTTTTATAGACAGAGTCACTGGTGCTTCCTGCTTAAATTATTGCTTCTAAGCAGGAATCAGGAGGATATAATTATTGTCAGATTTGCCAAATGGAGGGCGAGGGAGAGCTTTGTACATGTCTCTGTGTGTGGAGTAAAGGTAGTCTAGAGTTTTTTCCCCTTTGGTAGAAATGAGGCAAAACGGCGATCAACAGTGTTGCTGACATGGAAGAAGTTGACCGAGTTTTGAAATTGGCTCGGTAACTAACGTTGCTGTGTGTATAATCTGTGTAGGAATATTATTAGTATCTCAGAAAGGCATTTGTATTGCTAGTTAAGCCTAATGTTAGTTAGCTAGCTATCATTGAACCTTGTTGGTTAGCTTTAGCTACTTGCAGATGCATACTACAGCATTTAATGCATGATGGCTAGCTATGACAATATGTTTTGTATTACTAGCACTATATGGGTTGGATTATGGTTCATTGTTTAGCTAGCTAGCTACATGTCTAAACAAAAGACTCCGCTTCGCCAGATGATTACATGACCCATCAAGTTAGCCAGGTGTGTCTGGGAGTGATTACGGCCTTTGATTGTATTTCATGAACATGTGAACATGTCTAGATAATAGAGACCCATCCACTCAGCTAGATGTGACTGGGAGGTGGTTATAGCATTTCTTTCACATGACCCATCAATTTAAACAAGTGTGTCGGGTAAGCATCATCTGGGGCGGCAGGGTAGCTTAGTGGTTAGAGCGCTGGACTGGTAACCGTTGCAAGTTCAAACCCCCGAGCTGACAAGGTACAAATCTGTCGTTCTGCCCCTGAACAGGCAGTTAACCCACTGTTCCTAGGCCGTCATTGAAAATAAGAATTTGTTCTTAACTGACTTGCCTAGTTAAATAAAGGGAAAATAAATCTACAAATTCAAACATCTTTATACAATATATCTAGCCCTTTTCTATTTTTGATATTGCTACTATGCAAATATGAGCTGTACCATTTACACCTTCTGTATCCTTTGCATGTGACAAATACATTTTGATTTTATTTTACATTGTGTGTGTTTACCAGAGACGGTAATGTGAAGAACAACATGATTTGCACCAGATTGGGATATAAGCTAAGGACTAGATAAAGTGTGTTGTTACCTGGAGTTTTTCTTTGTTGTAGGCTACTATATTTACCACTTTTAGTCTTGAAATCTTTGGTCGTTTACTACACTGCCTTATTCACTCTGTTTAGCACATGGCCTCACATGTGAATACTTAAAGAGATGGGTGGGGCTAAGGTTTAGGAGGGTGTGAACGATGCTGAATGGGTGGGGCTAAGGTTTAGGAGGGTGTAAACGATGCTGAATGGGTGGGGCTAAGGTTTAGGAGGGTGTAAACGATGCTGAATGGGTGGGGCTAAGGTTTAGGAGGGTGTAAACGATGCTGAATGGGTGGGGCTAAGGTTTAGGAGGGTGTGAACGATGCTGAATGGGTGGGGCTAAGGTTTAGGAGGGTGTGAACGGTGCTGAATGGGTATAGACAAAGAAGAGCTTTCCAGTAGGTGTACCAATTAATTCAAGGGCCATTTTACTCAAAAGTGGGGTTACAAGTTGATCAACTTCCAAAGCAGAATTACTTTACCATTGTTCCTCAACTGCAGTGTATGAAATACCATTTTCTAGCTCTGAGTCTCTACTTTTATCCAATGTAAAAAAAAAAACTACATTTCAAATGATGCAACATAAGACTGAAAAGAGGTGTTGGGTCACAAATGTGAAACCAGTCATATTGCAGCAAACTGAAGCATATCAACATACAAACTCTCCCACAGTGAAGTTTATGAAATGCTATGCCATTATGCAAAAATTTAATTGTATGGACATTTAAAGCTGCAATAGGCCACTTTCTTTCGGTGACCAGACCAAATTCACACAGAAATGTGTGTTATAGATCTGTCATTCTCATTGAAAGCAAGTCTAAGAAGCGGTAGATCTGTTCAAAACAAGTTTTGTTTTTGCATCTTTTGCTTTCAGTTTTGTACACCAGCTTCAAACAAACAGCTGAGAATAAAAGATGTTTGCTTATGGAGAAGATATTTCACAACGTTTTAGATGTGGCACAATGATTCTCTACACTATACTTGATTGTTTTGTCACGTAAACTGAAATTAGGGGAACTATTAGAATTTTTGCAACCAGGATATGTTGGAACAATTTCTGCATAGTGTATCTTTAAATATTATCCACAACCGTCACTAGGCCTAATAACCACACATATTCAACTGCCAATTTACTGTTAGTTCTCTTCAGTTGATATAGTCTACATTATCATTCCATTTACTGTTAGTTCTCTTCAGTTGGTATAGTCTACATTATCATTCCATTTACTGTTAGTTCTCTTCAGTTGGTATAGTCTACATTATCATTCCATTTACTGTTAGTTCTCTTCAGTTGGTATAGTCTACATTATCATTCCATTTACTGTTAGTTCTCTTCAGTTGGTATAGTCTACATTATCATTCCATTTACTGTTAGTTCTCTTCAGTTGGTATAGTCTACATTATCATTCCATTTACTGTTAGTTCTCTTCATTTGGTATAGTCTACATTATCATTCCATTTACTGTTAGTTCTCTTCAGTTGGTATAGTCTACATTATCATTCCATTTACTGTTAGTTCTCTTCAGTTGATATAGTCTACATTATCATTCCATTTACTGTTAGTTCTCTTCAGTTGGTATAGTCTACATTATCATTCCATTTACTGTTAGTTCTCTTCAGTTGGTATAGTCTACATTATCATTCCATTTACTGTTAGTTCTCTTCAGTTGGTATAGTCTACATTATCATTCCATTTACTGTTAGTTCTCTTCATTTGGTATAGTCTACATTATCATTCCATTTAATTCCATTGTTTTGTTTTGTTTATCTTCCTCTGTAAACGCAGTCATGGCCATGTGGTTGTTACTGAGGATCATTAGTAACAGTTTATAATATATATATATACAAATAAATACATGTAGGCTAATTAAATCATTATGGAGCAGAGCGCAGACCAAGTCGTAATAGTTTGAACCTGACGCATTGCGCAATTACCTGGTTGTGTCATCATAAATGTACTAGAAACTTCCATGAGAAAGTCTGTTGGCCAGCAAGTCAGAGGATGTTCAGCAGTTAAATAAAATGTATTCAGAGCTCACAAGGTAGCCACAGCTGCGGAGCGTTTTCGCCACTGAATAAGGTATTGTGGGTTTGAAAACCAGATACTGAGAAGTGCTTAGGAAAGGCATGTGCAGAAAAGGCGTAAATTCCAAATTCGGAATTGGCAACTAACAGAACAGTGTTTATAGAAATAGAATGATGGATGTATGTTATAGAAATGTATGTTATATTTATGTAGTTGCCTTTCATCCAAATTCCTTCTCCAGAGTCTATGAAGCTTAGCTAGCTGGCATATTGGCAGATGTAGTATTTCTGCTCTGGAATGATAAGGACCCTACATGTGAAATCTGGTGAAAAGGCTTATAGCTGGGGCTTCCTTGAATCCTTCCAAGTCCCCATCTTCCCAATTGTATGATTAGCCAAATGTAATGAATTTGTTGTTGCTATATATTTCATGCCTTTTCCATGGCAACAACACCACCCTCTGTAGAGAGATGTGAGTGACATCACAGGGAGAATCTCACAATGAGTATATCAAAAAGAGAGTAGCAGTTATGAGGAGAATTCTGAAACCCCAAACACACACACACACACACACACACACACACACACACACACACACACACACACACACACACACACACACACACACACACACACACACACACACACACACACACACACACACACACACACACACACACACACACACACACACACACACAGGGCTCCCTCCCTCAGTCAAATTGACACTGAGAGATAACAGTGGCTTTACAAACAGAGTGAGTGTTGGTTAGATGAGAAGGTTCAGTGGAGGGTTGAGAGACAACGAGGAGAGGTGGATGGAGGGAGGGAGGGAGGGAGGGAGGGAGGGAGGGAGGGAGGGAGGGAGGGGAGGGAGGGAGGGAGGGAGGGAGGGAGGGAGGGAGGGAGGGAGGGAGGGAGGGAGGGAGGGAGGGAAGGGGGGTGATAATGGCTCCCCATTTTCTTAATGTGCCTTTTGTGTTTGTCTGTTTGTCTGTTTCTCTTTCTCTCTCAGGATCCCTCCATTTCTGTTACCATGGGGACAGCATGCATGTTTCCTCTTTTAACTCTTACCTCTTCAAAATTAAATTCAATTTAAGGGCTTTATTGGCATAGAAAACATATGTTAACATTGCCAAAGCAAGTGAAATAGATCATTAACAAAAGTGAAAAACTAAAATGTACAGTAAACATTACACTCACAGAAGTTCCAAAAGAATAAAGACATTTCAAATGTCATATTATGTATATATACAGTGTTGTAATGATGTGCAAATAGTTAAAGTACAAAAGGGAAAATAAATCAACATATACTGTGCCTTGCGAAAGTATTCGGCCCCCTTGAACTTTGCGACCTTTTGCCACATTTCAGGCTTCAAACATAAAGATATAAAACTGTATTTTTTTGTGAAGAATCAACAACAAGTGGGACACAATCATGAAGTGGAACGACATTTATTGGATATTTCAAACTTTTTTAACAAATCAAAAACTGAAAAATTGGGCGTGCAAAATTATTCAGCCCCCTTAAGTTAATACTTTGTAGTATTGGGGTATGCCTCTATCAGTTTTGCACATCGAGAGACTGAATTTTTTTCCCATT